>NC_043710.1:83462207-83499168 GCF_006229205.1 Suricata suricatta | reverse complement strand
CCTTTGTGTGTGTGTATATACACACACACACACACACACACACACATATATATATATATATATATACACACCACATCTTCTTGACCCATTCATCAAGTGATGGACATTTAGGCTCTTTCCATGATTTGGCTATTGTAGAAAGTGCTACTATGAACATTGAGGTACATGTGCCCTATGCATCGCACTTCTGTATCCCTTGGGTAATTTCCTGGCAGTGCTATTGCTCGGTCATAGGGAGTTATATTGTTAATTTCTTGAGGAACCTCCACACTGTTTTCCTGAGTGGCAGCACCAGTTTACCTTCCCATCAACAGTGTAGGAGGGTTCTTATTTCCCCACATCCTCGCCAGCATTGATAGTCTCCTGATTTGTTTATTTTAGCCACTCTGACCAGCATGGGGTGGTATCTCAGTGTGGTTTTGATTTGTGTTTCCTGATGATGAATGATGCTGAACATTGTTTCATATGTTTGTTGGCCATCTGGATGTCCTCTTTGCAGAAGTGTCTGTTCATGCCTTCTGCCCATTTCTTCACTGGATTGTTTGTTTTCTGGGTGTGGAGTTTGGTGAGTTCCTTATAGATTTTGGATACTTGCCTTTTATCCGATATGTCATTTGCAACTATCTTTTCCCATTTCATCGGTTGCCTATTAGTTTTCTAGATTGTTTCCTTTGCAGTGAAGAAGCTTTTTATCTTGATGAGGTCTCAATAAATCATTTTTGTTCTTGATTCCCTTGCCTTTGGAGATGTGTTGAATAAGAAATTGCTGCGGCTGAGGTCAAGGAGGTTGTTTCCTGCTTTCTCCTTTAGGGCTTTGATGGTTTCCTGTTTTACATTCAGGTCCTTTATATATTTTGAGTTTATTTTTGTGTATGGTATAAGAAAGCAGTCTAGTTTCATTCTTCTGCATGTTGCTGTCCAGTTCTCCCAGCACCATCTGTTAAAGAGGCTATCTTTTTTCCATTGGATACTCTCTCCTGCTTTGTCAAAGATTAATTAGCCATACATTTGTGGGCCCAGTTCTGGGTTCTCTATTCTATTCCATTGGTCTATGTGCCTGTTTTTGTGCCAATACCATGCTGTCTTGATGATTACAGCTTTGTAGCAGAGGCCTACAGTCTGGGATTGTGATGCCTCCTGTTTTGGTTTTCTTCTTCAATATTACTTTGGCTATTCGGGGTCTTTTGTGGTTCCATACAAATTTTAGGATTGTTTGTTCTAGCTTTGAGAAGAGTGCTGGTGCAATTTTGACTGTGATTGCACTGAATGTGTAGATTGCTTTGGGTAGTATTGACATTTTAACAATGTTTATTCTTATGATCCATGAGCCTGGAATATTTTTCTATTTTTTTGTATCTTCTTCAATTTCCTTCATAAGTTCTCTATAGTTGTAATCATACAGATCATTTACAACTTTGGTTAGGTTTATTCCTAGGTATTTTATGTTTTTTAAAAAAATTTTAAATGTTTTAAATTTATTTTTGAGAGACTGCATGAGTAGACGAGGGTCAGAGATAGAGGGAGACACAGAATCTGAAGCAGGCTCCTGGCTCTGAGTTCTCAGCACAGAGCCTGAGGCGGGGCTCGAACCCATGAATCATGAGATCATGACCTGAGCTGAAGCCAGATGTTTAACTGACTCAGCCACCCAGGTGCCCAGTATTTTATGGTTTTTGATGCAATTGTGAATGGGATCAATTTCTTGATTTCTCTTTATGTTGCTTCATTATTGATGAATAAAAATACAACCGATTTCTGTATGTTGATTTTGTATCCTGCAACTTTGCTTAATTCATGTATCAGTTCTAGTAGACTTCTTGTGGAATCTTTTGGGTTTCCATGTAGAGTATCATGTCATCTGAGAAAAGTGGACATTTGACTTCATATTTGCCAATTCTGATGCCTTTTATTTCCTTTTGTTGTCTGATTGCTGATGCTAGGACTTCCAGCACTATGTTAAACAACAGTAGTGGTAGTGGACATTCTTGTCATGTTCCTGATCTCAGGGAGAAAGCTCTCAGGTTTTACCCATGGAGGATATTAGCTCTGGGTTTTTCATAAATGGCTTTTATGATGTTTAAGTGAGCTCCTTCTATCTCAACTTTCTCAAGGGTTTTTATTAAGAAAAGATACTCTATTTTGTTAAATTCTTTTTCTGTATCTATTGACAGGATCATATGGTTTTATCTTTTCTTTTGTTAATATATCACATAGTTTGATTTGCGAATATTGAACCAGCCCTGTAACTAAGGAATGAATCCCACTTGATCATGGTGGATAATTCTTTTTATATGCTATGAAATGCAATATGCTTGTATCTTGTTGAGGATTTTTGCATCCATATTCATCAGGGATATTAGCCTGTAGTTCTCTTTTTTTGCTTGGTTTCTGTCTGGTTTGGGAATCAAAGTGGTGCTGGCTTCATAGAATGAGCCTGGAAATTTTCTTTCCATTTCTATTTTTTGGAATACTTTGAGAAGAATGGGTATTAACTCTGATTTAAATGTCTGGTGGAATTCCCCAGAGAAACTGTCTGGCTCAGGGCTCTTATTTGTTGGGAGATTTTTGATAACTGATTCAATTTCTTCACTAGTTATGGGTCTGTTCAGATTTTCTTTCTCTTCCCATTTGAATTTTGGAAGTCTGTGTGTGTTTAGAAATTTGTCTATTTCTTCTAGGTTGTCCAGTTTGCTGGGATATAATTTTTCATAGTATTCCTTGATAATTGCTTGTATTTCTGAGGGATTGGTTGTAATAAATCCATTTTCATTTGTGATTTTGTCTATTTGGGTGCTCTCTCTTCTCTTTTTGTGAAGCCTGGCTAGAGGTTTATCAATTTTGTTTATTTTTTTCAAAAAACCTACTTTTGATTTCATTGATCTGTTCAACTGTTTTTTTTTTTTGATTCTATATTGTTTATTTCTGCCCTGATCTTTATTATTTTTCTTCTTTTGCTGGGTTTGGGGTGATTTTGCTGCTCTGCTCCTAGCTCCTTTTGGTGTGCTGTTAGATTTTGTACTTGTGTTTTTTTCTACTTTCTTGAAATAGGCCTGGATTGCAATGCATTTTCCTCTTAGGATTGCCTTTGCTGTATCCCAAAGAGTTTGGATTGTTATATTTTCATTTTTATTTGTTTCCATATATTTTTAAATTTCTTCTCTAATTGCATGGTTGGCTCATTCGTTCTTAGTAGGGTGTTCTTTAACCTCCACATTTTTGGAAGTTTTCCAGACTTTTTTTCTGTGGTTCATTTCAAGTTTCATAGCAATGTGATCTGAAAGTGTGCATGGTATGACCTCATTTCTTTTATATTTACTGAGGGCTGCTTAATGACCCAGTGTGTGATATACCTTGGAGAATGTACCATGTGCACTCGAGAAGAAAGTGAGTTCCAAAGCTTCAGGATATAGAGTTCTAAATATATCTGTCAAGTCCATCTGGTCCAATGTGTCATTCAGGTTCTTTGTTTCTTTAGTGATTCACTGTCTAGTTGATCTATCCATTGCTGTCAGTGGAGTATTAAAGTCCCCTGCAATTAGCACATTCTTATCAATAAGATTGCTTATGTTTGTGATTGTTTTATGTATTTGGATGCCTCTGGATTCAGTGCATAGACATTCATAATTGTTGGCTCTTCCTGATGGAGAGACCCTGTAATTATGATATAATGCCCTTCTTCATCTCTTGTTACTGCCTTAACTTTAAAGTCCAGTTTTTCTGATATAAGTATGGCTACTACAGCTTTCTTTTGATTTCTAGAGCATGATAGGTATTTCTCCATCTTGTCACTTTCAATCTGAAGGTGTCCTCAGATCTAAAATGAGTCTTTTGTAGACAGCAAATAGATGGATTTTGTTTTTTTAAAAATCCATTCTGATACCCTATGTCTTTTGACTGGAACAATTAGTCCATTCACATTCAGTGTTATTGAAAAATACGGGTTTAAAGTCATTGTGTTCTCTGTAGGATTTATGCTTGTAGTGGTGTCTTTGGTACTTTGTGTTCCTTTCAACATTTCCCTCATAGAGGTCCCCCTTAGGATTTCTTGTAGGGCTGGCTTAGTAGTGATTAATTCCTTCAATTTTTGTTTGTTTGGGAAAACCTTTATCTCTCCTTCTATTCTGGATGACAGCCTTGCTGGATAAAGGATTATTGGCTGCATATTCCTGTTCATCACATTGAAGATTTCTTGCCATTTCCTGCCATTCCTGTTACTACCTGAGGTGTCTCCCTTTGTATGTTAGGGCCCTTTTATCCCTAACTGCTTTCAGAATTCTTTCTTTATTTTTATATTTTGCCAGTTTCACTATGATATGTTGCACCAAAGATCGATTTAAGTTACATCTGAGGGGAGTTCTCTGTCCCTCTTGGACTTCAATGTCTGTTTCCTTCCCCAGATTCGGGAAGTTCTTGGCTGTAATTTGTTCCAAGTATCCCTTCAGCCCCTTTCTCTCTCTCCTTCTTCTTTTGGAATTCCTGTGATACAAATATTGTTCTGTTTGATTGCATCACTCAGTTCTCGAATTCTTTTTCATGCTCCTGGATCAATTTATATCTCTTTTCTCAGCTTCCTCTTTTTCTATAATTGTATCTTCTAATTCACCTGCCTCTTCAATCCATACAGTGGCCAGTTCCATTTTATTATGCACCTCATTTATAGCATCTTTAAAATTCATCATAACTATTTTTAAGATGACAATCTTTGTAGCAATAGCATCTCTGCTGTCTTCTATGCTGTTTTCAAGCCCAGCAATTAATTTTATCATTATTGTTCTAAATTCTTGGTCAGTTGTGTCATTTATATCTGTTTTGACCAATTCTTTAGCTGTCACTTTTTCCTGGGATTTCTTTTGAGGAGAATTCTTCCATTTCATAATTTTGGCTAACTTTCTGTCTTTTGTCAGTTTTAAAAGCTTTTTATGTGCTCTGCACCCACAAGTAATGTTGTATTAAAGAAGGCTCATAGGCCGTCCAGGGCCTGTCCATTCAGGAAGTCTTCTTTTAATGGTGTCCCTTGGTCTCTCTTGCTGTGACTTTGGTTACCTTATTTCCCTACTTGTAGTGATATTTGGGGCTCTCCACCATGTGTACTTTGTGTTGTTTATTGAGGTAGCCCTATGAGGCTGTTTTCTTAGTGGACTCCATCTCTTTTCCTCCCAGACTCTTATGGTTCAGAGCCCTTTGGCTTCAGCCCTTTGTCTGAGAGATACAGGTAGGAAGTACAGAATTCCCTGTTTCTTTGCCATTTTGCCTTACTCCAAAGATCCTTTTGAACTCTAGATCTCTGCCACTGATAACTATGCAGCTTGGAACTAATACTGGTGAATGTTCTGCAAACACTTGAATATGTTTTCTGCTGTTTGGGGGTAAAATATTCATTAATACCAATTATGTCAAATTGGTTGATAGTATGGTTCAAGTCTTTATGTTTACTAATTTTCTATCTATCTTGTTCATCAATTACTGATAGAGGAGTGTTAAAATCTCCAGTTATAATTATATATTTTTCCATTTCTCACTTCAGTCCTATATGATTTTTCCTCATATATTTTGCATCTGTCAGATGAATACACATTTACATTTGTTATTTTTTTTAATGAATTGACAACTTTATCCTTATCCATTTTATCTCTGGTGATAATACTTTATGAAGTCTCCTCATCTGATATTATCTTAGCCATTCCAGCTTGTATATAGTTAATGTTTACTGGGGTAACTGGTTCTGTCTTCCACATCTAACTTTTTAATGCCTTTATATTTAAGGTGGGCTTCTTGCAGATCACATTTAGCTACTTTTCTTAAGTCCAACTTGAGAATCTTTGCCTTTAAATTGTAGTGTATAGACTATGAATCAACAAACCATTTCTGAAATAGCCAGATAGTAATATTTTAGGCTTTTGGATCATATCGCCTCTGTTGAAACTGCTAACCTCTGCCATTACAGCATGAAAGCTGCATAGGCCACACATAAATGAATGGGCAAGGCTGTATTCCAATAAAATTTTATTAATAAAAAATCACAATAGGCTATATTTTTGCTGACCTGTGGTTTACACTCTTAATGTTTGGTGTAAGTATTTAGAGTCAAGGTTAAATCATGCAACTTGTCTCATGTGTTATTCATTCATTTCCTATCCTCCCTTCCTTTATCCCACCTCCCTTTGAGTTGGGCATTTGTAAAATTTCATTTTACCTCTTTTTTTCTTAACATATTAGATGACAAAAAACTGTATTTTATATTTTAAGTGATTGTTGTATTGTTTATAATATACATCTTTACCTTTTCACAACTTACTTTACATAATACTATGGCACTTTGTAAATTAAGATTCTTAAATCTTCTTACTTTCTACCCAGTCATTTGTGCTATTTTTTGTCATACATTTTACTTCTTTTGTGTTATACTGTGTGCATTGCCACTGCCTCTTTCCAGGGTTTTGAAGTATAATTGACAAAAGTTGCAGTATATTTAAGGTGTACAGTGTGATGACTTGTTATATGCACACACTGTGAAAGGCTTCCCATAACATCAAGTTAATTAACACCTCACATATATACCTTTTTCTTAGAGGGAGTGAGATTACTCTTAGTTCTACTTTCTTAGCAAATTTTAATTATACAATCTTTATAAGCTATCATAACCATGTTACGCATCTGATCCTCAGACCTTATTCACCTTATAACTCAAGATTTGTACCTTTTACCAACTTCTCACTATTACCACGACTCCCCACCACCATTAAACTTCCTGTTACTGTTACTTCAATGTGTTTTGTTTTAAGGTTTCACATATATGTGACACAATGCAGTATTTGTTATTCTTTGTATGCCTTATTTCATTTAGCACAATGCCTCCGGGTTCATCCATATTGTCAAAAACGGCAGGATTTCTTTTTTTTTTTTTTTTTAAGGCTGAAGAACATTCCAGTATGTGTGTGTGTGTGTGTGTGTGTGTGTGTGTGTGTGTTTTATATTTTTATCCATCTGCCAATATGCACTTAGATTATTTCCATACCTTTGCTATTATAAATAATGTTGAAATGAACATTAGATTACAGATATGTCTTCAAGATAAAGATTTTGTTTCCTTTGGATATATATCCAGAAAAGATGTTGCTTATTATGTGATAGTTCTTCTTTTTAATTTCTTGAGGAACCTCCAGATTGCTTTCTATTATGGCTTCACCAGTTTGCATTTCCACCAACAAAGTAAAAGAGCTCACTGTTTTGTATATCCTTGCTTGCATTTGTTATCTTTTGTCTTTTTGATACTAGATATCCTAGCAGGTATGAGGTGGTATCTCATTGTGGTTTTAATTTACATTTTCTCGATGAGCACCTTTTCCTATTTTTGTTGGTGATTTATGTGTGCTCTTTGAAAAAATGTCTATTCAGGTGGTTTGTCCATTTTTTTAATTGAGATGTTGTGTTGGTTATTGTTATTGTTTTTGGTATTGAATTGTATGACTTCCTTGTATATTTTGAGTATTAACACCTTATTAGATATGTGGCTTGCAAATGTTTTTTTCCAATTCCATAGCTTGGCTTTTTATTTTGTTGATGTTTCCTTTGCTGTGGATAATCTGTTCAGTTTGATGGGCTCCCACTTATTTATTTTTGCTTCTGTTTCATTGTTTTTGGTGTAAAATCTAAAAAAAATCATTGCTGTGTCCAATGTCAAGAAGTCTTTCCCCTATGTTTCTTCTAGGAGTTTTACAGTTTCAGGTCTTAAGTTGAAGTCCTTCATCCATTTTGAGTGATTTTGTGAGTGGTATAAGCTAAGGGTCCAGTGTCCTTCTTCTGCATGTGGATATTGAGATTTCAGATTTGCCAGGCTCCACAATGGTGTGAGCCAATGGAAATACATCAGTTTCTCTCTCTCTCTCTCTATATATATATTATATATACGTATATATAGTATATACATATATATACATAGTATATATATACACACACATTTATATTTATATATTTGTGCAAGGATCTATATACACATATGTATATTTGTATATATAAGTATATTAAAAGTATATATCTCCTATAGTTTCCATTTCTTTGGAGAAGAACCGTGAGTGACATACTATATCATCTTGAATCTCTCCAACTTCACTTTCCATCTTTCAAAAATCGAATCCTCTTAATTTCCTCCTGGTTTTGTCACTCACTGTCTATGAGTGGCCATTACTATATTACTACTAACAACACGTGATTTGGTTGTTCATATCCAAGATTTCAAATCGCGATTAGTTATTAAAATTTGTTTATAATTTGTCTTTTTTGTAGCAAACCTGTCAGATTTTAGAGAAAGCCTTAGCTAAAGATAATATTTCAGACATTTTATTTTATTTTTTTGTTGGTAGTGGTTGGGGTTGGGGTTCTCTCTCTCTTGTCATCTTGTTATAAATGTCTGAATTTTATTGGTCTCTTCCTAGGTGTCTTTTTGGCTTTTTGATATTAATTATCTTAATATTAAAAATGACATATAATTGACATATAACATTGTGTAAGTTTATGGTGTACAACATGTTGGTTTAGCAGATTTATATATTATAGCATCATTATAGTAAGGTTAGCTAACACCTTTATTTTGTCACACATTTATCATTTATTTTTTATGTTAAGAAGAGTTAGAATCTAGTTTCTTAGCAACTTTGAAGTTTATAGTATAACACTGTGAAGTATAATCACTATGTTGTTCATTAGATTTCCAGAACTTACTTATCTACTAGTTGTAAGTTTGTATCCTTAGACATCTCTCCCCATTCCCCTATCCTCCAGTCTCTCCTAACCACTATCCCACTTTGTTTTTACAAGTTCAGGTTCTTTTTTATATTTAACTTATAAGTGATATTGTACAATATTCTCTGTGTGACTATCTCACTTAGCATAATAGCTTAAAAGTTTATCCATGTTGCCATACATGACAGGATTTCCTTTTTTCTCATTGCTGAATACCACATCTTCATTATCCATTCATTCACTGATAGACACTTAGGTGGTTTCTGTATCTTGGCTATTGTGAGTATTGCTGCAATGTGCATGGATATGCAGATATCCCTTCAAGATACTAACCTCAATTCTTTTCGATATATATCCAAGAGTGGGATTGCTGGATCATGTGGTAGTTCAATTTTTAAGTTTTTGAGGAAAACCACTATTTTTTTTATAATGGCTATACCAATTCTTCATTATCTTTTTTCTATTTCATTAATGTTTGCTTTTAAGTTACTGTGCCCTTCAACTTGTTTCATATTTATTCTAGTGTTCTTTCTTAAACTTCTTGGTGCTTATTTCATCTTTTTATCCTTTGTTCTTGTTTTATATAAAGATTTAAGGTCAGAAATTTATTCTAAGTGCCACTTTAGCTGTATCCCATAAGGTTTGATAAGAAGTACTGTGATCTTTTGATCTTAAATATTTTCAAATTTCATTATAATCCCTTCTGATCTTTCAGTTATTTAGAAATGTTTTATTTTGTAATTTACAAAACTAGTTATTTTAAATTTCTTTATTTTTCTCTGGCAGGTTCCCCACTGTCAGTGCAGAACCAGTTGTGGGTCTCGATCTTACAAACTGAGAGATCATGACCTGACCCCAAATCAAGGGTCAGGCACTAAACTGACTGAGCCATCCAGATGTCCCCAAAAATTAGTTAAAAAAAATTACTTCCCTTTACTTATTGATTTCCATTAAGCAACTTTTTAATCAAACACATTTTATTGTGTTTGTTACCAATTCCTTGACATTTTTTGAGACTTGCTTTAGTGCCTAGTAAGTTATACATTTTCATAAGTGTCCCATGTGAATTTAAATACAATGTGCCTCTTCAAGTTATTGTTGGATTTTAGAGGTCAGCCAACAATAATACACCTGTCTGCTCCATAAGAGTTCTGGTAGCAATCAAAAAGTAAAATAAAAAGTTGACAGATGGAATTTAAACTATCACTTCTATAATGATCAAGCTAATGTTAGAGAATATGGCTGATATTCATGGGAAAGTAAGTGTTTTAACACTAAACCTCAGATTTAGACAGAATTACCCATCTGGTCACAGGGAATGCTGGTCACATACATCTCTCTGATAATGGTAGTGGCTGTAATGATCAAATTACGGCATAGAGTAGCAAAGCAGACTATGTGTTCCCAGTTGGAAGTTTGGATTTAAAAGAAATTAAAGAGGAAAAGTCCAGAATTTGTATGTTATATATTTTTTCTTTCTATACTGAACAGTCAGATTAATCCCTTAGAGAAGAGTGTGTTAATTAGAATTAGAGAGAAGTCAAAAGTGTTACTCCAATGGAATTCCTACCACATGAAATGACATGTCAGGAGTGTTCCCCTCCTAACATTATTCTTTATACGTCTATCATATCAAGCTTGTTCATTGCTTTGTTCATCTTTCAAATCTTTATTTCATGCCAGCTCAGTCAAACATGGAAAGCATTTATGTATATATATATATATATATATATATATATATATATATATATAAATACACACACACACACACACACACACACACACATATATATATATATATAATCCAGTATTTTCAAGTTTGTCATGTGTGGTATATCACATTATGAAACTAAATGTTTACTTTTAATTTTATAGATTTCTGCCCTTTATTAAATCTCTGCTTTCTCTTCCAAAATATTTCGTTGTATTTTCCTAATTCAAAAGGACTACTAAGTTGTTTTCATTTTTAATTTTTTTTGAATAATAAAAGCATTGAATGTTTTTTTTTTTTTCTGAGTGTGGGTTTTACTTTGCCTCTTGCTTTGGTAAGTTTTGTTCTATTTTTCTTTGATCTTAAGCACTTTTTAAAGGGAAATAAGGTTAAAATGAACAATGCTAAATGTAATCTCTAAGAAAAGAAAAGCTTTGGAACTGACAATAAATTGAAGGGTTATTTGTGAAGGGAAACCTCATTCTATTAATCTAGGTGACAGTAGGGAGAGAATTTGGTGGAGAATAGGTTGGTTGTATTGATGTGAACTACTGACTTTTGTTTTGTTTTGTTTTGTTTTCCCCAAATTGACTTGACTACATTTTCTGGATTCCTTAAGTCAATTTTTAGATTGCTATTTTGTGCATAATAACACCATTCTATCTGCTCCTTACAACTCTCCTCCCTTTTACCTTGCCTCATTCTCTAAGCACAGTATTGCCAAAGAAGACAATGCTCACGTGGTGAAGAAAATTGGTAGCTAGGGATGTAATTTAGATGGAAGTAACTCTCTTTCCTATATTATACTGACACTAGGAATGATTTGTCCATTTATTAGTTAATGATAAAGGAGAGTTGGCTCTATCTCTTTCCAATCCTAGGACAGGAAGAAGGCCAATTGGAAGAAGACATGGGGGTAAAGAGATAACAGGATTTCTGTAAGAAGGCTTGGTATCAAGTTAATTCTCCACTCTTGGTCACTTGTTATAACTTATAGCAATATATGACCCCTGAGTAAGTGGGTAACTGTAATTTCATTAGATTGAATCATTGAGTCAAAGCTGAAATGATGACATTTTTGTACTCTTGGTCTCCCAGATTAAGCCATACCTCCTTAACAGGAAAACAAAACATTGCCTATTATTTAATGCAAATCTTAAGAGCACAGAAAACTGACACCTTAGAAACACCCAACAGATACCAATTAATTTATTTAATTGCCTTATCTGAGATGCCTGAAACTTTACACAAAAACCCTATTCTTGTTACACTACATTTTAAACATTTTAAAATAAATTAGTACTTTTTCTGATCACTTCCATTAAATAGAACTAAAACCCTAAAATAATGTACATAAAACACACATAAGACTGGCGGGAGGAGAGAAAAATGCTGAATTGGGTCTTGGGACATGAGAATTGGAATGCAGGTAGATTCCCCATATTTCCTTTTTGCCTCCTATATCCAAGGTTTGTTGCTGAAGAAACCAGTAATGCAGAAATGGCAACAGAGACATAGTAAATAAAAAATCAGGGCAGAGGAGCCTAGCAAGATCTAAAACTTTTAGATAATAAATTTACTGCAGCCAAACACAACAGAAGCAGCTATGGCCTACTCCCACCCCTACCAGCAAAGGCCAAGTGAGGAGTATAAACTTTCACCCTTGTAAGACTCTGATGAGACATTTCAATAACCCCACAAAGATAATGTCAGAAAAGACCAATTAGGGTGAGGAGACTTCCATCCTTACTGGCTTTCTCATCATGATGTCAATGGAGATCATGTGAGGAGCCTGGATTTCCACCCCCACCTGGCAGTGATGTGGTACCTCTCCCCCTTTTCACTGGCATAGCATCATGGAAGCACAGCAGAGAGTCAAGAGTTTATTATCACTTACTGGCAATGAGGCTATTACCATTACAGTTATCGATGACTAGCACATAAGGAGTGCAAACTACCACCCTGCCCAGCAGTTATGGGAGCCTTTCTATCTCAGGTACCAATGAAGGCTAACTGGATAAGCTGGACGTCTACCTCTAACTACAGTGACAAGGTGGCACATACCCTTTCTCGTACTGGAAAAATATCAGAGAAAAACTGATAACACGGAAAGTTTAACTAAGATACATTTTTATAACATAATATAAGCATGCCCAAGTTTCAATAAAACAATCACTTGCCTTAAAAAAAAGGGGGGGGGCACCTGAGTGGCTTAGTCAGTTAAGTGACTGGCTTTTGGTTTCAGCTCAGGTCATGATCTCACGGTTCGTGGGTTCAAATCCCGTGTTGGGTTCTGCACTGATCGTGTGGAGCTTACTTGGGATTTTCTCTCTATCCCCCTCTCTCTGCCCCTTCCCCACTTGTGTGTGTGCATACACATGCTCTCTCTCTCTCAAAATAAATAAATAAACTTAAAAAAATCACTTGTCATACCAAGAACCAGGAAAAACTCAAAGTATGTAAAAAGAAGCAACCCAAATATGGCAACATAAAAATAATAGACACAGAATTATCTGACAAAAATTTTAAGGCAGTTATGCTATAAATGCTTCAGTGAGGAATTATGAACAGGTGTGAAACAAAGGAACATATAGAGAACTTCAGAAAAAATAGGCATAGCAAGGAAATAGAAGATATAAAGGACTCATGGAAATTTTGGAAAGGAAAAATATAATAGCCAAAATAAAAAGCTCAGTGGGTGAACTCAACAGCATAATAGAAGGAATAAAAGATAGAGTCAGTTAACTTGATGATAGAATAATGAAATCACCCAATCTGAACCACAGCAAGAAATAGATT
Organism: Suricata suricatta; assembly: GCF_006229205.1. NCBI lineage: Eukaryota > Metazoa > Chordata > Mammalia > Carnivora > Herpestidae > Suricata > Suricata suricatta. Next base: position 83,485,919 of record NC_043710.1, on the reverse strand, counting down.
GGAAATAAATAAACAGAACACTCAGGGACATTTGGGGATATAACAAAAAGATCTAAGCTTCATATCATTGAATTTCCAGAAGGAAAGAATAAAGAGGACAGGATTAAAAAAGGACTCAAAGAAATAACGGCTGAAAACTTGGTAAGAGACATAAACTTACCAATTTGAGAAGCTGAGTGAATCTGAAACAAGACAAACCAAAAAAAAAAATCTATGTCAAGAACATTATAATTAGAAAATTAAAGTGACAGGAGAAAATCTTGAAAGCAGTCACAGAAAAATTATACTTTGGTTATAGGGAAAAACTGCCTCAAATGACAGTGGATTCCTCATTGGAAGCTATGAAGCACAGAGGCAGTGGTATAATATGTTTCAGAATTGTCAACCAGCATGTTCTACCAAGCAAGCACAATGAAATTAAAACATTACCAGTAATCACTGACATGTCAATATTACATTAAATTATTAAAAGTACTAAATACACAAATTAAAAGACAGAGATTGCCAGAGTTAAAAAAAATGATCCAATGATCTATTTAGTACAAAAAACTCTCATTTTTTGTGTAGGTTTAAAAAAACAAGATGAGAATACATAAAATTATGCAAACAGTAGTCAAAGGAAAACAGAAGTGGATATATCAATATCAGATACAGTAGACATTACAATTCAGAAAATTAACAGTGACAAAGAAGGACATTATATAATGACAAGAGGGGCAATACCAAGTGTGCACGTACCAGACAACAAAGCAGTAAAATATGTGAAGCAAAAACTGATATAACTAAAGGAAGAAATATATCAATCCAGTTACAGTTGGAACTTTAACCCCTCTCCCAAAAATTGATAGAAAAGAAACAAAGATACAGAAGAACTCACATCCACCATCAACAAAGATGATCTAGTCAACATTTATAAAACACTATACACATTTATAAAACTATACACAATGGTAGCAGATAAGTATCTTAAGTATTTTTTTCAAGTGTCTATGGAACTCATAACAAGGTAGATAACATCTTGGGTCACAAAACAAACGTAAACAAATTTGCAAATATTAAAATCATATAGACTGTGTTCTCTGACTACAAGGAAATATAACTAGAAAACAAAACCCAAAAGATAACAAAAATTCTCTGAACACTTGGAAACTCACAGCACACCTAACTAATCTATGGGTCAAATCTAAAGCCTCAAGAGAAACATGAAAGTACAGCAGATAAAAATCTGTGGGACACAACTAAAGCACTGGTGAAAGGAAAATTTGTGGCACTAAATTCATACATTAGACATGAATAAAAGTATCAAATCAATACAATAAGCTCTCACCTCCAGAACCTGGATAAAGAAGAAAATAAACCCAAAGCAAGTGGGAGGAAGGAAGCAATAATTAGAAGTGTTAAATGGGAAATGGAAAATGGAAAAATCAATGGAGAAAACCAATGAAACAAAGAGCTGGATGGGGAGGTGGATGGGGGGATGGATGCAATACGGGATGGGGATTATGAAGTGCACTTGTAATGAGCATTAAGTAATATAAAGAATTGCTGAACCACTATATTGTACACCTGAAGCTAATATAACACTATATGTTAACTATACTGGAATTAAAATAAAAAAAGAGAAAAAAATGTGCCAACACCCTAGCAAAACTGACAAAGAAAAAAGAAAAAGGGCGCAACTGATCAATATCAGGAAGGAAACAGAGCTATCACGATAGACTCTGCAGACGACCGAAGAGGAATATGGGAAAGACACAAGCAACTCTCCATGTGCAGAGGTGGTTTTATGGAAATTAACTACTGCCTAGCAAACTACAAATTATCACAATTCACCCAATATGAAGTAAAGCATATGGGTAGCCTCATTACTGTTAGGTAAATTGAGTTTATAATTTAATCCTGCCTCCCCCAAAGAAATCTCCAGGCTCAGAATATTTCACTGGAGAATTTTACAAAACATTTAAAGAAAAATTTAATATCAAATTTATGTAGTCTCACTTAGAAAACAAAAGGGGAGAAAATAAAAATTTATGTTATATATCTAGTATTACTCTGATGCAAAACCAGAAAATAGTTTCAAAAACCCTACAAGCCAATTACCTGTCATAAACATAGATACAAAATCCTTTATAAAATATTCACAAATAGAATTTAGGGATATATTTAAAAAATTATTTACCATGACTAAGTTGGGTTTATTCTGGAAATACAAGCTTAGTCAATATTTGAAATCAATCAGCCTAACCCACCAAATTATCAAGTTTAAGAAAAATCACATAATATTAATTTGTACAGAAAAATCATTTGTAAAACTTTGATATACATTCTGAAAAAAGAAGAAGAAAATGGGTAAAGGTAAATAGATGGGCACATATAAACACCAGTATTATTATAATTTGGTTCCTAACTCCACTTTTTATCTTCTACAGGGTTTAGAGGACAAGTGCATAAAAATATTATGTACATAATAAAGATGTAAATATTTATGTATAAAGATGTAATCTGTGACATTACTTTATAGAAATAGAGTTTTCCTATGTGATTAAAGTTAACATCAATTCAATGTATCTCCCTCTCTGCCCTTCCCGCTTGTGCTGTCTCTGTCTCTCTCTGTCTCAAAAATAAATAAACATTAAAAAAAGATGCTCAACATCATTAGTCATTAGGAAAACAAAAGTCAAAACCACAATGAGAGGCCATTTTATACCCATTAGGATTGCAATTATCAAAACAACAACAACAAAAGCAAACAAACAAATCACAAAAAAATCAAAGAAAAATGTGTTAGTGGGGATGTGGAGAAATTTGAACACTTATGCATTACAGTAAAATGGTGCAGCCACTGTGGTAAACAGTATGACAATTCCTTTTAAAAAATTAAACAGAATTACCATATGATCCAGCAATTCCACTTCTAGGTATATACCCAAAAGGATTGAAAGCAAGTGTTCAAAGAGATAAATTGTACACCGATATTCATTGCATTATTCACACTAGCCAAATGTAGAAACAATCGAAATGTCCATTAAATTACGAATGGATAAACAAAATGTGATATATCGACACAATGAATATATTTTCATATAATGGAATATTATTCAACATTAAAAAGAAATGAAATTCTGACAGATGGTACAAGGAAGAACCTTAAAAACATTTAAGTAAGTGAAATAAGCCAGACACAAAAGGACAAATATTATATGATTCCACTAATACTGAGGTATCTAGAGTAGTTAAAATGATAGAGACAGAAAGTAGAACAGTGATTACGAGAGGCTGGGGAGAGAGGAATGGAATCTATTTTTTAATGGGTACAAAATTTCTCTTTGGGATCGTGAAAACGTTCCGGAAATGGTTAGTGGTGATGGTTTCACAACACTGTGAATGTACTTAATATTACTGAATTACAAACTTTAAACTGTTTAACATGATAAATTTTATGTTATGTATATTTTTCCCAATAAACAAAGCAAACAACTGGGAAAAGTATCAACTCATTTGCATCATTCTTTAAATGTATTTGCAACCCTTTTCTTAATTCTCTGGGTTAAACTTCCTCGCTATGCTCTTTGAGAGCACCCTGTACTTAACCCTTCATACTACTGATCTCAGGAAGCTATAGAGTTTGATTAAATCCCTGCCCTTAGGAGACGGCAAATTTTGAAAGGGCAGATTATCTTCTTCATTGTTGTGTCCTAGGATGTATTATGTGTTTGGAAAACAGTAGGTGTTCAAATATTTATCGAAGACAATAACAAGTCTCAAAGATGTGTAAAATGATAGGTAGAAATCTTAAGTCATCTGATTCTCAATCTAGTCTTCTTTTACTGGGACAATTCAATGTTTTCTAATGATCTAATTCTAGTACTTTTAGCATTTAAGCTGTGTCTGTCTATAGGTATGGGTGGTAGTTTTTTTCTTTCCTTGAAATAGCTTTTGCAAGGGGCACACTGCTTTAATGGGCTCCACGAACTTCGAAGGTTTCTTTCTTCATACCTTACATCAGCTTTCTCTCATCACTTACAAGATTACTTGTGAAAATATTAAGGCAGAGTATCCCGGGCAAAAATGGAATTGACGGATCTGTAGCAATACTCCAGAATAAATTCAACTTTATCATATTTTTTTCTGGAAAGTTTCCTCTCACTCCTTGCATCTTCTGGCAATCCAAAGAATTTCCAAGATATGAGGTACTCAAAGCCTGGGTCAGCTCAACACAAAAATATGTGAATGCTTTCAAATAACAGTTTACAAATGCATTATTTGTAAGTATTTGGCTATTTTGGAACTTGAGGGGGATATAAGAAAATAGCTGAAAAGCGCCAGTATCCTGGTTGGGTCCCAGGAAGCGTGGGGAAGAAGGTTTAAGAGGTGGAGGAATTAGCTATGTGAACACAGAAAACAATGGGCAAATACCTTGGAATTGCGGCAGAACGATCTCAGATGCTATGACAGGTCTGTTCCCAGCAGAGGGCGCTGTGGGTCTGCGTGAAGCCTCCTGGGTACCACCAGCATTCTTTGATCATTGCAGTTTGTATCCTTGCAGTTACTTTTAAGACCTAGCTTTGGTGACTATAACCTTAGGAAAGCCTTGAGATCTGAGGTATGGGCAATGGTTCAAGGTTTTTTGGGAAACCCTGTATTCACTTTCTCTAGCTGGAAAGAGCTCTTTCCAGTTGGCACCAAAGACCTGGGGACAGCAACTGAAACTAAAATTAACAAGAAAGCTTTCACAGCTATCAGCCCCTTCTATTCTCCCAGACCCAGCTTCCTCTTCTCTTTGAACACCTGGCTTTGAAATCAGACCTAATTTCTTCAGGTTGCAGAGAAATGTGGGAGCATGCAAGCCCTGTTTAAGTATGGCTTTTCTTGGAGAAGTGTGCTTCCAGACTAAATTAGCTGAGCATGTGAAGAGATGACAGCAGAGAAAGACAGAGGAATGATATATTCTTCGTTTGACAGCAAGCTAAGGGACATCTTTGTAGCTTACGCAAGAACCCTGGGAAATGCTGGGCAGTCATGAATGCTAAAGCCTTTGGGATTCCTGCCAAGGGGACTCAGCTTACATGCTCCAGGCCATAACAACTTTATAGGCAACACAGAGAGTGACAGGCTGGCTTACGCTGGAGGTTTTACACTTTGTATGCTTTAAGGCACTACTTAGCCACCACTCCTCACTTTTCCATCCATCTCTACCTCCAGAGAGGTGGGAAGCCACCTTTTACACGTTCAGTGGCAGTATTCAGTTATCCTTGTGAATGCAGAAGGGGAAGTTATGGAAAGAATGTCTGTGGTCTCCTATCATAGACAATTGCTGCGGGTATTAAATCATGGATTTTTTGCTTTAAAAGGTCAAGTATCTTATTACCAGGGTGAATGGGAATCAGGCCTTATGGCTGAAAGCCTATAAAATAAATGTTTACTAACCACCTGCATTGTGCCAGAAGATTTTCCTCCTTCGGCAACCTTGCTGCCTTATAGCATCAGGACTGTTTTCTTCTCCCCTTTAACATTTGGTAAACTAAAGAAAGTTTAAGGAACCAATTTGAGGTCATGGAGTTAGAACCAAGATTGGACTCAGGTTTCTCTGCCCACAAAGTTCTGGTTCTTTCCACCTACCACCACTGGACTTCTCTGGGCTTGTGGAGATAAAAATCTTTCCTTATGTGTAGTTAAACTGCTTTTCCAGGGAAGATGCAGATTGTGGGAAACTAAAAGGATGTTGTTACAGGGAAAAATGGCTTATAAGAAGTACACACATTCATATAATGTCTTCTTTTCAAGTATCAGGGATGCAGCCTGGATCAGTCCCCCAGGCCTTTGTGTGAAGGCACAGGCCAGGCCACTATGGTCTGAGGACCATATTAACCAGAGCCCAGGCTCCAGGGTCTAATCTATAAATCTGTTCCCCATATGGAGGCCTCTGAGACTTCTGGGAAGAAAACATTCATTTGAAGAGGCAGTTTGTAGCTTTATTGAAACCTCTGAGAAGAAGTGCATGTTGGCAAAAATAAGAAATCATTGGTTATGGAAGGCTAAATGTGTGGTATGCAAATACGTTCTACTGACCATCTTTCCTAGTCTAGATTCTGAAGACTTAGTGATGATGGTAGTGTGATACGATGATGATGGTGGTGATGAGGGTCATGAGGACAGAGTGCCTGGCTAAATGATGTGTACATGCAGCCAATTTGGATTTGGTCCGCATGGAATTGGGATGACCTCCTGGAAAGGAGTGAGGTGAAAATTGAAGAAAGCTGGATAGGCAGTATGGTGGAGACCGCCTAGGAGGTGAGTGAGCTGCAGCTCAGAGGTGAAGCAGTTTACTTCCGGGTATCTGGGGGCGGCTCTTTATTCTTAAGGGCCCTTGACCCCTGCAGGCTAAAGCTCCTCAGTCATGGAAGGAGGAGCATATAAGATGCTGTCCTTTCATACTGGGAGGAGGTTAATGTGTCCTCATGGGCACAACACAGTTTAAACCCTAGAGTGACCTCGGATTGTTAGGCTTGTAAGCCTTCCTGTCTTTGTTTGGCTGTTTTCCCCTCTTGGAATCTTTTTCTCCATCTTCCGTAGTGGGTTGAGTCTCAGTCACTTCTTAATAACCAGTTCTCACCTTTCGTTTTGTTCTTCCTCTTCATCATCAAACTCTGGCACAAAATAACTCATTGATAAGTCAGAGCTGGGTTTATTGTTTCCTGTGGTAATGTTGACAGAGTTCTTGTAGGCTCTTGGGGTGAAAGGCAAAGCCAGGATACTTATGAGGTTTTGAAGTCTCATTTAAGGTGGACCTTTAAATGCAGAAGCTTGATTAGATTTGGATAAAGATTGTGATGCAAGAGTTTATGATCAGTGGACCCAGGAAGGTGAGGATTTTGAGAACAGGATGGAAAGTGATGTGGATCATAAACAATCAATTTGATGATACCTACTGAAAAGCTGTCAATTTAAAATGGATTTTTGGTAAATGATGAATCACAAGAATCTACCCCCAAAACTAAGAGCACACTGTATACACTGTATGTTAGCCAACTTGATAATAAATTATATTTTAAAAAATAGAATGGATTTTGGGTGCAGCTGCGTGGCTCAGTGGGTTAAGCATCTGACTTTTGATTTTGGCTCAGGTTATGATTTCACAGTTGTGAGATAGAGTCCCATGTGGGACTTTGTGCTGGGTGTGGAGCCTGCTTAAGATTCTCTCTCTCTCTCTTTCTCTCTCTCTCTCCATTCCCCCTCTCTCTCCCTCTATTTCTTCCCTCCATCCCACTTAAATCCATGCTTTCTCTTTCACTCTCAAATAAATAAACAAACAAATAAATAAAATTGATATTCGAGAATGATCAGTTATTTGCAAATCTATCTTTGTGGGCAAGGGTTTCCTGGAATAGTAAAGTCATGTTAGTAAAGATAGCAGCGTGGTCAAGTTATATGAACGTGAGCTGTGAGGGGGTAGGTTGTTTTGGTTCTTACCATCTTGCTATAGAGAAATGGCTTCTCCCACTATGGAAAACATAGCCGTCCATTCAGATTCTGCTTCCACACTCATCATTGGGAATGCTGATTTTGAATCTTTCTGCCAGAGCTTACAAACAAACAGTCAAACATACAAATATTGAAACCATTAGTGGAATTAAGGAAAGGAAACCTCCAAATGTGGTCCCTACACCAGCAACAAGCTGAGTTATAGTTTACAGAGAAATTCTTCAATACATGTTCTGTTATACTACTCCCCTCTCTTCCCTCCTCCTGCCTTACCTCTTGCACTCAAAGAGCATGGGAGACAATGTGATCAATTTGCTGGGAGGAAGAAATGTGAAGCTAAACCGTCTACATCTAGTCTTTAATCAAACATGTGGATATATATTTGGGGGGAGTGGAGGTGAAAATCAGCATTAAAAAACATGTGATGTCACTTAGAAAACCTGGCATGAAAAGTTGGCAGCCTGCCTCTTCTGAATCAGTGCATGAATTTAAAGCTAGGTTACCTTTCTGGCTACAATATTATGGTGCCTTCATTTTCTTGCTTAATCTTCCAGAATCAATCAGAATTCAGTGTCTGAGCTTTGCTACAGTAATTGCCTGGGAGGGAGCTTGGCCAAACTAATAAGGGTCACTTCGTAAGTTTTCTACTGGGCCCACAGCAGTCACTAGGAAGAAAACGCAGCTGGGACACAGAGCTCCTGTTTTATTTGCCATTTCTGTATTCAGACAAACATGGGAAGCATCTCCCAGCTGTTACCTACCTATCCATGGCTCCATATAGTAGTGTCGTCTGAAGTTTTTCTACTAGAACCATCAGGGAAATGATAAAAGAAGGTGGAGGTGGGGAAGAGAGCTGAAACAGGGCAGGATTGCAGAAGTCCCAGATAATAAGAATGCCAATAATGCACTGTGATAGATTCTCATTTGCATAACAGTCTTGTCAATAAAAGCTCTTCCTATTCCCACTGAAGAAATTAAAAGGCAACAATCAATTCACTGTTCATACCAGTTACTTGCCCAGGCTTCTTCTCTTCATAGAGGATTGAGTGGACCAAATAACAGGAGTATTTTTTAGGGGTGCAGAGTCCTGAGAAAGAGAGGAAGGAAATAGGTGGGTGCTGGTCAGAGCTCAGTTCTAGACTGAACATGATGATGTCCAAGGTTGAAGTTAGGAGTCAGCAGAGGATGTTTAGTAACTGGGGAAAGTGCAAAGAAGGGTGGCTAGCACTGAGTAATAGCTGAAAATAGTAGTATTTACTGAGTCTTTAAATAATTTGTCTCACAACAGGATATTACACAGAAATAATAATGAAGAAATAAGATCACATGACCACATGAACCAATCCGTCTAATACAACTTTAAGGGACAAAAAACAAGCCTCATATATATATACCATTTTAAATAGAGTTTTAAAAACAACTAGAACTAAACACTATGTTGTTAGGCATTTGTATTCTTATAAGAATAATACAAAGAAAGCTGGGCGATGATTCACACATCATTTAGGATGGTGATTATCTCTTTGGGAGAGAGAAGGAGCTGAGTTGGGCTGGGACAGGCTTACAGGCTGATGGGTTATTAGATGTTGATTATATTATAAATGAGTGCATAAAATAAAAGACAGTGCTGCGTAGACAAATGAGGGAAGTGTGTCTTGGACTGGGGATTATCATTAATTCCAATTCTGTGTACCTGAGATAAACCCAGATACATTAACCCATATGCAGATATGAAATAAACAGCGGAACACAACAAATCAGATACTAAGCACTTACCATGAGCAGACGCTGGGCTCAGCATTTTGTACCTCATTTAATACATATGACCACATTATGAGGTAGGTAATGTTAGAAACCCCATTTTTACATATGAGGGTATTAGGCACAGAGAGGTTAAATCACTTGCCCAAGGTCATATGGAGGTTGATGGCAGAGCCAAGATTTGGACTAAGTCCAGCAGCCACATTATCTTGTTCAAAATTCCTACCCCAGTTTCTTCTTGAACTTGATACTTTCTGGCATTCCTCACTGTGGTTAGCACCTGCTGCCTCAGAACATAGCATATGATACAGCACTGGTCATCTCCTTTGAGGTGACACTGCCAACCTGTGGCCACTAACCAAGGCAGTTTGGGTGGATAATCTTTGCACAGAAATGACCACTGATTGATAGATGTGATCACCCTACCCATGAGTGGTCCAGCCATACTCTGGTTGTTGTTCTTTGAAGTGGTAAGGAGGTTCTGTGTGGTAAAACACTTGGTCTAGGAGTAAAAAGTGCTAAGCTAATCTTGATCTTCCAGAATTTGGACTGTAGAGTATGGAGCACATGAGCCAGCTGACGGAGATTGGGGGAAAACCTGCAGAGAAAAGAGAAGTCATGAAAAACCAGAAGGTCCCTAAAATAGACCAAGAACAGCAAAGCCACCCACACAGGGACATAGAACGTTGTTATAATCAGTGATCCTCTAGATAGGTGTATATACTGTACTATTTCACTATATCATTCATCTTAGTGATCGCAGTAGCAAGAATAAGCAGGAGTAATTATGGATGAGGTATGGTAAATTCCTTCTTTATGATGTTGCAAAAGACAGTTGTAAATGCACTAGATTTTCTCAAATGAGAGATTTCTTTTTCGCAACCCTTTCTTAGAGCTGACTTAGAGGCCACAGACAAGCAATGCCTCTGGAGAGCCCAAGCAAGAAACTAGCATGAGGAATAAAATTAAGTTGAAAATCTCCTTTGACATTTACGAAAAGTCAACAGCCATCTAAGTGATGAGAGAGACCAGAAATATAACTGGCTGAATGTCAATTTTAAAACTAGAAAGATAGCTGCTACTTTATCTCACGGAGCAGGTGTTTCTGTGCAGTAAATAACTCACGGATGGTCTATTAAACTTTAATGCTTGTGATAACAGCAAAGAGCATGTTGCCACCCTCCTAAATACATATATATAAAAACAAACAGCAATTTTCAACATTTATGCTTTGCACCATTTTCTTTTCACAGTTGTTTTACTGCATTATCTTTTGCTATTATCTTGACCACAAGTCCCTGCTGCATGAAGTTGATTTGCAATCGTGGGCAGAAAAACCTAATGTAATTAACTATTTGGCAAGTGTACAATGATCATTTCCACATAAAAAAGTTTCTCTCCTTGAATGAACACCCTCCAAATAAGACACTGATTTTACTGCTTGTAAAATAGGGATGAGATTTTAATTTTGAGGGGAGGTGAGGAGAGGGATGGTTTCTCCTGCTTTCTTCCTCCAGTTTAAACACATCATTTTGTGTGAGGTTTTATTGAAATAGTAATTATGACACTTCAAAGTGACTCTAAAAAATATCCAGATAAAAAATGAAGCAACGTAATTAGAAGAAGGTTAGTTACAAAGAGATATGCAATTTGAATCAGCCAGATGAAAGTTATTACCTAATAATGAGACTTTGCACTCCTATTACACTGGCTTTTGTGTCCAAGCCTTTAAAAGCCGCAAGCTAATGAAGCTTCCTGGCTCCTCGTGACTGAGGTTGCTGTTGTCACTGTTTGATGAATGGAGAAAATAAGCCACCAAGATCAGGTGAAGTTGGCTTTTCTTCAGTTCAAACCATTTATTAATATGGTGGTTTGGAATCAAACTTAGAAACCTCAGCTACCAGGTTCTCTTGCTTGTTTCCTTTTGCTAGAATGCCTCAATTTCTTATTCCTTGCCCTATGCTCCGAGATCCCAATGTGCAGAGATGGTAGGATACAGGGGTGGTAGACTTTGGGGAGCTGGATTTGAGAATCCAGACCCAATGAGGCTTAATGGACTTCGTAGTCACACTAAATCCTCTTATGAAAACGATAAGAAAGGTGGAAGAGTGGGCACAGCTGGGCACAGGAGCCAATTGTTAAATAATCAGAAATTTGGCAGCTCGTTGTTAAATCCGAGGTAGCTTGAAATCAGTCATAGTGGGGGTATTTATGCCACATATATCATCAAAGACTGCCATCGGGGCTCCCTCACTTGCCAAGCCAGCTCACCGGCACATCAGTGAGATTAAGTATAGGGAAATGAGTCCTAGGGTATCAGATGAGTTAAAACTGTTTCTTATGAAAAGTAGTGTTTTATGGTCATCAATCAGGAAGTGATACTAACATGGAGAGAGAAGGAAACTCCTTGGTAGTTTAGTAATCTTAGGTTCATGCAGTATTAGCCAAACCCAAAGTCTGGGTTGTCAATTAGGCAACTGTGGGAAAACCAGTCACTTTACTTTCCCTGGGCAATTTGCCTTTATTTCTGTGTTCTCTGCTACCTCCATCCATTCCTCCTCATTCATTCATTAATGCATTCAGCAAGTTAGTGCAAATGCCTCCCTGAAGAATTATTTTTATTTTAAATGGGAAGGCAAAAAGAAGAGGCCAAAACCATCAGCTAATACTTAATTTAACATTTTGTGTAGACACTTTCTTATGCACTTTATAATTACTTACTGATTCAATCCTCAAACAAAGCAATTAGGTTAATATTATTATTTCTATTTTACAGATAAGAAAACAGTTTGAGGGAGTTTAATATCATGTATCTCTATTTTGGCAGTGCCTGGAGAGAACTTGTTCAATTAATGTTTAGCCAGTAACCTCTACATAGATGTTAGGGTGTTAAAGGAGGTCTTTCTGGGGTCCCCTTTCACATTCTGTAAAGAACACTGAATTAAACATTAAAGACCTACATTCTAGAATTCTTCTCTGCTACCTATTTCCTGTCCTGGAGACTCATTTTCTTATGTAAATGCAGATAATATCTTCTTTGTTTTATTTGTTTTGGTCAGGACTAAATAGAATACATGGAAAAGCCTTTTGGTTACAGGTGAGTTGTTTTGCAAATATAAAACCAATTCTGTTTTCTTCTTACTTGAATCATGCCTATATCCCTTTTCTCCTACTGTCTCCTTTTCGCCTGGTCACCATTAATTCAAGAGATTAATTTCAACTTCAAAGAAGTCATTTCCTTAGAATTTGCTAAGATCCTTGCACTGACCAGCAGTATTTGATAAAAATTCATGCCTAATTGCTGGGAGAGGGGTCTCAGCTCCTCAGAGTGAGTGTTGACCCACTATGCTTGTAGCTGTCGGGCATATACATAGGCACATCTATATGTGCAGTAGTTTCATCTATATTGACGTGGGAAATCCAGAGAGACGAGGTCAGCCATATGGCGAGTGACTCATGCAGTACCAATTGCAGAAATGCAAGTCATCATCTCCTTTGCTGCTCTGAGCTTGCTGCAGAGACAAGGTCACTTCAGCACACTTCTGCCCTTGTCTTCCTAACTTTTGGCTCTACCCACACACCTTTGACTCTCTCTCAGAGGCTCATAGCTCCTGTGCCTGCCTCCTATCTTAAGTTAGCCTCCAAGTCCAACCATCCACTTATCCCAGGAGGAAAGTCATCTTTCCTGTGCTGTGTTTCTAATTCTACTATGTTGGCCATTATTAGCCCAGTCTAAAGGAAATGCATCCATCCATCTGCACCCACTGGGCAGGCTGATTCAGCAAGGGAAGTGACAGCTTGGAAAGGCAGAATCAGGTTCAGCAATCACACTTAACACTGGTGATAGCTTAAAGTCTGCCCTTGGGGTCTAGCTGTGGCTCTGCCTCTAATTTTCCAAGGGATGTTGGTTTCAACAACCAGGATTAACTCTGTTCCACATTGAATACAAGGAGGAACATGTTTATTAAGTTAAAATGTATTGAGCATTCACTGAGTGTCAGGTACTTTCTTAAATTACAAGCATTATCTCATTTAATCCTCCCACCAACCCATGAGGTAATTACCATTATGATCACCATTTTATAGGAGAAGAAAGTGAAAAGCAGAGAGAGATTGAGAAACTTGCCTGAGCTTATGCCTTCAGTGAAGTTGAAGAGCTAGGATTTGAACTCTGGATGTCTGACCTAGATTCTACACTTTTAAACACTCTTCTAGTCTATCTCTTTCAAACATGATTTTATACATTATTTTCTGTCTAAATTATAATTAAAGGTGGGCTGTGGCAGGTAGAATTCTAAGAAGACCTCATGATGTGATGTCTGCCCACAGGTGTTAATCTCCCCTCAAGTGTGGGTAGGACCTGCTATTACTTCTAGCCAACAGGATATGGCAAAGTTGATGAGATTTCACTTCTACACTGTTGTTACACGATGTATAACTCATCTTGGCAGACTGGCATGGTCTTGAAAAAGCAGACATCCATGACCCATCTATGGATGGCAGTGAGATGCTGGTGACCTCTCAGGCCTAAAGGTGACTAGCTGCTAGTCAACAGCAACAGAAGTGTAGGCCTTCATGGACCGTGCCAACAAGGTGAATGAACTTGGAATTAGAGTTTTCCTACCTGAGCCTGTACATGAGAAGGTAGCATGGCTGACACCTTGATTGCAGACTTGTGAGACCCTGAACAGAGGACCTTGTTAACCATGCTGGGACTCCTAACACACAGGGATGGTAAGATAATAAATATGTGTTGTTCCAAGTTGCTAGCCTGTGGTAATTTATTATGCTGTGATAGAAAACTAACACAGGTGAAGAGATTTGCCCAAGGTCACATCCTTAGTAAAATCACAAAGCTGGTATTTGAACTCAGTTGTCGATATAAGAGCCACATTCTTAGCCACTTCTCTATTCCACCTCTTTCAAGAGTGTTTTTATAGGTTATTTTCTGTTCAATATTATAATTATTCAATTTTCTGGTTTAACAACTCAGACCCCATAATGTCCTTGACAGAAGAAGTCTTACAGGCACCTTTTGATATATTTTTGTAAAGAGCTCATCTCCTCTTTGACTTTCTTTTTGTTGCTGGTGGCAACACTGCCAATTGCATGTGTCACAATCCCTGGCCATTTTAGACCCACAAGTGTACTCCTAGTATTTTCAGATTTTTGTGGGTCTATACAATGTCTAGTATCTATACCTCAAAAACTCTAAATTATAGAATATCATTCAATAGGTAGGAACATTAGATTTCTTTGAAGAAGGTCACAAAGATTTTAAATGTGAGGAAATGTAGAATTGTAAGAAGGACATTTAAAACACTTAGCTGGAAAAGTAAAATAAACAAAGAGCCCAAACATTTACGGGAACTGACAAGGATAAAGGACTATTTCAGCCTTGGGTTACAAGGTCAGGTGCCTTGTTCAGACTGATTTTATAATCCTTACCCTAAGTCCAGTCAGAATTGGCAACATAATTTGCAGGACCCAGTGCCAAACGGAAATATAGGGTCTCTTTCTCAAAAGTTAAGAATTTTAAAAACAGTGACAGCATAGCATTACACCAAGCACAGGGTGCCTCTGAGCATGACGCTGTGTGTGACTTCACAGACTGCACTCCATGAAGCCAGACCTGAGTGCAATTCACACTAGTTCTGAGATACACTGGACCTCGTGATGGTTATTGTTAGATGTCTTTTATTATTATAGGAGTGGTAACTCTTTCTCTTTGCACATTTACTTTGCCTATTTATTCAAAAGAGGTTCCAAGCTGATATCTAGAATCTGCAATATGCTTCTCATCCCTTCCCTTCTGTCCTTAGCTACACTGGGTTATTTAATCTGTGAAGCAGGGAGAGCTCTTGTCTTCTGGGTTTACAGGTTGGAGAACTTAACAGCAAAAGTTGTCAGTGTCTGGATTGAAATCACACTGGAAGTCTGCATCTTCCTTTAGTAAGATCACAAAGCTAAGTGAGGGCAGATTTCTTGTTCTTGTCCTTTCTTTTATGCCTCCACTCTCCACCCCAGCCCAGCTCACTGCCCTAGAACAGTGTTATAGTCAGGGTGCTGGCTCAGATACACTGATTATTTATTTATTTATTTATTCTCTTTTCTTTTACATTTTAATTTATTTTGAGAGAGACAGAGAGAACAAGAGTGGGGGAGGAGTGATGAGAGAGAGGGGGAGAGAATCCTAGGCAGGCTGTGTGTTGTCAGCACAGAGCCCCATGCAGGGCTTGAACCCACAAATTGTGAGATCATGACCTGAGCCAAAACCAAGAGTCCTCTGCTTAACCTGCTGAGCTACCCAGGTACCCTGGTTATACTGATTATTTAAAGATTGGTTGAAATTCATTGGTAAGACCAGAGAAAAGACTTTGTGAGGATAAAGATGGACTGAAGTCTTAAATGAAATTGACTTTCTGAGAAGGCACTTGTTGTCTTAGAGTCAATCAAGTATTCCAATTCCACCCCATCCCAGATTCTGGTCTTCTTAATTACATCCTTTGTTTCTCTCTTTTCTGCCAAGACCTAGGGGGAAAGGTTAGGCATTTATTCCATAAGAAGCTATGTACTTAAGTCCTGTGATAGCTTCTTTTGTAAAAATTATAACTGTTATGAGAGGAATTTGGAGATTTAAGCTATGAGGTTGAGGATACTAGATCTCTCCTATACCATCACATCACCTGAGGCCTAGGTATGCTAGGTGATTATCACCTAGCTGTCAAGGCAAGTGCTGATTCAACCTTGAAAGAATGCAGTGGTCCTTCCTAAGTGTGGGCAGCTTCATTTTTCCTTAGTCCCTTCTGATTCCTTATTCCACTATCAGCATGGTCTATGGTCTTAGCTTTTCTCCTATTTTCAACCCGGTTTGGGTATTTGTTTACTTTTTGCTCAGATTTCATGATTTTCAAATAAGTGTCATGAAGTCCAGTTATAAGTTTCAGAGCTCTCAGGGACATTAGAATATAATCCTATCTTCTTCTCTGCTCCAATCTTCTTCTTAAGGTGAAAATTGAGGCATTTTAGTTTTCAGGATGACACCAATGCTCACCATCAGATACATAGTCAGGACTCATGGCTTCTAATTGCATGTACATTGCTGTTTACTGCATACTAAGCAACTCCTTCCTTTACTGAATCATTTGTTATATTACCAGCTATGACCTCAGCATATTTTTTCTTCCACAGTTGTCCTTGGTCTTAAGATATACATATCATTCTTCTCCAGCTGTGTTAATGGGCAATAAATGCCAATATTACACACAAGTCTTCCATCTTGTGTTCATCTTCTGATTCTTTTTCCTTCCTAAGCTCAGCCTTCTTTTGGCAGATGTGACTGGGTATGCTCATCAGTTTCAACTTATTTATCCTTTCTCAAGATTTTATCTTTATTCATATCCAAACATTAATATTACAAAAATTCTTATCTGCACACTTTCTAAATATTTAAGATTTAGCATCTTTAAAAAAACAAAAATCATTTCTCTCTCCTATTACTCCAACCTCTTTTGTCCTCTGCTTTATGGTGAGACTCTAACTTCTCTTGAATACCAAAGGTGATTTCTATTGTAGAGTCTCTTTTGTCCATTTAGTTTACCTCAAAGCTATCATCTTTTATGGTAGGATTTCAAAAGTACAAGGTTCTAATTCATCATTTGTTAAATACAGCTATTAATATAAATTAAAATTAGGTCTGTAAGTGCCCGGTTTATAAGTTTTTTCATTTTGCTCTCTCATTTTCTTCAAAAGGAGTTAGGTCATTGAGTGAGAAGAAGGAGGAAGAAATATGAGAACAGAAAACCATGTTTGATTTACTGGCTGGTGTTTGATGCACAAATCACCACAACCCATAGATGGAGGGAATGTCATCTTGGGAAAGGAGCATATTTCGGTCACTGCTCTCTCTCCCTTCTAGCTGGGCATTGGGACTCTTCTGGGGATTTAACCCTGAAAGTCCACAGTTTCTTAAGGTTTCATAATATCCCAAGGTATATTCTCTAGGTCAGATGAGTAGCAACCCCTAGTCAAGGCTAGTAATGTTTACCTAGTTGCGCTGCAAAATGGAGAGAGGAGCAGAAATATCAGGAGCTATCTCTTTCCTGATACTCAGAGGAGCAAGATTCTAGGAATCAGAAAGAAAGTTGAAATCAAGGGTCAGTGGCCAATGAAACAATTAGTAACTGCCGCAGATTTGTGTGTGAAGGCATATCAGGAACAAATGAGACCAACAGGAATGTGCTATTTGCTGGACGTTTGTCAGAAAGCTGTTCAGTGGTGGCTAATAGACATTATGCAAACCTTATTCAATGGTGTCTCCAAACTGTGTTGTCTTTAGTTTTCCTATCATTTTGCGTAATAGAAGTTCCCAACTCACTTATTCATATTTTAATTTTCTACCTTACTTCTTTTATTACCTCTGTATGACTGTCCACTGAGGAGTTGGCCCAGTGCAGCCAGTCATGTCTGTGCTGACGCCTAACTGGACAGAATGCTAATGTGTCCAGGGCTCTACTAAATTTGGACAAAATGGGCCAGAAGTTGATTATATAGGTTTGGATATGTTGTGTGTGCGTGTGTGTGTGTGTGTGTGTGTGTGTGTGTGTGTGTGTGCTGCAGGATAGGCTGCAAGTCTTTGATAACAAATAGAATAATACTGTTTATATTCACACGGGGAAAGACTTGACTATCAGAACTGAGCTCTTCACAGCGTAATTACAACTTGCTGAGTGCTGTGGCTCTGGTGAACAATGAAGATATAATCAGTGCACCTATTTGTCCTCCTGAATTCCAGCTGCTAAAGCAATTTCTTTTTCACAGAACTGACAATTTTGCGGTTCTTGTGAAAATCCACCATTTCCCCCCCTGAAATCCTGTGAAATGGAGCTCGCCAGAGGAAACACTTTGAAAGCAGCCTGGTTCCTGCATCATCTCCATGAAATTAGGCAGATCATATTTCCAGCACCGCTATCCTGATTGCATGTTTGTTTAAAATGACAGTTGATGTTGTGTATCTCTTTCATTAGGGAGGCTCAACGATCTTGACATTATTAACTAACTGCAGCACTTGCTGCATATAAACACCAATCCACAGAGACATCTCAGACGGTACTTGAAGAAAAATAAAGCTCTTTAAATGTGAGGAACCAAGAGAAGTATCTTGGCCATGTTTGCAGTTTGGCAGGTGTATTGTTAGCCATTCATGAGTAAGTTACTTTCCATGATGCCTAAATACCAAGATTCAGAGGGCAAACATTGACATCTGGGTGCAAGCACTTAAAGTGGTCAAATCAAGTGGAGAGGAAACTGGGGACTTTTGCAGGAGAAAGAAAGCCAGAGGCGAGCTGAGTGGCTTTCTTTCCTCTCACTCTTTGAGCCCTGGCTGCACTGAGCACCTAATGCTGGATGATGAATCATATACAAGCAGGAACGATCACTTCATTTTCCAGATATTTTGGATTGGATATGCACACTAAAACCTTAATTCCAAAGGATCAGAGTTTGGTGGGGTGGGAGGCCTAGATATGATGTTGGTGCTTTTTTAATCAGTGTTTTTGGGGTCTGTGTAGCCTTTCCCCTTGGGGGAAACTTCCCTTTTATTATTTAGGATATCCTTCATTAAAGGTCTTTGTGATGGTGGAAACTGGTTATACTCACCTCTCTTTCTCAGTCAGGCTCATTTGTGGTTCTTCCTTCCTGGCCTGAAGTTCTTATCTCTTCTCTCTCAAATTGACCTGCAAATCTGCTTTGCTGACTATGAGGATATTTCCACAAGGCCTCTGCTCCTGCTCAGTTCTTGCTGCACCATCTTCCTATTCAACTCTTTCCTAGCCTATCCAATCTGGTTCCCAGACTTGGGCTTGATATTGGTCTACATACATCTGTCCCCATCCATCACCCTCTGGACACCTGAGCACTTGTAGGACTTGAAGCTCACAAATGTGTTGTATTGTTAGAGAGTTGGTTCCAAATTAAATCTTTGCGGACCTTATGTAGTCTACTGTGGTTCCATGTAGGTCTATTTCTGGCACAGACCTCCAACCTTCAATTGCATTCCGATGTTCAGAATGGAACCAATAGCAGGAAAATAATGATTCTCATGAGAAGAAATAGATAAGGTAAACAAGTAAAATTATGTTTAGTTCTACCAAACCAGAGGGCTGATTTTGGACTTTCAAAATTGTTGCTTTTACTTACCTTTCTCCCCTCTTCCTTTTCCTCACAGAAGAAACTAATTTCACCTTTGTCAGTCCTTCACTAGAATGGGGAATGGGAGGGTGGGGAGATATTCTTGTTCAATCATACACTACATGGAAACAGAAAGTTTATTACAGATAAATGGACTTAAGATAGGGCAGATTTAAACATAATTACATTGGCCACCACTGATGCCTTGAATGCACACTTTACTATGCTGCACAAAATGTTAGTTCAAAGTCAACTTCAGACCAAGAAAGCTCAGTTTCAGAAAGCTTGCTTTATATTATCAGTTCACCCTGGAAATAGTAGTGTTCATCTGCATATAGGGGATTGTTTCTTTATTTGCCCAGGACAGTCTCAGTTTACACATAAAGTCCTGGGTTAATTATTGATAGCACCTTAACTCACTCTCAAAACTTTCCAGTTTGGATGACAAATTATGTGGTCACCCTACCCACAGATTGCTTGCTGTTTTTAGTTGTCCTAAACCTCAGAGGAGCCCAATTATGAGAGTGGTAGGGATTAGAAAGAGTTGAAAAGTTAAGGGAAGAGATTTTTATGTCCAAATGAAGAAAGGTTTAGAAAGTGAGTTTGGAAAGAAAATAGGTAAACAAGAATATATAATGAGGCAATATACTGATGATAGAAAAGAAGTGACACAAAGTGGGAGGTTCCAGGAAAGGAACACTTAGAAAGACCTGCAAGAGTGACAGTAAGTTAGAGAAAGGGCCTTCCATGGCTACCATTCTTGGGTGGAAAGAAAGTAATCATTGGCTCTAAGTGTTTAGACATTCAGATGTTTATTAGTCAAGAACCTTTGATCTTTCTTCCTAGACATTCATCTCTTAGGTTCTCTTGAGGGTCTATATGGGTAAAAGACCAACCAAGGCCCTTGTCAAAGCAAGTGATGACATATTCTTTTTGTTTTCCGAAGTGCTCTTGTGGGAATAGTCAATTTCTTGAACAAGAATGCTGAGCAGGTGTTTGATTAGACAAGGGAAACCCACCATCTGCCACAGGCCCTTTGTCCTTCTGGAAAATTACTGAAGTGCAGTATATCAAAACTCTACACAAACAAAAATCAATTGTTCAAGACTCCAGCTCTGACCAGAAAGTCAATAAAAGTGACAGGGATAAATTTGTTCTTCTCTTAAATGCTCTTAGAACACAAAATGGAATGGAGCTCAAATATGGAGATATGTGTAGAGGAACATTTGAAAATTGAGGATAAAAAAGAAATGAGAAAACCAGAAAGAGGAAGATATGGTCAAGAAAAGAAAAGAAATAGAACAAGGTTGTAGACATAATGGAAATTCCCAGGAAAAAACAATCTCTTCTTCCTTGAAACATTGTATAAAGCTATTTTTCTGTAAGTTTTTGTGTATTTCAAAGGTAGAACAGGATGAAATAGCAGCTGCTAACCAGAATGTGGGAAATGAGGAGATTACAGTCTTATGTAAAAGGGTGCAGAATCAGCACATTTAGGCAAAGTATAATGATCGTGTTAAAAATAGTAATAAGAACTAATTCTTGTTGTACTCTTAAGAGGTGTCAGGAATTTTCTCAAGTGCATTATGCTTATTAATTAATTTAATTTTTATAAGTATGGGATAGATTTTCTTATTATCTTTATTTTCTAGAAGAGGAAACTGAGGCACAAGGTGGCTAAGTTAACGGGCCAAGTCACATAACCCAGTAAGTGGCAGAATTGAGGTTTAAGACAATTGATTGGGAATCGAGATGAATGGAAGTTCTTGGTTACATCCAAGATTCAATCACAAAATGAGAAACATTGTGGAAATTTTCAGAGGCTAAATATAGTAACAATGGCACCCCAATCTCACAAGTAAATTAAAAAAGAAAGCCAAAGCCCATGATTGTGAGTGAGGTAAATGGGCTTGCTGATTAAGTCTTTAAGATATGGTTATGATTAATTCAATCTGCCCCTTTAATATTCATTATATATTTGTTGTTGTATTATTACTGTATTGTAGCTTTTTAATAAGCATCTTTGACTGGTTACTTAATATGGGGGTTGGAGATGCAGAGGGTAGGTCAGACAGTAATATTTTATGAAACTAATTATCTGGAGAAGGCTTGTGAATGATAGCATAAATGACAGGGACTCATACAGAGAAGAATCTGTGTCTTACAAATGGAGAAAATTCATCCAAGCTCTAGCAGCAAGACCATAGAACATAACCAGGTCACCAAATTATAGGATTCTTTGAAGTTAAAATGATCACTCTTGTCCTGACTTTCTACTGCCTTTGTTTATCACTAGTAAGGCAGTGCTAAAGTATCTCTTCCCTCAAGAAGCTTGTAATCTATCTGGGAAGACTACATTTACATAAAGTATATATATTAATATTCAACCCAGGAAGACTACAGAGTCTGCAAGTTTAAGGACAATATCATCTCAAGTAAATGTAAATACAACTAAAAAGTGACCAAGAAAACATTTATTATCTCCCGGAGCAAAGAGTCCAGAGACAGAGTGTGACCATATTGATTAATTTGCTGGTTCAAAGTTATGCTAGAACTTTAGGATCCATGATTCTGCAATTTTCTTTGCTTTTCCCTCCTGGTTGCAAGATGACCACTGTATTTCCAAGAATCATACATGACACCAGTCTCCAGAGTCAGAAAGAAAAATATTTGTATCTTTGTGTTCTATTTAATAGTGTAAAACCTTCCAAGAAGTTTCTCATTATTATATGATTTCTCATATTATATGATTGACCTCATCAATCAGAGGTCAAAGTTGCCTCATATGCCCATGACTAAACTGATAAATTGGGAGGCAGAATGGAGTTGCTATGATTTGCTATGCTAGATGAGTAGGTCTCAAACTGTGGACCATGGACGCATGGGGCTCTCCAACATCCTTTCAGGGGGTCAGCAAAGTCAAACTATTTTTGTAATAATACTAAAAATGATTGGCCTTTTTGACTGTGAAGATATTTGCACTGATAGTACAAAGCAATGGTAGGTAAAACAGCTAGCACCTTAGTGTCAATCCAGACAAAGTCACCAAATGAAAATGAAAGCATTGAAAGAAAAATGAACCATGTTTCTGGGTATGGCAGTCCATTTTGAGGATGCGGTGGGGCTCCAGGGACAGAAGGGTGCAGCCCCTTGCCGGTTGGGCATGTTCATATTTATATGAATTCAATAGTATGTAACTTTTACAAAGCAAAAAAAAAGTCACCATTGTTCTGTTGTGTAGCTGTTGTGTTTTCCACTGCCACAGCTTATAGTAAAGAAAAAGGCCAGTTTCACTTAAAAATGTCCTTGATAAAGCAGTAAAAATGACCAATTTCATAAAACTTGGCCTTTAAATATTTTTTATTCTGTATGACAAAATCGGAATTACACATAAACCACTTCTGTTACATTCTGAAGTATGATGGCTGTAGTGAGGCGAAAACACTTGTGTGATTATTTGAGTAGTAAGATCAGTTATCTACTTTTCCATTTAATACCATTTTTACTTGAAAAAACAAGAGACAAAGTATAGTCATTCACACTATATTCTTGACATAAATTTCCCCAAAAATGAATGAAGTGCATTCATTGTTTCCAGAAAAACAATTGACATTACATGTTGCCAGTAATAAAATTTGAGCTTTCAATGTAAATTAAGGTTTTGGAAAAACCTGCGTTTGCTACCATTAGCTTTATAGTTTCCGCACACTTAAAAATTTTTTTGATAAAATTAGTGGTGATATTAACAAATATGTTTTGGTGAGGTTTTTTTTTGATATTATATAGTAAAATAAGCCAACATTTAGAAGATCTGCATAATTTAGTGAACTGATATTTTCCAAATGACCAAGGCATGCTGTTAAAAAATCATACATGGCCCAGCTCAAGGCAAAGGAAACAATCAAGAAAACTAATAGGCAACCGACAGAATGGGAAAAGATAGTTGCAAATGACATATCAGATAAAGGGCTAATATCGAAAATGTACAAGGAACTCACCAAACTTCACAATCACGAAACAAATAATCCAGTGAAGAAATGGGCAGAAGATATGAACAGACACTTCTCCAAAGAGGACATCCAACTGGCCTACAGACACATAAAACGATGCTCAACAGCACTCATCATCAGGGAAACACAAATCAAAACCACACTGAGATACCACCTCACGCCAGTTGGAGTGGCTAAAATGAACAAAGCAAAAGACTACAGTTGTTGGAGAGGGTGTGGAGAGATGGGCACCCTCTTACACTGTTGGTGGCAATGTAAACTGGTGCAGCCG
>NC_043710.1:83442182-83462107 GCF_006229205.1 Suricata suricatta | reverse complement strand
AAAAAAATCATACATGGGTAAATGACCCATTCAAAGAACAAGATAAATTAATGGATTTTAGTGCAATAAAATATGAAAAGGTCATCACTTAGTTTAAGATTCCACAATGCAAGTAAATTAAAAAAAACACCACTTGTAAGTTTTAGACTATCAAAGAATATGCACAATTATCTGAAGAGGAAATATTCCTCTCTCTTTTTAATTACATACCTGTGTAATTAAATGCTAAATTTTCTTTATATACTTCAACCAAAACAAATATCACAACAGATTGAAATGTGGAAGCAGAGATGGAAATCCAGCTGTCTTCTATTAAGCCATACATTAAGGAGATTTACAAAATTGTAAAGAAATGCCACTTGCCTCATCAAATTCCTTTGGCACATGCAGTTAATTTTTTAATAAAAACATGTTATTTATGTTGGTGTGTACTTGGTTTATTATTTGTTTAGAATAAGTTTACAAACATGTATTTTAAATTTCTCAATTTAAAATTTTAATATGGTGAATATCAATAGATATAATACACATAAGCAAAATTCCTTGAGGAACACAATTGGGAGAGTGTACATAGATCCTAAGACAAAAAATGTTGCGGACATCCTGGTTTAAAGGAACAAGATTTATGCCTGGGTTTGGGAGGGACACAATCTGCCTGGAAGGACATGACTACCTGAGTCCTGAACCAGTTGAGAGTCCTGGTAGGAAATAAAAAAAACAACAACAGAAAACAAAAAGCAAAAAACAAAAACAGGTGGAGGTTGAGAGGTGACCCAGGGTTTATCATCACTACAGGGATCATCCTGTGAGGAATGGGAAGAGGGAGTATGTGCTACTCTTTCAAGGAAAGAGGACCATGGCTCAAGAGAGGAGACAAGGTCATAAATGATCCCTTGTCCTCCCCTTGCTCCTTGTCTTCCCCCTTCTACCTCCTCTTATTATAGAAAAAGGGGACTCAAACAAGATGTTAGGCAAGGAAGATAAGGATCAGTGGAGGACACAGTACACAAAGTACAAAAACCATTGTTGAAAAGACCATCAAATCAATTCATTTCAACTTAATCCTTTTTAACATTGAATACTTTCCCACTTTTCTGGGATTCATATGTATACATGCACACACATACATATATACACATGATTTTGAAATACATACATATTTTTTCCAGTGGTACTTGCAACATGTATCCTACAGCCAAAACATACCGTTTACACTCTAATAAGTGTATGTTGGGAAATGTTTGAGGAAAAGTTTTGTTTTTGTTTTTAATTTTTTATTTTAGGGGCTGCTGAAAAAAGGAAGAGGAGAAAAGTAAAATTAAATTGTGTTCAGTATTACTAATCTAGTTAAAGACAAAGATAAAAATATCAGGATTATTTAAAAAAAGAAATGAGATCTCCTAACTTGACAACCAGGAATCTTACAACAGGGCTGAAGAGATGTGGTCCAGTGTAAGCCGAGCATGAGTCTCCACATTGATAGCAATAAGTAAGCAAAAATGATGGTGGAAACTACATGAATCCATCCTCAGATTCTTGAGGCTCTTTCCTGATACTGTCACCTCTGAAGCTTTGTCATTTGTTTCGCCTACCACTACCTCCACACACATACAAGAAATTGCACTTCTCCACCCACTGGATTGGATCACAAGTTAGTAGCAGTGCTTGTTAATACTATGTCTTCTTTGGTTTTGCATCCCTAACTTTAATGCATGTTTGGCATATATTGGAAACTTTGTAGATGTACTTCTAAGGACAGTTGTTGTGACTTTCAAGGGCGCACCCTGAGCATATATGAAATGCCGCTTGGCAGCCGGGGTCCACATGGTATTGAAGGCTTGGTTGGAAATCTCTTTGGAGCCTTCATTCCATCTTATTGCTGTTTCTTTTCTCTCTCTGATATTCTGTGTTTTTTCTCTGGTTCTTTTTGACCACCCCCCAATCCAAACTGAGCTTTTCCTCAGCTTCTCGAGGCCCCTGGCTATGCAAGTCTAGTTTTTTAATGCCCTTGGTTCCATCTTACTGTCTTACTATTGCACATGTTGTTCTCTTGCCCTGAAATATCTTCCCCTGTTTTCCTATCTGGAATCCACTTGCTCATCCCTAAAGACACAGCTCCAAAGTTTGATGTTCTGTGAAGTTTTCCCTGGTTCCCTTAGGAAGAATTAATTATCTCCTTTTCCATCATAGCTTTTTATTTGCATTTATGTTATAGCCCCTCTATAATGAATCAGGTTTTGCTGTTCCCACATTTCCCAGGTCACGCTAGGAGCTTCCAAGGGGCAAAGGCATTGCCTTATTCTTCAGTGCGTGTGCACCACCTAGCAAAGAAGTGGCGCATGCCATATGTTCCTCACATGCTTGAAATTCAGTGAAGGAATGAGAAGATCATCTCAGGTCTGAGTCTCTGGGCTACTTGTCTAAGCAAGTCTTTGCTTTTCATGAGGTTCACACCATTTGCTCATTCTGCTTTCTTTTTTTTTCACACTTCTTTGCCTTCAGCCATAAGCTTAAGCCCTTCATCTGGTGCTCTTGGGATCCTACTTCTCACCCAGGGTCCAGCTGCTGAATAATCATCACCAATTAGGGTACACAGGTAGTGTCATTTAACATAAGTTTTCACGAGGCAGTGTTCTGTCCATACTAAATAGTTAGTTATACATGTGGATACCCTAGATGGAGGGTGTTTTTCAAATGATGAATCAATTAACCAATTAATTAGTGTGTATAGAGCCCCTATGCCACACCTAACATCAGTGATATGGGATGCAGGGTGAGGAGAAAGGGAAATAAATGAATTTGTTTTATTTATATGGAATTGCCAATATTTGACCCTATAAAAGGAGTTATTGACATAGCTGGAGTGTCTAAGTGGATATATATGGAAATGGCAGAGAGCAGGGATGGGTGAATATAGCTACTATGTGATTACAGAGGGAGGAGTAAATGGGGTTGGGTTGTTAAAGTGCCAGGGAGCACAACTTGCCTTGGGTCCTGGAAGTGGGTACATCACGTGCTAGAGAGTAACACATCCCAGTGCTGAAGGAATGACTCAGCTCTGTGTTTGGTTGGACTGTCAAGAGCCTAGGGGAGGACTTTTCCTAGGGTCTGTGGGGAAGCAAGTCTGCACAGAGAAAGGGAGCCATGTCACATAGGGCAGTTAAAGAATAAGATTTGGGATGCCCTTTTGATGTGGCTATTGTAGGTTTTATGACAGGCCAGCAATTCTACTAAGTTGTATTTAGTGGAGATTAGACTCAAAATGTCCTAGGCCCACGTGGAAAGCTCCCTTACAGTAAATTCACCTTTTAATATGTTTTTGATCCAGGGATACTAATTAACAGTAGAGATATGTTGATTTATTAATTTTCTTTACAGGATATTTCTTCTAAAGATTGGCTTCTCAAAAGAGAGGAATTGAGAATAAGCTCCTTACTCGGCTTGAAGTTGTGAAGACGTTTTCTGAAGTGTGTTCCAGCTCTGCTCAGGGCCCTCAAAACGAGTTTTTAGCACTCTCGTCTTCGTGGGGGTATCTTGGTGACGGCTTCTTGATTAAAAAGGTGTCTGTAGAATGTGATCTCCTGATTAGAACTCACACCCTGAGGTTGTAGTAGCTCAGAACTGCATCCAAGAAGTTCATTATACCCAATGTGTCCTGAAGATACAAGAAAGTCTTTTACCTAAATTGTTTTTTTTTTTGGCCAGGGATTTACATTCATCTCATTGACTCAAGGGTACATGTCTCCTGCACTGATCTGTGGCCGATTGTCTGAGACCATTGAGGCAAACTTATGGATCTAAAAACTGACAGCAAAACTATTGTATAACAGCAGAAGGTAGCACCATACTGAAAATCCTTATATAAATGCAGACCATGTTCTCAAAGGAAAAACTGACATTATAGCTCATATTGAACAATTTAGTCTAACCCCTATTTATGCCATTGTTTTTATGTGAAAGCCCATTTTGAATTTCAAGTCAAAACCATTTTGTCCCTAGAGTGACTTTGGGAGAGGGAGGAGTCTTCACCTATTGGCTTCACACTGAAATTCAGCCCTGGGAGTGGGATTTGGGCCTCTGGTAACCAGGGGCTTCTGGTTTATCCCTTTTTGTCCTTTGTACTTGTTACTAGTGCTTCCTTTCATTTTGAAAAGTTCCCCGTTTGGTCAATACAGTGACATCCATGAAAGATAGGATAGCCAAAATTACCCTACTTCTAAGGCTCTTAAAACTCTTACAGTGGGTAGGTCAGGGGAAGGAGGGTGTCTGGGGACCCAAGGAATGTCTGGGGAGGGGATGCCAGGAGGTGACTGCAGGCCCCACAGATCTCCTGTGACCCTGCCAGCCTGGAATGTTTCTGCAAGAAGGAATAATGTGAGTGCAGCTTTCTGCTTTAGGAAAAGTGTTTGTTTCCTAAGAGAAGAAGAGGAAGAAAACAAAATAGGGAAAACATGGGAAGCTCAGCTAAAATTGGGCTTAATGAGTCTATGCCTCTCCTGCCACCCTCTTCTCCCCTCTGGTAAGAGAGAGGCAGCAGGTTTTATTCACTGAAAATTCTAATGACCACGGGAAGGAGGAAGATGCAGCCAGATACTCAGGGCGCCTGTTTGGCAAGCAGCTGCCTTCTCATCCCGGGCTGAAGCTGTTTCCTGCTGAACAAAAAATGGCTGTGAAATGTCAGCTTGGGAAGGCATTGCTGGGCCTCAGCTTGTAACTCCTCCTCCTGGGGGTTTAGTGCGTGGCAGAGCAATCCTATCAGTTCTGCCAGTGATTCCCCTGCTGTCAATAGGGGTTATCATATCAATAGACCCACAAATGATTGCCTCCACCAACTACTCCATTTCTGAGAGAAGCTAATCCCTAAGGGGGAGGGGGAGAACAGCTAATGAACCACATCAGAAGGTGAAGCAGAAGGAAAATCTCTCCTAGGAATGTCAAGGCGGCACGTGCCTCTCCATGAGATGATAAGGCAACAGGGTGTGGGACATGGAGAAAATCTCTCGCTACAAACAAGACTAAGGAAGGAGGAGAAAAAGAAGGAAAGAACAGGATCGGCTTTTTACCCTGTGTGCCTCATAAAATGAATGATCAAAAGTAAATTACAGACTTGCAAATGAGTGGTTAACGACTGAGACAATATGAGTGCAGAGAGAAGCTCATCAAAACACACTGGGCAAGAGCGAGAGAGGGAAGGACTGAATACAAATGACACTCCATAAAGCTGGAGCATCACAGCAAATGCCCCCCAGTGGAGGGCCAGGGTCATTCCCCACACCTGTCAGGGGCAAGGGAAAACGTGCTGAGGCTCCTTTCAAAGGAGGAGGAGATGAAGAGTTGTGTGCATGGAGGAAAATAATAAGGGGAAGCATGGTAGAGAGGAAGGAGAACAATGGCACAGCAGCTCCCAGTTCCCTGGGAAGCTGATGAGAACAGCCCTCTCTTCCCTCTATAGTAGGGTGGAACTTCAGTGGGCTGTGAGGCTCAGGGAGAAGGGTATCCTTTGCAGTCATGCACAACTCTCCATACCACAAATGCCCTGAATGGTGGAAGTCATAAAATGGGGCAAGGTCAGGGTCAGGGAGCCCCGGATTAACTTAGGATCCTTGTGAAGCCCCCTCATCTACCTAGTCTTTCAGCTGCTGCTCATTCCATGGGGACTTCAAAAAAGCTGGAGAACTCAGGTTCTGGGAGCATTTTAGTGGGAGGAGGGGTGCCAAAGCAGAGCATGCCAACACAGTGGAACAGGTAATTCTAGGGGTGTCACACAGTAACCTCTCCACTAGTTCGGGGCATGGTGGGGGACTAGAGGTGAACTATTAGAGCTGGCTGCTCTCAAAAAGATGGATGCTACTGCATACTGCAAAGTCATGCACACTCATTGGACCATGGTTAATTACGAAACAAGTGATTTTGTCCCTGAGATGTGCCAGGCTTTATGCAAGATGCAGAGGGTGCACAAATGGTTATAATTGTCCCCTGTATTTTAGAAGCCTACAGTACAGCAGGAGAGAATAGATATATGAATAAATATTTGCAAGAAATAATTGCAAAAAGAGAACAACTAGCTGAGGATTGTGGGAGGCTTCACAGAGGACGTGACATAAGGTCTGGGTCTTGAAGTACCAGATGAGGAGTGGGGTGAGGATGGCATGCCAGGAAGAGGATATAGAAGCAAGAATAGAGCATGCCGTGTTTAGAAAGTGGCAAGCCACTCAGTGTGGCTTGAGAGCAGGAGATGAATGTGGGAGGTGAATCTGGAAAATTAGGATGAGAATAGATTGGGGAGGGTCTTTAAGTTATGCTAAAGAGATTGGATTTTATCCTATAGGGAAGCCACTGGAGGTTCCTGAGTAGGGAAAAGGCATGATGGGATCTGTGGTTGGAAGGCCCTCCCTGGCAGCTGGGTAGAGGATGCACACACATTGAGATGCCTGGGGACATCTGTATTGTGGTCATTGAGTACATCTGCTGTGCCAGGTGCCTACCTGCCCATACACAGGGATGAGGCCCAGCAGGTAGGAGCATGGGAGGAACAGAATTGGCAGGGGCTAGCAAAAGGTATATTAGATTTCTCTGTCCCACACAGGGGAAGAGCCACCTGCTCCATGCAGGTTTGAGCCAAGCCACACAGTAGGTTGCTTTTCTACCTGCCCTTTAGGCTTAGGTGGTAAATATTCAGCTCAAAGGACATAATGTGCAGAACATAAAAAGCTAAGAAAACCCAAAGCACTAGCACTGGCATCTGCCCAACAATTACCTTAAAATGCCAAGAAATCAAGAAGTTTTCCAATAGGTTTGAATTTCTGATAAATTAGCAAAGACAACTAAGATGGTCTCTTTGCTCCCCTTATCACTTAAGCATGGCATTTGCCCTGATTTAATTTTCATTCATTAACATTTGCAAAAGATGTTGGGACTGGAATCTTCTTGCTCTCCACCACCCTGAAGCTTAATTGATTCCTATTTATCCTTAGGTCACAGCTTAAGCATCACTTCCTTGGAAAAACCTTTCTCAACTCTACAGACTGATTTGGTCCTCTTAATTTTTGTCTGTCTAGAACCTATCTCTTTGACAATAGCCCATTTTGGATCTTCTATTTTTTCCCCCTTTCTTTCAACCTCAAAATATATCTGACCTATGATACATTCTCCCAAGGCATACAGACTTGTGAAATTGACTGATGAAAACCATAAATAAGCAAGTTCACAATATAGTGTTAGGATTGAATATGGCTGTGTGTGTTAATTTCTTGCATTTGTTACTGGTTTATGAGAGGCCCTCACCCCAACAGAAAGGGCTGCTGGTTTAAGGAGAAATGGATGGAGATATTTTGACTTGGTGGATCTTCCTCATCAACTTTCAAGTTCCATATCCATTCTGTAAATCTATTATATGAACTCAGAGTCTCTCATCTCATATGCCTTACCACTTCCAAGTCATTGGCTGGAGCATGCGCCCCTAATCCCCAAGGAATGGAGACTACCAATTGCTGGATAAGTTTATTCTCCTCTCTTATTTACACACAATTGTGTTAGGGGATGCAATGTATTCAACAATAAAGGATATATTTTCTAGCCTACTTTGCGCCTGGTGGTGGACACATGGCACAGTATGGCCGATAAGGTATCAGTGGAAGTCATCATGTGGGCCTCCAGGAAAGGTGTATAAGAGAGACTAGACTCAGCTGGTACATACACTTTTTGCACTTCCCTCATCCTGGATCTAGAATGTGATGGCTAGAGCTGGAGTGGAAATCTTGCAACCTTGAGACAAAGATCAAGAAAATTCCACAGACCTCAACGTGGACATCCTTGGGCCACTAATCCAATATCAGCAGCTGCTTACATCTGGATTTCTTACTAAGTGAGAAAAATAAACTCTGATCTTGTGTAAGCTATAATATTTTGTTTTTTTTTTTTTCTGTTATATGCAGTAAAACTCAATCTTGAACTGATATGCCCATTATGTATTGCAGGCACTCTGGTAAGTGAGTCATCCAAGCTTTTGAGTACCTGCAGTATGTTGCACCTTATTAGGTTCTAGGAGATTTCTTCCCTCCAGTGGGCTGAGCACCAATAGGTAAGTATACTTGCCTCATTGCCTCTAGTAAACACCACCAGACCAACCTCCTACCCTTCTTCTAACCCCATTTCATACTGTCCCTTCCTCTTCACCTGCAACAGTCTCTAGTCACACTGATTAAATTTGTGGAACACACCTTTCCCCAGGTCAGGGTCTTTGTGCTTATTGTTCTTCCTGCCTTGATGTTCCTCCCTCTGTCTCCATCCCTCCTCCTACTCTGCAAGGTTCCTTGAATCTTACCACAAATGCTGTCTAAAACAAACCCTTTCCTGTTGCCCTCATTATTTTCCATCTCAATCCTTTTTCAGTTTGTTTTATTCACAGCATTATCATAATTAAAACTTCTATTGTTTTTTTGGTTTGTATATATTTTTGTCATTTTCTCTCTCTGCATCCAGCTCCTCTCTACCCACCCACTCCAATCTGAGGACTACATGTTCTCTTAGTTCCTGGAGAGCGTCTCACATGTGGTCAGCATAAAGGAGATGCTCATAAGCACAGCCCATTTTCATTTTGCATGGGTCCCCTATTTGCTAATTCACTTGCTCACTAAGATTTATTTGTAACCGCCTAAATTGATAACTGTGATGCTTTTGCAGTTATTCACAGACATGTGCAGAACTGTGAAAAATCTGAGTCACTTCATATGCATGCTCCCAGTTGAGGTTAAACAAGATGATACCCTGCCTTCTTGCTTCAGCTCTCTTACCTAAGCAAGTATCTTTTTGTGGTCTGTTTAGTGTTTTTTAAAATCCTTTTGTGCTTTTTATTGGTGTTTTCCTGTGTAAAACGGCCCTCAAGCATAGTGCTGGAGAGTTGCCCAGTGATTCTATGTGTAAGAAGGCTGAGATGTGTTTATGGAGAAATATATATGTTAAATAAACTTTGTTCAGATATGAGTTATGGTGTTATTGGCTGTGAGTTTGATATTAATGAGTCAACAATATATATTAAACAAGGTGTCTCTAAGCATAAAATGAGATTTTGTATTGATGAGTTAACAAAATCTTGTGACCAAAGTCTTATAGGACCCTAATCCTGTACTTCTCCCAGGAGCAAAGGTTCAGTGTTTTCTAATTCAGTGTTCACAGTGACTTTATAGAACAGTACTATCACGGGTAACAAGAATGGACTGTATTTGTTGATGAATGCTAATGTTTGTGTGGGTGTGATGTGTGCACAGGGGAGGGGAGAGAGGATTCTCAGCATCATAGCCAATGCATAGTCAGGCCAAGTTAATTCTGCTCTCAAGTTGGCAGATCTGGAGGTTGTTTTTTGTAAATAGAGGGAGGTTTCTTTAGTTCTCTTGGCACCATCCTGTAGAAGGACTGTAGCTAGATGCCCCAAAATCCACAAGGTGCCCTGAGGTGGTGATGTTTTTGGAAAGGGAATTAAGAGCCAGCACCTCTCTGTGCCTGCCTGTGTCAGACAATTATAGAGAAGAAGAATGACAAGAGAAAATGAAAAGGAAATGGGCTGACAGCCTGCAGAGTGGTATTTCAACTCCAACACAAAACATTCAGTAGTAATTATAGAATAACCTTCATTTAAATGCAAATAAGCCTGTAATTAAGATAAGGGACCTACCATTTGCCAGTGTTTTTGTTGTTTCTTTTTATTTTTTAAATTTTTGGGGGGTGACAATTATGGTTTCTCACACATCCCCCTGCTTTATTGATGAGTAGTCATTATGTTTATGGATTGTGTTGTGAGTGCAATATTTGGATAACTGCAGAATAGAAATTAGTGTCACTTATTTTCAGCTGCCCCCAGCAAAAGGAAAAAAAATGTGTACAGTGCATAATGTTGACATAAGCAAAACTTCCTAAGTGGCATGGCCCTGGACGACATCACATAATATGCTGTCCCAGATCACCAAGAGCCTGAGACAAATGCACTGAGTCCAGAATTACAGAAGGAAACAAACTGCTTTCTTGATGACTTCTAGCAGAGCTGCTGAGCCCTTGCAAAGCATCTACAAATTGCACCAAGTGTTTTTCCTTGGTTGAAAATGGGCAGAATGAAGGATAGAATTTTTAGACATTTTCTCAATAGGATCCTCAGAGAGGGAAGGTGATGACCTGGCTATGGCCTGCATATTAGTTTGTGACACAGGACAAATCACTTAACCTCTTTTGCCATGTTCATATTGATCACTTCACTTATCACCTGCTATTGACTCTGATTAACTCATACTCTGGATTAGGAAAAGTGAAATCCCAAACAAACCAAATGGGCTACTTGCTGGGTAAGCAGTTATTCATTCATTTCCTCAACAAATAAATACATCCTTTTCTTCAACATCTCTTCTCTTCTCTTCTCCCCTCCCCTCCCCAATCCTCCTGTCTTTCCCCCTCTCCTATCCTTTCCTCTTCCCTCCCCTCTTTTTCTCTTCCCCTCTCCTCTCCTCTCCTGTCCTCTCCTTTCCTCTCCTCTCCTCTTCTCTTCTCCACTCACCTTCCCTCCTCCTCTCCCCTTCCTTCCTCTCTCTCTCTCTCTCTCTCTCTCTCTCTCTCATATCTACTAGTGCCAGAACTATTTTAGATGATTGAGAAATATAGCAGGGAACAAACAGGCATTGATTTGAAATAAACCATCCAAAGCATCCTGTGGATCACTTCCACAGGCACATCTGGCTATTATTTCTGGAGGGTATGATCAACCACCCCAACCAGTCCTTGTTGACACTTTTCCTTAACTCATTGAATTATGTTGTGATGGAAACTTTGTTGGAAAATATCAGAAGCAGGGTGTCTGAGAGCAGCTCGAAGGTCCAGCAAGTTCAATTTATTCTTTTAATTAGCAAGGGACTTGTTTGAATAGTTCATTAGCCATCATCTAATTAAAGAAAACTTTTTTCCCCTAAAATATACAGAAGTCAAAGGAGAATTTTCTAAGATGTTCTTTTCCAGAGGTTTGTCAGGCAGTCTACATACTATGCTGTATTCTTCAGGAAGTAGTTGGATAGTTGCCACCTTAACATTTTTAAAAATTGTGTTTTGAAAGGATACAGTATTTTCCTAGACTCATGTGCTGAACTGGAGAAGCTTGGGACAGTAAGTTGGGCAACATGAGCAAAGCCAAATTCAGATGACAAATCTAACAATCTGGCTCTGCTGGTACAGGTTCCTCACACCATTCTAACTTGTCCTCTGCCATTTTCCCTTCTCAATACCATGAAGATTTTACAAAATGTTGTGTGCTTTAAGTGAACACAGAAAGGTGATTCCATAGCTTTCCTTAGGCTCTCTTTATCTTTAGTGAATGTTATCCATTTGTCTGGCTATAGATGTTTCCTAGGGAACCTCAGATGCCCTTGATAGAGTTTACACACTGCTACTTAAGACCGAAATGTGTTTGATGGATTAACTGGGGAACTTACAAAACTTTAATGTCTTTTTTTTTAAGTGCCTAACTTTGTATCCTCTGGGGTGATTGTTAACTTCAAAAGCCATTTCAAGGTTCAATAAAACTAATGGAGGTGAGATGGGCCTAGTAAAGCATTCTCAAATTCCTATTCTTACCATTCTTTATCACCCACACGATGAGCTTGCTAAGCAGTTCTGCATTATCCACAGATAATGTACACTCATCCTTCATCTTAAGTCAAATGACACCTCCACCACGGAGCCTTCTCTAATCTCTCCTAAGAACACTAGAATTAATTAGGCATTCCCTCTTCCATGCTCTGTAACAGAAACATCTCCTCCTCTTTGCCAAAAAAAAAAAAAAAAAACAAAAAAAACAAAAAAAAAAACCCAACAAAAACCCAAAGAACAAAAAAAACTCCTTGAGTGCCATCAATAGTTCTTCCATATTTCTTGAGGTAGAAAATAGATCTTAAAGTTGTTGAAACTCATGATTTGGTAATTATATGCTTCTTCTAATTCCAGGTGGAATTTTGGGGGTGTCCTGACAAGCGTTCTTTGTAGTGGAAGGGGTCACCTTTTCAAGGATTGTATTCACACAGCTTTGAGGCAGATATCACCCTCCAAAGTTCTTACAAAGCTTTGAGCTGAGGGAGATATTCTAATTTCAGAAACTCCAGATTTAGATATTCTGTTTAATAATTAAATAAGGCTATCTTCATATGTGTGTTTAGAAAGAATACCATGAAGTAAATTGGTTTTGTATTCCTCTAGAGAGAGTTGAGCTGGACACCATAAACTTGGGGGGAGGAAGGTGGCCAAGATGAAGGGACTCCTTACCTGAGGTCATCAGTGAGCCCCAGTCATATGGCAATAGGATGAGAAAGAGATGACCATTTAGGACTCTCATGGACAGACTTGTCAGTGGATTTTGGGAGAGTTACATATAATAATTTTATTTAAAATTCCTTTTAAATTTTTATAGTTTATTTCTTCTCTGAACTTCATTTCTAAACCATTACTGTTCTGTGCTTAGAGCCATAATGGAGATATTTATGTCTTCACTTTGGGGGAAAAATGAGGTGGAGGAGGGTTGTGGCAGTGTTGAGAAGCAGCTCTGAGAAATCTGAGGGAATGGGCAGAAAAACCTGGAGGAGTAAGCTGAAGTGAAAGTTGATGATTAGCTATGAAGACAGATTTTTGCAAGGTTTAAGTACTCACACTTGGAGAAGAAGTTTATTTCTTGCAGTTATGCTGACAGAGACCCTAAATAATGGGGTTCTATAATTTGGTATTCAAGTGAATTATAAACCCCACCTGCCTTGGGAAGATTTTTGGTGATTTTGCTCATTCTTGTTCTCTTGGTTCTAAACAATTGAAAATGGATCCAAAGGCCCACATGGAGATCAAAGTGCAGCACTTGCTTCATTTCTGATACATGTAGTTTGGAGAATATAGGAAAACTCAGGTACTATAAACTTTGGGACCTGCAGAATCCTGGTGTGGGTTTGGACCATCAAGTTGCAACAGGATGAAGTAGAGATGAGCATAAAAGATATTTTCAGATATCTGCAACAGATACTGCTAATATTTTGGGGGTTTGCATTTATTCAAATTATTGAGAAATGTTCTATTCAGCTTGATAGTGGTTTTATGTATGTGTGTGTATGTGTGTGTGTGTGTGTGTGTGTGTGTGTATACATATATATATATATGAATTTGCCATCCAAGTTCATGGGATTCCCCAATTCTATCCTTGGCCTCCTGAAGGGTCTGTGGAATCCAGATTAAGTAGTCCTTTCTTGGGAAGAAATTTCATGAGCAAGAAAAGTATCAACAGACATTTTACAGATATTAAGAAGGCTGCAGACACCTAGATACCTTAGCTACCCTCCCTCCCCCATTCCCAGATACATCTCCAAGGGGATGAAAGTCAATGAAGGAAGGTGTCTTTCTGGCTCCACGTGTCCCACCCCACCCCTTGTCCTGCCCTAGATCCACCCTGATTTTGATTTTATTGCTTTCTTCACTAGCTCACCATGCAGCCTCCCACGGCCTGCCTCATTCTGAATTTCACATTGTTCCTAACTCAGAACATTTAGTTTCTCCTCATTCTCTCCTGAAGGAAAAGCAACACAAACATACAGAAAATGAGGAGTATCTTTCCAGATGCAAACACATTCATCTCTTTCCAGGCCATTTTATTTTTACTTTTGGCAGCAGTGGTACACTTGGTCAGCGACCCCCAAGGGTGGTTCATTAGGGAGGGGAAAAGAAGCCCCCATCATGGTCGCTGTCCCAATCCATTGCCTGCTGCTGTGATGACCACCAGGAATGGAATACGGTCAGAGAAGCACATTGTTGTTAGGGTGGGCTTTTTATTTACCTTCTTCACAAGCACACTGGAGAAGAGCACTCTGTGACTTTGTTGTCACATTTACTAAATTAGCTGTATTTGGATATTTCAGGGACTGCGGATGTCAGTCTGAACCATTTAGCTGAGTACTTACTATGTGCAGGGCACTGTACAGGATTCTGTGTTGGCTGCACAGAAGAATTCAATGATAAATAACAGTCAAACTGCTTGCCCCCGACATTTCCCTACCACAGATTTTGTCACTGTTAATTTTATGTGTTAGCATAGCTAGGCTGTGATGCCCAAGTATATGGTTAGACGTTATTCTGTATGTTTCTGTCAGATTTTTAAAAAAAATAAGATTAATACTTAAATTGGTGGACTTTGAGCAAAGTAGGTTGCCCCCCCATAATGCAGGTGGGCCCCTCATCCAATCAGTTGGAGGCCTCAACAGAACGAAGTCTGAACTCCCTTAATCAAGGAGGAATTCTGCCAGCAGATGGCTTTCTGGCTGGAATTACAACACTGAATCCCTCCTGGGTCTCCGGCATGCTTACCCTCCCTGTGGATTTTGAACTTGCTAGCATCTACAATCACATGAGCCAATTCCTTAAAAAAGATATCCCCCTCTCATACACACACACTATTTTTAAATGTTTTAATTGAAGTATAGTTGACATATAACATTAAGTTAGTTTCAGGTGTACAACATAGTGATTCAACAAATATATACATTGTGAAATGTCTACCATAAGTGTATTACAATATTATTGGCTGTATTCTTTATGCTGTCCTTTTCATCCCTGTGAC
This sequence comes from Suricata suricatta, assembly GCF_006229205.1. Taxonomy (NCBI): domain Eukaryota; kingdom Metazoa; phylum Chordata; class Mammalia; order Carnivora; family Herpestidae; genus Suricata; species Suricata suricatta. Next base: position 83,447,490 of record NC_043710.1, on the reverse strand, counting down.
TTATTTATTTTGTAACTGGAGGTTTGTACCTCTTAACCCTCTTCCACCATTTCAATCATCCCCCTCATATCCCTTTGGCAACCTCCATACTAAATGAAATAAGCCAGACAGACAAAGACAAATACTGTATGATTTCACACACACTACTGAGTCTATTTTTCTGGAGAACCTTGACTAATAAAGGTATTTTACACCTTTCTCTTCTTTCATCTGATTCGTTACTTTTAGGGCACATCTCATCTCCAGGGGAAGTTGTCTGTGACGAGGTTCTTCTATAATAGCACTACTTCCTTAGAGACGTGGTGGAGAAATTAATTTATATCTTTAACAGCAGGTTTAGGATTCTGCAAGGAGCACCTAAAGTTATAGAAATCATCTTTGGTTTAAACAAAGGAATAAGCAAATGAAAATGATTGTCAAATACTTCATGATTTTCTTCCTTCTAGCATATTTAGGGTAAAGAGTGATTTTTTTTTCATCTTACAATATGACTGGTATAATCCCTGGCTACAGAGAAGGTACTAAATCCCTAATACGTCTGTTCAGGGTTTAGGAGAAATAGAGTCTAACAGGTAAATAGGCTTTGGTTTTGCTGACTTCCTGCTGTTCCTATTCCACACACGCTCCTCAGCGGTGCTTATCCTCATCCATGACTTCAGTTACCAATGTCATGCTGATGACTCTTATGGTCCAGACCAGCTCTGAGTCTCAGATCCATATATCCAATGTGTCTTTTCTTCTTGTGAATGTCTCATGGGCCTCTTAGAGTTAACATGTTCCAATCTAAGGGCATAATCTTTGCTGTAAATTCCAAATCCTGACCTCTTCCTGTATTCTCTGACCCAATGACGATGCTTCTGCTTGCCTATTTGTCTAAACCAGAAACTTGGGCTCATTAATATAGCTTAAATCTACATCTTCTTTTTCCCTTCTCAATTGTTTTGGTACAGTTCATCATCTGTTCAGGATTGGGTTATTATAGCTGTCTCTTTCCAAATATCCCCTTTTCTCTTCCATTTTACCCTCCAAACTGCTAACCCAGTGACTTTTCCAATGTGCAAATAGTTGTCTAGTTTTGTTTTTTCTTAGTGTTTATTTATTTTTGAGAGAAAAACAGAGTGCAAGTGGGGGAGTGGCAGAGAGAGAGGGAGACCCAGAATCTGAAGCAGATGCCAGGCTCTGAGTTGTCAGCACACAGCCTGAAGCGGGGCTTGATTTCACAAATGGTGAGATCATGACCTGAGTTGAAATCAGGCACTTAACTGACTGAGTCACCCAGGTACTCTAACAGTTGTCTAGATTTTTAGAATCCTATAAAGACTTTCTATCAATTTAAGCTTAATGTTTAGACCTCTCAGCATGGTGTGTTAGTTAACCATTGCTGCATAATAAATAATCCCAAAACTTAGTGGTTTAAAGCAACAAACATTCACTATGTCATATAGTTTCTGAGTATCAGGGATTTTGGAGTCGTTTGGCTGTAGTTAATAGTAATTCCAGCTCAAGGTCTCTCATGAGGTTGCAGGTAAGCTGTTGCCCTGGGCTTCAGTCTCTGAAGACTTGACAGGGATTGGAAGATCTACTTCCAAGCTCATTCATGTGACAGTTGGCAGAACTCTTCAGTTTCTTACCACATGGATATCTCCATTGGAACATGCTTTTCCCAAAAGGAGTATCTGAGAGAGACAGAGAGGTGGGGGAGGGGAGAGAATAAGGGAGTGATGGTGAGAGGAGCTCAAGATGGATGTTTTGCTCTTTTATAATCCATTTTCAAGTGTGATACACCATCACTTTCCCTGTATGCTGTTGGTCAGACAGACCAACCTTGGTAGAATGCAGGAAGGGACTACACAAATGTCTGGAGACCAGAATGTAGGGTCCATTGTGGGGCTATCTTGGAGGCTGACTACCATAGATGGCATTTAGCAACTTTCAAAGATCTTGCTCCAGTTTCTTTTTTTATTGGACTTCTCACACTGTGATCTTTAGTCATACTAAACTCCCAATGCATTGTATCTTTCACAACTCTTTGCTATTGTATGCTCTCCCCTCTGCCTAAAAATTCTTTTATCTCTTTTTATTTTGCCTGATGACTCTGTCATGCCTTTTATGACTCCCTACCATGAAGGAGCCTCTTGTGACATCCCTTTCCCCAACTATAGGTCTTTCTCTGTGCTTTCTCAGCACCCCACATCCACTTCTATCATACTACTTTAAAATCCATCCTAATTACTGGTTTATGAATCTCTTACATTCTACTGTGATATTCCTGGGTTTAGAGATGTTGGATTTTTTTATCACCCATTTTATTCCCAATGTCTTTCAAAATACTGAACTGTAATAGAAGTTCAATAAATGTGTGGTGAACGAGTGAAGAAGTGAATTCACATTTTGCTGCAGAATATGAATTTTAGGGAGAAGGGAGTACAAACTCTTTTATCAAGTTTTATTATATTTCACAGTTTTGGGGGTCAGGAATATGAGAATTTTGTTCTTGGCAATTCTGCTCCATGTGGCATTGAATGGATTACTCAGTAGTATTTGGCTAGAGTAGAAGCTTGTCTAGAATGTTAAAGATGGCTATATCCTGTGACTGGCACCTTATTAGCCATGGCTAAACTATTTGGCTTGGTTGTGAGTACCTATGTTTGGTCTTACCAGAAAAGCAGCTTGGGGTAGTCAGAGTTCTTGTAAGAGAGCTAAGAGGTCCTTGAGAGACTTCCAAGAGAGCCAAGCAGAAGCTGCAAGTCTTCTTCTGAGCCAGCCTTGGGAGCATAACTTACATGGCATTTTATGGGTTCAAGGAAGTCACAGAGCCAGCCCATCTCCAAGGAGAAGATACTAGAAGGTCATGAGCAGCAGGTGGCCTGGCTCACTGAGGAGCCAGCTTTGGAAATTAGATCCCCAAACTATAATCAACTGTTGTCATATTTTACTTATGCTAAGTTTCTCTGCTATTATTCTGGAAGTATAATTTTCAAATGTTTCCAACTAATTTTTATTAATAAGAAGGAGAAATGAGAGCTTACTATTATACATTTAGGTCAATGTGAAGCTGGATAAAAATCATATCTATAGAATCTTCTCCATAAAATACATGTCAGCCTTGAAGGAAGTCTATACTGGCATGACAGAGGGCTCTGTTCTTCATACTGCAGCATTTCAATTGATGATTTGATAAGGATTTTCTATTGCAGTGGAATCTCTTTCCTAGGGGTGTTTTGGATGTACATAGAGTTATTTTTGATTGTCACAAGGACAATCAAATGTTGTTACTAATACTTAATTGCATTCTGTGATATAGGGAACAGTCCCATCCAGCAAAGAATTATCCTGTCCAAAATTTTATTGGAACTCCTATTGAGAAACACTGAATACATAAAGATAAGCCTCCCATATTTGTTAATGTCATGACCTAATAAGATTACGATAGGAGAGTGTTGGCTCAATAGCAGATTATATGGGGAAAAAACAGATTTTAGTTGGATGCAAGCTTAATATGAGCCAACATCATGATTTGTCTGCCAAAGATTCCTGTTATTTAAAGCTATATTTAATAAAAATTTCAGTGCAGAACACAAAGAGCTATATTGATCAAAATTTCAGGCAACTATACAGTGGTCAGAGTGCTCTTGGAGTTTTATGGTTACTTCCAGCAACCTGGTTTTAAGAGTGGCATAGATAAATCAAAGAATGGCCACCAGGAGAAGAAAGAGTCTAGAAGCTATGCCTTATGAGTGGAAAACAGCTATCTTCAACTATTAGAAATATTGTGTGGAAGAATGATTGGGCATATTCTTTGAGGTTCTAGGAAGCAGAATTAGGATAAATGAAGGAAGACTTTTCTAATAATTAAAACAGTTTGTCAAAAAATGGAGTGTTATGCCTTGTGGGATAATTAACTCTGGTTGAATGTCCCTGTAGAAAGTGTACTGCTGTAGCCCTTGGGGCAATTCTAAGAGAGCTGAATATTATGAAGGGGGCTCCTGTATGGAGTGGTACCCCTAAGTCATCTTCTGTTATTATTATTATTATTATTATTATTATTATTATTTTAGGATTTATAGACTCATTTATGAAATACTTGTGGACACTGCTTCTCTGTACTTCTATAATACTGTCTAGTTCATAATGCCTTTATTCAGCTTTGTTACTGTAAATCAGTCCCTTAAGCTATCTAAACTTTTATATCTTCAATCATAAAGTAGGAAATCATCGTGCCTGACATATATTCATAATTGGATAGTACGATAACCAAGTTGCATAATAGTTTTAAACTGTAAAGTGTATGAAAATGCAAGAGAATATTTTGTTTTCCACAGAGGCTGTGGACAATGTGTCTTATGTCTGAGAGAAATGATTTAACATTCTTTTTGAAGGCCATTCAAATGACTTGTAATTGTTCTCCTTTTTCTGATAAGGTGTGAAGGTCTCTAATAGCTGTCAACAAAGTGTCATGTGGAGTGATTTAAGTAGCACTTACTGTTCTCGTATTGGTTGGCCTTTATTTGGTCCAACTTTTGAACAAGGGAGGAGACACGAAGGGGTGAAGGGGAGGGATATTAGATAAGCTTTTACTTAACTGATGTTTATTTGGGGGGATGCCATCATCATTATCTGTGAAATGTGAATTCGCATCTACTCTTTTTGAGATGCCTCTATAGTTAATGAAACTGTCTAAATTCTGTTTGTTACAAGTGTTCAATAAAAAAAAAATTTAACTGAGTAAATTTAAAGATCAAATAGGCTTTATTCAATGATTCATAGATTGGGAAGCATCCCATCTAGCAAATAGAAAGGAGCTCCATGGAGCTGCAGAAAAGGAAAGATTTTACAGGCAGAGAGGGAGAGGAAAATAGGAAATGATTAGCAAAGAATTCATCTTTTCAGGCAAGGTTGCTTTCCTACTGGCAATAGACGAGGTCTGTCAGCAGACAGGAGATTCCAGGTTGGCTGTTTATAGGCCACATTTCTGGGAGAAGCTGAACCTATCTTTAGGGTAGGCATTAGGTCTTGGTAGGGTTTAGGATATGTGAGTCTGTTTTGGCCCTTTTTAAAAATTTTTTATTTTATTTTATTTTTCATTTTGGATTTTCTTTCATTATCTACTCAAAGTCATGCCTACTGCACCTCTAAACATTTCATTAAATCCAATTATACAGCAAACACTCCCAAAATAAACTTAGATTGTATTGAAGTTTCACTTAACAGTATATAAAATGCTGTGTTGTGACAGGTATCAATTATCCATTAGATACTGAATCAGTTTTTCTTAAGCACTACTAACTACTTGCTTTTCTGGAAGCTA
>NC_043710.1:83408835-83442082 GCF_006229205.1 Suricata suricatta | reverse complement strand
TTTATCTTGATGAAGTCCCAAGAGTTCAGTTTTGCTTTCAATTCCCTTGCCTTTGGGGATGTGTCGAGTAGGAGATTGCTGCGGTGGAGGTCTAGGTTTTTTCCTACTTTCTCCTCGAGGGTTTTGATGGTTTCCTGTCTCACATTCAGGTCCTCCGTCCATTTTGAGTTTATTTTTGTGTATGGTGTAAGAGAGTGGTCTAGTTTCATTCTTCTGCATGTTGCTGTCCAGTTCTCCCAGCACCACCTGCTAAAGAGGCAGTCTTTTTTCCATCGCATACTCTTTCTTACTTTGTCAAAAATTAATTGGCCGTACATTTGTGGGCCCAGTTCTGGGTTCTCTATTCTATTCCATTGGTCTATGTGTCTGTTTTTGTGTGTTTTGGCCCTTTTAAATGCAATAAATCATGAAAAAAACACAACCTATTGTGTTAAGCTAACTTTTGTTGTTGTTGTTGTTTTCAAGAGATACAAGTTAGCTGAATTAGCCTCAACAAACCCTTCTAAATTCTTTAAAAAAATTTTTTAATGTTTATTTATTATTGAGACAGAGAGAAACAGAGCATGAGTGGGGGAGGGACAGAGAGAGAGAAGACACAGAATGCGAAGCAGGCTCCAGGCTCTAAGCTGTCAGCACAGAGCCCAACGCAGGGGCTCAAACCCACACAGCATGAGATCATGACCTGAGCGAAGTCGGTCACTTAACTGACTGAGCCACCCAGGTGCCCCAAGCCCTTCTAAATTCTAAGAAGAAGAACCAAATAATGTTTATTTAATGTTTAATTAAATTTATTATAGCTGGTATACTGGTTTTAGGTTGAATTTATGGTATGCTAATGTTAGAGTTTTATGTGTTCTATGTGCACTTTATAGCACATTGGGGCCTCTTGCATAATCAACATGTACAATACACTTAATGCCCATTTTATGTGAGTTGGAGCACAATTTTACTATTTTAAATGATTATAGAAGTTTATTGTTATGTTTCTCCCCTTATATCATATTGTTAGCGATGTCTATGATTTATTTGATGCCAAATTCTTGATGTGGAACACAATTCCCAATCATAGCAATATTCCTATAGGGAGAATGATACTTGGTTTGTAACAATCCACTTTAGCATGAGATTTTAGGAATGTAGTTACAAAATGAGGCAACAGTATGCATTTTTCACTAGAGGTAAAATGTTTGCTGGTTTGTTTGTTTCCTAAAGATAAGGAGGATATATCCTAACAGTGGAACAAAAATAAGCCTTATGGAACTAACAGTGATTATTGATGTCTCTATGGATATGACTCGTGTTGGTCCTCACTGACATCCCATTTAGAGTTATTCCTTCCTCTACACTCCTGCAAGTGTTCCCACATCAGATAATTCTCAGACATAAATTTGCAAGGATATCTTGTCCAAGACCTCCTGTGCACCAACAAAAATTCTGAAATCTGGAGTGCTCACTGAAGTGACTTGCCCTGGACCATAGAGCTGGTAAAGGTCAAGGCCACATTTGAATTCAGATCTTTTGGAATTTAAGCTTAGAGCATTTTTTTGTGATCCACATTTTTTCTTACTATCCTGGTGCCTTGTTGCCAAGCAAGTATTAGGCATCACTGTTTACCTGATACCAGGTTTCTGCTACAGAAATGCCCCCCTCCCACATTTCCTCCGTTCTGGGTGTTCTGATCATAATCAATAGTCTTCCAGTACATCCAGTAAAGTGTGGAAGTTGCAAAACCTCTGCAAAGAAAAAGAAAATGCCATTTGAGGAACCAGAGGAAATCAATGTGACTGATGCCTTCACCTCCAAGGTGTGCCCCTTGTGATGATTGCGCCTCATTCTCTGACCCTTCCGGGCCCAAGGCATCCCACACCCAGATTAACTGGCTCCTGTACACTTATTTATGTGCCGTCAGCCAATACCCTTCAGCAATAGCAGCAGAAACCTTGATTTGTTTTCCCCTTTTACAGCTCTGTTGCTGGAAAAGGTGGATGGAACATTTAATTTGGCATTAAATTCTATTCTGGGGCATCGTCCCCTGTGGCAAAGGTGATGTGGATGGTTTGCATTTATGATTTTGCTCAGTTCAACTCATTTTTATGCCCAGAGAAGAGTTTCTGTTCAAGCTTTTCTTGCTTCTCTTGCGGTTTTATTTCTGATTTCATATAGATGATTTCATAGAGTGAAGCAGCCTGCTTTCCCTTTGTATTCAGACTACCATTTTTCCATTAGAAGTGTTGGCAACAACCTTGTTTCTGCATATACGTGCAGCAGAGATAGCACATTTGAATTCTGAGTGTAGCTCTATTCTTGAGGGATGTGGTCTGTGTCAGGGGCAGACATGACAGGGAGCCAATGTGCATGCTAGGGAAATGGATTCATCTCAGCTCTTCCTCTCCTTTTGCATTTTTACCTCTGATTTCATGGTGACTGGTACAGTGGAGGGTCTAATTCTTTTCTTCTTCTTTATCCTTGAATCACCTTCAGCAGAGTCGACAACCAGCTTGCTCTGCGTATTAGTGTGTTAGAGCCAGAATACGCTAGAAATTGCTATCAGTTCTCCCAAGGTGAGACCTCTTCAAGCCCCACAGCCTCGCTGCGTGGCCGCCGGCCCCCGGATGTGCCCGCAGGCCCCGTCCCAAGACCCCCCGGCATTCCTCACTGCTGGTTTCTCCGATCAAAAGCACCCTCTGCCCTCAATTTCTTTGGAAAGTGGCCCTCTCTCCTCAGCACTGGAGCCCAAATTCCTTTCCACAAACAGTAAAAACGTTTGCCCCCGGTTTCCTCTCTCCACCATCTTTTCCCTGGCCTCTGTCTCTTCCTTCAGATGCTTCCCTTGCCAGGAGCAGCCTGCGTGTGGATGCACGGGTTGCGGGGAGAAAACCAAGGTGAGGCGAAGTGGGAGGTTGAGGCAAGAGAGGTTTGCCAAAAGAACCAAAGCCTCACTCTCCACCTCTTGCCCCTTCAAGCGTTTCCTAATCACTGATTTTTTTTTAGGTTGATACTTATAAAATCTTTCGTTTCTGATGAAACCTTTGTTCCTCATGTTTGTGCGAGAAAAGGAACAAAAAGGGAGAGAAAAACATAGTTAAACAGCAATCCCTACCCAGATCCCAAGGCTTTTGAAGACAAAAAGAATTGTGCAAAATAAATTGCAAAAGAGAAATAAGGGGAAAAAATCCATAATTTTCCCCCGTGCTTGACCTATTTCCACAATTGTGCTGTTAATGAATGTTTTTTCTTTCTTACAGTAGCTCAGGACATGGTTAACCAGGTGTCAGGAGTCTGCATTTGAGACAGACCTCACCGCCTAGAACGCTCCTAGGCACACCACTGGGATAGAACCCTCAAGAATTTACATCGGGGTAGACACTGAGAGTGATTCCGGCATCGACCACTAGATGGAGCCCTTGCTATGCACAAACCCAGCCCCAAGGGCCCTGGGGTAACCAGTGAAGCCTTTAGTTGGAGGATGGCGTCTTTTAAGAGTGGTACTTGGTCTAAGAGAATCCGTTTCTCTTCCAGTTAGGCCAGAAGCCCAGCTGCTATTGCAGGTGCTCAAAAATTCTCAGTATGTGGATTCATACATAGTATCCTTAAGCTCATACACACACACATTACCTTACCAACTATTTATCGGAGGCCTGACGAGTCCCACTGGCAGCCTTCATCCCTCCAGGCTTCACTGCAATAGCTGGAAGCTTCCCATTTGGGGGTGAGACTCTCTGGCTTCGTGAACACGCAGCTTCAATATAATTAGCTGTCTAATTGCTCGCCTACACTGAGCCCATGTGTGTGTTACTAATTATGATTTATTTAAAAACCCTCTGTTTGCCATTCTTTGTTCTCTATTTCCTCTCTATTGAAGGGCCAAGGGAGGGATTTGATTTGCAAACTGTTCTGAATGGTAGGCTTTAATTTCTTCTGTAATATCTGGACTTCTCTTTCCAGTTTCAAAGTCTAGGCAGCTTCTTGTACCTAATTCCCATGTGCCCGCCAGCTACTTGCCACAGTAGGTTTAAGACAGGTGCAGCTGCCCTATCCAGAAATGTAACTGCCATATTGAATATCACATTAACATACCTGCCCCCCCATGTGTATTTCTAACACAGTTACTGCACCCAAGCATCACACCCATATATGCAGTTGGTTCTCTGGCATCTCCACCTAATAATGTACAAAACTGGATCCTGAAGCTTAGGCCAAAGCTGTTTTCCTTTTACACCTTATCTCGTCCTCACTCTTCCTCACTCCCGGTTTCTATCTTCAAGTTTGATTAATTCTATTTCCTCATATCTCTCTACCTATCCTGCCTTTGCTGCTCCCCCTGCTGCTGTGCTTGCCCAAGCACTGTGAAGGTGCCCCCAAGTTCAGTCCTGACGCTCACGGTCCATCCCACCCAGTCCACAGCACGGCCAGCTGGTCTTGCTAATGCACCATGTGCTCAGGTTCCTCCAAAACCCCCCAAATCGCTAGCTGGTCTTATCAGCACTTTCCGCAAATGCACTCTGCCCTGCGCCCCTCAGAAGACTCATCTCTTAGGGCCCCTTCCACACTGAATGCTCCAGCCTCCCCCTGCTCCCTCAGGACATGCTGCTTCATCCACAGGCCCTGCACAGACTTATCCGCTCTTTGTCTGAACAGACTTCATTTCTTCATCCCTCTGTCTAAGCCTGGTCCCAGGTACAGGTGTTACCACGGTTCTGGGCACATTTCTGTCGAAGCCCTGATCACCTGTCATTGCAGATTTTCCTCTTTGTCTTCCCCCCACACGGCAAGCTCCAGGAGGCCAGGGACAGGTCATTCAACTCACAGGTATCCCCAGTGCCTAGCACAGCACCTACCAGCAATTCTGTGAATGCTTAGTGAATAAACAGAAAGTACAACTAGCATTAGCACTGTAGCGTGGTAATGCTAATCAAATGCCAGCTGGTGTTTGCATGTGTGTGTGTGTGTGTGTGTGTGTGTGTGTGTGTGACAGAGAGAGTGAGAGAGAGAACACAAAAGGAATTCTGGGGTACACAGCAGGTCTTCATTCTCTCCCTTTTAGTTAATTATTATCTAAATGAAGACCCGCAGGGCACATGGCATTTTGCTTGCAGCCTGGGGGAGGCTATCTACAAAATGAAATATTCATAAAATATACAGACATCATATACAACAAATACATGCCCTGAAGGTGAGAAGAACATTTGATAAAGATCTGAATAAGCAAGGACTGCTAATCAGAGACTAGTAATCAAGAGCCCTGTATTCTAGACAGACTTAACTAGTCACCCTCATTGTAAGGTCTTATTAGTGACAAAGAGGTGCAAAGAGATGCTATTGAAGGTACGATTTGGCTCTGAAATGGTCAAAGTTAAATTGGAATGTGGATACAGTACTTCTTGAGTGTGGTGAGCATGGAAAAGTGAGAGGCACTGCCCAGACCCTAGAACGCACTGCCCAGCTCAAGGGCATGCCCTTGGCAGTTAGCCTATCTCAGCCCCTTAACGCTCTGTCTCTATTTCAGATGGTTGGCTGCCTCACCAGTAATGCTTTTCCCATGCAGCCTACATCTGGTCATAGAGTCAGGTGGAGGCATAGAGGCCCAGTTACCCCAACCTGACAAGGACAACACTGATGAGTAAAGGTCACTCCAAAGCTCTCTGTGGGTTTGCTGAGGCTTCAAAGGGTCTGCATTCCAGTTAGACTTCTTTCTTTCCAACCCCATTTTTACTTTATTTTTATAGATGTTGGCTACAGATTGATATATTATACTTCAAATTCCATTTCAGAGTCTGTTTAGAGAATCCAGCCGACGATGGTACTAAGATGTAGTTTGTGATGAGATTTTGGAGCTGGCTCTACTCACTTCCCGGCTGGCAAGAGGACTCCTTCACTGGAGGCAGGTGGGCCAAATAGAGTCTCTGCACAAAGTGGGGGTCCAGTGTTTACCATTCACTGGTGGAGTACTGGCAAAAGGGAATGCAAAATGGGGATAATATATCAGGTGTTTGAGAGGTGTGGAGATTAGCTATATGGATAACAGGATTGGATGGCTATTGCTAAGGGTTATTGACGCTTCACAGAATGAAAATAAACAGCTGAGAGCAACAGGCGATTGAAAGCAGCTGAGCTCTAATTACTGAGTTAACAACCCAAGCAAGGCAGGTCTGTTACATCTGGTTATTAATATCTGGGATTCTGATTGGCTGACCTGGAATGAGAAAGATAGGAAGATCGGAGACTGGGAAGGTTAGGGTAGGAGCATGTGGATGGGCATATGGAAGTGAATACCATGTGTGAGGATCTTTGTATCACATGTTAATGCCCACCAGAGATTAATTGCCGAGGAAGAGACACATAACAACTGCCAAGACAGAATGGCAAGTTGACAGCAGTCATGGGTGTATGGATGAAGGGGTCATGGTGGCAAAGATGGAGAGTGCGCATGGGCCCAACAACAGGGACTCCCAATTACCAATACCGATTTCTGCCACTGCTGAGCGCTCAACCTGCCAGCAACAGAAAATACTGATGAGATTCTAAAATGACAGGATTCCTTAAGGAGACCAACTGAACATTTGAGGGTAAGTTGGCCATCATCTTAGACTGTTCTCACTTCTATTTAAAAAATGCCATGGATTGGCTTATAAGCAACAGAAATTTATTTCTCACAATTCTGGAGCCTGGAATGGCCAAGATCAAAGTGCCAACAGATTTGGTATCTGGTGAGAGCCTGTTTCCTAGTTTGTGGATTCCTATCTTTTTGCTGTGTTCTCATATGGCTGACATGGAAAACGAGCTCTCCGACGTGTCTTTTATAAGGGCATCATTCCCATTTGTGAGTATTCTATTCTTATTATCTAAGCATCTCCCATATGTTCCACTTCCTAATGCCATTATATTGGATGTTAGGGTTTCTTCATAAAAAATTGGGGGAAGGGAATAAATATTTAATTCATTCTAGCTATTTCCCATCTTGAAAAAGCCTGGGTTTCATTTCCACAGAAATACACACATATTTTAGATATGAGTTTACCTTTCTGGTCTACAGGTCTCAGCAAGCACTGTTGGCAGAGAGCACATAAAGAGTTTGATCCACCAGCTCTGAATCCCACATTTCCTTGTGCCAGGGCAGGAAATCCAATTTACAGCAAAAAATATATAGGGTGGTCCTATGACCATGGGATCCATGAGACATACCACATTCCACACTACCTAGATTCTGTTGAACTGATAGAGCATTGGGATGGCTTGCTAAAGGCATAGATGAAGCATTAGTTTGGAGCCATCTTTATGTAAGAATGAGGTGTCATCCTCTGAGATGCATTATATTCACTGAATCAAAAATCTTTATATCACCCTGTGTTCCCAAAAGAATAAAAAACACATGAGCCCAAGAATTAAAAGGTGAAAGCAGGACTGAATCTGCTAGGACACCCCTAATACTCAGTAAAGAACTTGTACTACTCTAGACTCTGCAAGGTCTTAGTTCCCCTAAGGATATACCTTCAGCAGGAACACAGCAAGATTTCCAATGAATTGTATGTTATGGCTTACCTTTGTCCAACTGGGCATCTGTATTCATAGATTAATGGACAAGAAGAGGAGACAACGGGTTTGCATAACGGATCTCAATAATCACTATTGGATAGAGCTGTCAGACACAATGGGGCCAAGGAACAATATAGGACACATTTCTTGGTATTGCCTTGTCTAATTGTGATTGTAAATGGACAGGTCTAGCAACTCAGCCCTGAGAATGGCATGGTGACCAGGATCCTCTTGGATTAGAGTCATGTAGCTAGATAAGCCATTGTGGCCAGCAGAGATGCATCGTCCAGATTCCCTTCAGAAAAGACTTGTGCCCAGATGTGAGACAGGCATCTTCCCACCCTTAGATTCTCAAGGTCTATCTCAGCTGAAGGGGTGGGCATCACCTGAAGTAATATCTTTCTGAGGCAACATATGTTTAATACTTGAGCCAGGTGGGGTGCAAAGTCCTGGCCATTGGGCCCAACACAGGGTAACTGTGACAGGCACTACTTGCTCCAGAGCTCCTTGGTGGGTTGAGTTGGCTGAGCTTGTTGGGTATGCATGATAGTTCCTCTTGTCCTCTGCCTAACCCTGCTTCCTCCACTTTCAGTTATTGATTCTTGATGGACTTCTTGCACCCCAAAACTCTGTCTCACAATCTTCTCTCAGAGACTCCAAGCTGTGGCACTTGTACATTACCTTGAGCCTTTCTGCTTCCAGTTTGAGTATTTCCAGGTTCTTATGTTTAGCCTCTGTTGATCAGTATTGAGATTCTGGAGCTGAAGATAGCCTGAATTCTTCTTCTGGGTAGACCTTTTCTCCAGCTGTAGCTCAGTTTTGAAATTCAGTGCTCTAGAAAACCTGAGTGGAAAACGTTCTATCTTTAGTTTCAAAATGAAAAACCTCCATTAATCTTAGCCACACATCTGATATTTGGCCACAAATACATTTCTTCTCATAGATTCACTGTGGTCCTTTCATGGAATTGAAATCCAATTCAGTGAAGGAAGCTTTAATCTAGCGTTTCTGTGATTGGAGCAAAAAATAAGAGAGAAACTTCTGTTCAGGACCAGGTGGATAAGAATGCAGCAACTTTGTTGGCAGAAAAGGATAAACATGCATGTTTGAAAATAACACTTTTGAGAGAACTACAATAATAACTGTAGGAGACCCACTCAATGTGATACCCTAGATCTATCTGACCACTTCTGGTGCCCTCTCCCTAAGGCCTTTGCCACTTTCCTGGACCTTGGTCTGAATCAGTCAGACACACAGAGATACTACCTGGTCCAAAAGTGACCTGGGCAGGCCTGGTCGCACAGCACAGAATTATGACTAGTAAAAGACAGGAGATGTAAAGGAAATAATAGAAAAAAAATGTCTAGTCTTTTTCTTCCTAATAGCTTATTCTTTAAATGCAGTGGTTCTTTGTGGCCGCTTAGGAGGTGACCATTGGAATGAAGAACCAGTGATGTCTTCTTGTGAAGCTGTGGTCATCTTAACACAGGACTTTGGACCTTATATTTGCTTTCTCTGCTTCCCTATTTCTCTTCCTTTTTCCCCTCATTTTGTTTCTTGGAATTTTAACCATCCCCTCACCCTATTAAAGGTTATCACATAAACTTTGAGCTGAGATTTGTTTTCCATGGGAAGCAATTCCGAAGCAAATAATGGATACTTACCAAGTTCTTACTGAGTGCTAACAACTGTGCTTAGTGCTGTATAGGTATCAACTCCTTTCTTCTGCACAATAACATGATGAAGTAGGTACTATGATCATCTTCATTGTAGAGGTGAAAAAAGTGAAACACAGAGTGTTCAGGTGACTTGCCCATGCAGTGAACCTAAGAGACTGAATTTGTAAATGGCCACTGTCGAAGAACTGCTTAAGATCTTCATGTTTCAAATATCACATAAGTTGGCACCTTTTGAAAGTCTTTCCGGATGAATAAAAGAGAGCTTTCTTTCAAAAATAAAACTCTTGTAACATTATCTGCACCAAAATACCTTCATTTATCAAGTGTCTGTTATTGTTGCAGGCTGGGTTCTGAAAATGAATCTATTCAAAGATGTATGTATGTAGGTATGTATGTATGTATGTATGTATGTATTTGCTTACCTACTTATTTTTGTTGTTCTTATAGTTTGATTGTTGGTTTCCAGTTCTGTCTGTGGATGAATGCTTTCAGATAGTAGGGGCCTTTCTCCTCCCCGCCTACATATGTAATGTTGGCCAGGTGTTGATAAGCACTGCTCTCCTCGCATATTCTAACTCAAAACATAAAAAAAAAATATGGTGGGCTGTGTGGCCTTTAGTGAAATCCTGGAAGAAAAATAATCTTGGTGAGAAACTTATAGCCTGAGAGAAATGCAGGGATTTTGCCCTGGGTCTATGGACCTTAACATCTGGCTCTTATGGGAATCCATGGACACACCTGAAGTCCATGAATATCCTGGAATATATGAAAATTTGTGAGTTGGTCAGCATCTATACTTGGGGGGATGGATTACAGGAGGACATACACCTTTCATTAGATTCTCAGAAATGTTGATTTTATGGAAAAACTAAAATTTAAACCTTGGTATTACTACTTTCTATGTGGTCTGTGTAAACCATTTAATAATTGGGGTCTCAGTTTCCTCATAGAAATGGAATACTATCACTGTTAGTACTAGCATCTACCTAATGCCCGATGTTGTTGTAATGATCAGATAAGATGAAAAATGTCTAGAGAGGAATATTGTCCTCTCTAAAGCACCTTACCAAGGTGGGATAGGTAGTCATTCCAATCTGCTGAAGCTGAGATTTTCAGGTATGAAGGGGGATGACTCTAACAGTGACTAAATTCGTGTTTAGGTTTGGTTCATCCAGAAGTTGACCCGAGTGAAGCATTTCAATATAAATAGTTTATTTGGAATGTGATGTCTGGATGTATTGGTAGAAGATTGTTTGAGTGAGACAGGGAAGGAGGGAAGGTAACCTACACAGTGTGTGATAATGAGCAGGTTGCTTCTGTGAGCAGCCAGGACTCATTCCCAGTGTGTGGAACATGCCCCTGGCTTGTCTTCCCTGAGGGCAAAGCATGCTCCTGCAGCAGGAGAAACCTCTCAGGTGGAGCCGCAGGTAGTTGCACGAGGAGGTCACCTGCAAGTACCAGAGACTAAGTGCCAAGAGCAAATATAGGTAGGGTATTGGCAGCAAATTGTGAGCTACACACAGCTCATATGTACAGCTACATATGCGTTTTCCATAATAAATTCTAAGCCAGTGGTTCCCTCAGATAGCTTTCTATTAAAATCACCTGGGGGACTGAAAAAATTCAGATTTTCAGGATTCATATTTGAGAAACTTTAATTCAGTATGTCTAGAGCGAAGTCTGGTAATTGACATTTTTCAGAGGCTCTCCAGTGAATTCTGATGGTCAGTCAGTTTGGGAAACATGGCACTTAAAAACCCGTTTGAGTGGATGGACCTTGAGGGTATCATGCTAAGCGAAATAAGTCCGGTGGAGAAGGACAGATACCATATGTTTGCACTCATAGGTCTAATAGGAGAACAGGAGAAACCTAGTGGAGGACCATGGGGAGGGGAAGAGGGAAAGAGTTGGGGAGAGAGAGGGATGCAAAACCTGAGAGACTATTGAATACTGAAAAGGAACTGAGGGTTGAAGGGGAAGGGGGAGGGGGGAAAAGAGGTGGTGGTGATGGAGGAGGGCACTTGTGGGGAAGAGCACTGGGTGTTATGTGGAAACCAATTTGACAATAAACTATTTAAAAAAAACCCATTTGATGTAGGTCTAATTTGCTCCATTTTGAAGGTAAGGGAACTGAGACCTAATTATTAAGTATTTTATGCCATATCTCCCTAGATTGTGATGGAAGCAGAATTCCAACCCAATGTCCATATTTTATCTCAGTCCACTTAGGTCCACTTCCTCAAGGGCCTGTTTCTCTTCCAGAGAAAGGGTGAGAGTCGTATCTGATGAAACACAGAATCCTAAGCCTGTTTGCATTAAAGCCATCTTTATTGCCTACCAAAAGAATGAAGCCTCAGAATCATTTCCCAAATATGTTCTATTGTCATTTTTCTCTGCCATGACCAGGTTCTTAACATCCCATGCCCATATTATTAAAATATCCTTTCAGTTCATCTGCCATCCTCAGTCATCCCTTCTCTAGTCCTGTAACCCACTGCCAACACAGCCTTTATCAACTTTATAATGATATCTTCTTCCTAGACACCTGCAGGGGATCCTCATTCTTTATTTATAAAATGGAGTCAAACACTGTTGATTGTATAAAAGCCCTCCACAATCCAGTTCCCATCCTACATCTCCAGCCTCATCTTGTATTTCATGTATGGAATATCAGGCAACATCCACTCAGGAAAACCAAAACCTCTATAGGTATCTTGACAGAGAAAATTTGGAATGGGAATCAATTGGACAGGGGTTAGAGATCTCACAGAAACAAAAAGGGGACTTTGGGGTATTGCAGCGGTTGTAACTACAGGAAGCAGCTACCAGTCCTAAAGCTGTGGGGTAAAAGGGAAGACACTGGGACTATCAGAACTTAAAGGCTCAGAGAAGGAGCTCTGTGGAGATTAGGCTCAGATCTCTGAGGAGCTAGAAATACCCCACAGCTGTCAGTACCTTAGGAGCTCAGAAGATGGGTCCATTGGAAGAGGTCCTCACATTTCTGAAGCAGAGCAGTTACTCAGCTTCCACTGTAATTCATGAGTTCAAAGAATGGCCCTCATGCTTCTGGGCTTAACTCTGATGAAGGGGAGCTGTCCTACTGGGACTCATACTTCCATGTGACACAACAAGTCTGGGAGTCAAAGGACCCGAGAGGTTGGAACCCATTACTGCTGTCAGAGTGAAGAGCCATTAACGGGGCAGTGTTGATAGGAAGAGCAAACCAACAGGAAGGGTTATGTATTGTACTCCCCCCCTGTCATACAGCCTCACCCTAGTGACCCCTGTCTGTAGGACTTAACAGGGAGCCTCTGACAGAGGAGACAAGTAATCTGCAGATCCCCAGCCCCAGCACCACATGGCCAAGTAAGATGGTGCTTCCGAGCTGAGAGACAACAGCTTCATAACTGGAATGACTCCTGAAGTGGCAGGACCACCAAATGTGCTTGGCCCTTATACATCTCTGTTTTTGGCTAATACTATCCTATCTCGGAATGTTCTCCCTAACCACAGATTGTTGGCCCACATCAACACTCAGATGGCTTCTCTTTGTGAAACCTTCTGGTTTCTCCCTATTTCCAAACTGCTAAGCCAGAAAAAATTCTTTCCTTATCTGTTTTCATTCATACTCCTATAAAGCACTTATCACTTTGTATTATAATTGCTTGCTTCAAATCTGTATCCCCAAATTGAAGGTCAACTCTTCAAGAGAAGGTTGTTGCTTTATTACTCTTTAGGTCTCCTAGGGTTCAATAAGTGTGTGTCAAATGAAAAAGCCAGATGTATGAATGAAGAAATGAACGAAGTGGGCAGGTGTAGATTCCCTCCCTTCAGAACAAAAGGTT
Organism: Suricata suricatta; assembly: GCF_006229205.1. Taxonomy (NCBI): domain Eukaryota; kingdom Metazoa; phylum Chordata; class Mammalia; order Carnivora; family Herpestidae; genus Suricata; species Suricata suricatta. The sequence goes on along the minus strand of NC_043710.1, from coordinate 83,429,025 downwards.
CCAGATAGTGTCACTTTTAGGAGAGTGTGGTGGGCCTTGCCCTTTCTCCCTATCAAAGCATGGAAACATGAAAATAAACATCACTTTTAGGATTGTTTTAGAATTTCAAAATTTCATTGTATTTCCAATTGCTATGTCCCTTTGGGTCCAAAGCAAATTGAGAATTTGATAAAGATTTGTTTCCATTTAGCACAAATCTCTTCTCTGTTTCCCTCCCCTCTACCACTTTTCTCTTATTTCTGTAAGACCTCAATTGTTTCCCCAAGCAATTAATTCCTGCTGAGGTGTTAAATAATATTGGCTTGAGGTTCTGGGGTGTCTTTATTTTAATGAGAATTCTCAAAGACTCGAAGTCCATTTAGAACCCAAAATCTATATTGCCAATTGTAGATCTTGAGATATTTACAACAGGCTGTGAGTGAAGGTATTTTTGGAAGCCTTCTTATTCATACTTGTTCCTGAAAACTCATTTAAATTCAGGTCCAACATGTGCTTATCTAGCATTAGTATGTTCTAAGCATTCTATTAAGCCATTTTATGTTCATTGTATCATTCAACTGAATCTTCATAGCAACTCTGAGGTAAACATTATTATACCATATTACACCTAAGGAAACCGGAGATCAGAGAGGTCAAATGAGTTGCTTGTGATCACACAACAAGTAAATGACAGGGCTAGAATTTGAATGCAGTTCCATTTGACTCCATGCTCACTGCTTCTTTTCCATTACTTGTGCTTATGGGTGGGCTTAGCTCAAAAATGGACCCAGGTATTGAAGGAAAACCCAGATTTCTGTGATGTCCCTTTCTTCTCCGGAAGGCAGGGATATTGGGATGTGTATTTCTCCAAAACATCAGCTCCAGGTGATACATAAATGTCCTGCTCCCAAGAAGAAATCAGCTGGAGGGGTGTGGTCCAATAGCATGACCCCTGGCTGGGAAAACAGAGGCTTTTCTGCTGGGTCATTTGACTTCCTTGCCCTTGGTTTTCTTGGATATGAAATTAAAGTTTTGTGTGACATGGTCTCCAAGGTTCCCTTCAGCTCCAAGACAGAATGAATACTCTCTGTTTTGAAACGTGGGGCTCTTTTCCTTCAAGGCCATGGCCTCTTCTGAATCTTCAAGGACCCTTGGAAGATGATGAAGGTTTTAAAAATCAGCTTTTTGGTGGTAGAAGCCTCAACTGCCAGTTTTTGCCCTGTGAGGGAGCAGAATCAGCAGGTCTTAGCCTTTGGCATGGACAAGTGTCCCCAACATAAACTTTAGTGATCTAGGCTAACAACTCATGACAAATCCATATGGATTAACCCAGTCGTTACTTGCTCAGTAGTGGGAATGGGTCTTGAGCTGCCTTGGTTAAATGCTAAATAATTCATGACACTATTTTCCTGTTATTGTTGCCTTGAATGGCTCTTGACTCTGCCCTTTGCTGCTGCTCCCCAGAGCTCCTGTGAATTATGGTTTAGGGAGGGAGACATGTGAGGATGCCAGTCTCCAGGGAACAGAGACAAACCTAGTCATGGTTTCTATGGCACCCCCGAGACCCCAAACTGCTGAGTCTCCCACATCTCTTATCGTAACATTTAGAGCTGCCTTGTAGTTCACCCGAGGACATGTTCCAGAGAAATCATAGAATATTTATTAGCGTTATTACATTTTCTCCAGCACCTTTCATCCCAGAGGGTCCCAAAATGCTTTGCTAACAAAATATCCAGCGAGATTTTACCCATTTCTAAAATCAAGCTGCCGTCCCTCATTTTTCTTTCATCACATCCCTTCTATTTGCCTTCTTTCAATCTATTTCCACCTGAATTTTTTTGACTCTCTTCATTGCTTAACAAATAACACTCAAATGCCTTAATCTGGTTATATTAATTTCCTATGATGGCTATAACAAATTACCACAAATGTGGTTGGTTTTAACAATACACATTCATTCTCTTTCAGTTCTGGAGACCAGAAATCTGAAATGCATTTCACTGGGCTAAAACCAAGGTGTTGTCTGGGCCATGCTCCTTTTGCAGGCTTCAAAGAAGAATCTGTTTTCTCACCTTTTTCCACTCCTTGGGTTGTATTCCTTACATTCTTTGGCCCATGTTTCCTTCCACCATCTTCAAGGTCAGCAGGGTAATATCTTCAATTCTTTCTCTGTTCTTTTGTCACATTGCTTTCTCTGTCACTCTGAAACTTCCCCTGCCTTCCACTTAAAAGGACACCTGTCTTTACAGACATTTACTTTACATTTGGCATAATCCAGTATAATCTCATCACATCTTTAAAGTCACATTTGCCATGTAAAGTAATATTAAGTTTTCAAGGATTAGAGTTTGGGTGTCTTTGGGACCATTATTCAGCTTACCACACCTAGCAATTATGGCTCTTTTCACCTGACTAAAGTCAACATCTAATTCTGTGCCTCCTCCCCACCACATATGTCTTAGCCAACCTGGGCTGCACAGTTGTGTTCAAAAACTTTCGCATATATATATGCATGATTTTCTCTTTGTTTGTATATATACATGTATGTGTGTGTGTGTGTGTGTGTGTGTGTGTGTATGTGTGTGTAGCAATTGTGCCACAATTCTGCAGTTTTGAGAAAGAGATGCCAGAAGTGCTTCTTTGCCTCCATGTGCCCTTCCCACCTTACTCACCCCATGTGGAACAAATTCCTCTGAAGTGTGTGCCATTCCTACAGTCTGGCTCGGCTCTGGTTGTACAGTCTGGTTCAGCTGTGGTTGTGTAAGGTGTTTACTCGCCTACCTCCTAAGCTGCATGCTCCCTACATGTAAGGACTCTCTCTCACATAAGAAGCACTTCCTGCCTTTTGATGGGGAGTCTTTAAAAAATGACACATAAATTATTTCCACAGAAATGATAGAACAGGGGAAGGTTTTCAGATTGATTCCACAGGCAATGGTTTTGTCATTCAACAAATATTGATGGTTCATTTAAAAATATTTATTGTTTTCTTCTGATGCCAGTCTAATTCACAGTGATGAACAGGTATGCCTTTGCCATTAAGACCTAGAGGAGACTTGGACACCAAACAAGTAAGAATGACTCTTGCTAAATAAGAAATTAGAGTGCTTCAAGAGCACTCAACAAGGACCTATGTGGCCTCATAGTGAGGTCCGATGGAAATTAATTCAGCAATTAGAGATTTTACTAAAAGGCCAATTATAATGTTATTATTCATAACAAAAATCCACCTTCCATTTGCATAGTGCTTTTTATGAGGTGTGACCGTAATGTAATTGAGTGAATTTTTAAAAAACAAACCTAACAAATCATATTACAGGGAATCTCAGTGTTGGAGAGAACCTTAAGGGCCATATTGTTCAACTCTCTGATTCAGCTTTTCCAACTACAGTATGCCTGGTACATGTGTTGTTTTTCAAAAAAGTTGCCTCTCATGTGTACATTAGAGAATATAGAGGAAAGTGGGTTTCATATGCATCTATATGTCTATCTACATGCATAAAATTTGTGTGTATATTAATATATAAAATTTGTGTATGTATGTATATTGTCTGTATAGATACATGTGTGTATGTATGTGCATAAATGTATATGATATATATAGCATGTGTATATGTATTTATATTTGTTTATATAAATTATATAGCAATTGTGCTATAATTCTACAATTTTGAGAAAGGAGTTCCAAAAACACTTTGGAAAATAGCATTATTGTTGAACTCATTAGAATATATCTATACTCTCTCAAACTGACTAATTTGACTAGAAGCAGATAAATATGTGTAAAAGTCTGGAAGTATTTAAGATTATTTTCTTTATAATTATTTCAAAATAATTTCACAGGGATCACATCTGCAGATCAGCTTTTCTCCTTTTCTCAGAGGTACAAGCTCAGAACGAGAGTGGTTTAGTGGAAGGACTGAATCTTGGAGTCCCTCAGACATACATGAGATAAGATTATGGCTCTTTTTCCTAGAACTTGTGTGGACCTAATTAAGTTATTGAATATCTCTGAGCCATAGTTTAATCTGTAGAATGAAGCTAATAATACTTTCTTTATAGGACAGTTGCACAAAGTATGATTAGCATGTAGCAGAAATGAGTTATTTTCTATCCTTTTATGAAGAAACTGGGACTGGTTTGACATATAATTTTATGGTAAGTAGAAAATAAGAATATAAGATTATTTTTCTAAGGATCCATAATTTTCTAACTACAAAGACAGTGTTAATTGTTTCTGATATACTATTCTTTTTTTTCAAAGAGATGTGCATTGTTTTTCCTTTTTTTTTCCTTAGAAATAAGTACCAATGTATGTCTATATGCACACACACATTGTTAACATTTCCCAGTGCTTGGACTTTTCAGTTATGCTATATTAGCCTACTCAAAGACCTAAGACATGTTCCTGTCCTTCTGTTTTGAAATCAGAATCTTTCTGTATTTTCATACAAAGGTACATCTTATGATTTTAGGATGCTCTAATGATACATGAAAACTCATCCGAGATTCAATGTTATCTCTTTGAGGTCTATCCCTGCAGTAGTTTTACCGCAGGGTCATACCCCATTCCTCCACTTGCAGGAGGTGCATTAAGTCTACATCGCCCTTTCCTCTTGTTAAGTGAACCAGCTCCAACATCAGAGAAGAAAGGGTTGTTATATCATAAGTTAGGGAATCAGAATCCCTAAAAGTGTTCCAGGATAAGAGATTTGTCTTGACAGTTAGATATCATACTGGAAGGACCTGGAAAAGTGAAGGCTCAAAAGGGAGTTAATTGGAAGAACAGAAAATGAGCCTGTGACCAACAAGACAATCAAAGAGTACATTCACTCTCTGAAGTGGAAATTTAAAAGGGAATTTTGGGGAAGGGCTATGGCGAATGTTACGTCTTTGCAGCTATCATCTCTGTGGGTCCTCAGACAGGTGTCTGGTGGTGAGCCTGAGTCTGCTGGAAGCAGGGTCCGTAGTTAAGAAAAATGGCTGGATGAGGAGCAGATGAGAATGAAAACAAGATAAGATGCATTGTTCAATTCTGCATGTGTCTATCATCACATCTGGTTATTAGTTACTCTATCATTTTTGCCTCACAAATCTTGTGAAAATTCTTGTTTTAACCAATGCTGACTTGGAAATATATAGAGAAGGGATTCTTGGATAGTTTTTTGTTTGTTTGTTTATCCAAGATGACATAGGATAATCCATCAGAATTGTTTATTAAAAAAGAGAGAGAGAAAGAAAAAGAGTTTGTTACATATGTCATCTATACTCACTTGAAGTCCACTTATCTTCCTGTGATGGAATCTACCAACAGGAAATTATAATTATTATTTTCCTTATAATGATGAAAGTTATATGCAGTTATAGGCCCAGATCTCAAGTGTGCAACTCAATAGTTTTTAAATGTTTATTTATTTTTGAGACAGAGGGAGAGTGTGTGAGCAGGGGAGGTGCAGAGAGAGAGGGAAACAGAATCCAAAGCAGGCTACAGGCTCTGAGCTGTCACCACAGAGCCTGATGCAGAGCTCGAACCCACAAACTATGAGATCATGACCTGAGCTGAAGTCAGATGCTCAACCAACTGAGCCACCCAGGTGCCCCTACGATTCAATATTTTTTGAAAAATATATACATCTATATAATCGACACCCCAGTAAAATCTTGTAAGTCTGGAAACCAGGTAATGTGACTTCTCCAAATTTGTTCTTCTTTTTAAGATTATTTACACTATTTTAGACCTTTTGTATTTTCATACATATTTTAGAACCAATTTGTTAATGTTAATGTCTGGCTGGAATTTTTACTTGGAGTCCATTGACTGTACAGAAAATTTGGGGATAATTGACACTTAAACAATATTGAATCTTTTAATCTGTGAACATCATGTATCTCTTCATTTATTTTTTTTATCTCAGAAATATTTTATAGTTTTCAATGTAGATCTTTAGCACATCCTTTATTAATTTTATTTCTAAATATGTATGTCTCATAATGCTATTGTAAATAACATTTTAAAATTTCATTATCCAAAATTTATGTACTGATATTTGTATAGTGACTTTGTATCCTGTGACCTTATTTTATTCACTTTTAAATTCCAATAGATAGATAGATCCCTTAAGATTCTCTGCATAAACCATTACAATTTCTATGAGTAAACAGAATTTATTCCTTTTGAATCTTAATGCTTTTAATGTACTTTTCATGCTTTATCTTATTGGTTAGAACCTCTAATAGAATGTTAAATAGAATTAAAAGAAACATTCTCACTCTTTTCTTGACATAAAAGGGAAAGAGTTCAATATTTCATAATTAAAGAATGATATTAATCAGAAATTTTTGTAGATGATTTTTATCAGATTAAGTTCCCTTCTATTCATACTTTGCTCTGAGTTTTAACCATGAATGGATATTGAGTTTTGCCAAATTGTTTTTAAGTTAAAATGGTCATCTATTGATATAATATATACTTTCTCACCCTTGTTTTGTTAACATTGTAAATTATATTGTTGATTCTTTTGAATATGAAAACAAACTTACTTTCCTGGTATAATACAACATGGTCAAAATTTAAAATTTTTGTATATTAATGGGTGTGATATGCTAGTATTTTGTGGAGGACTTTTGTGTCTATAATCATGGGGGATATTTGATCACAAACTTCTTTAATTGAAATGTTTTTGTCAAGTTTAAAAATCAGAGTTTTGCTGGCTTCAAAAGCCAAATGTGAAATGGTCCTTTTTCATTTTCTGAGGGAGTTTGTGAATGACTATATTATTTCTTAAGTATGTCATATAATTAGTAGTAAAACCATCTGGACTGTAAATTTACTTTGTGTTACAAATTTTACATTTTAAAAAAGCTAGATAGGGGCTATTTTTATTTTCTATATTTTTTATGACAGTTTTATAAAATTGTGTTTTCAAGGAATTTGTTCATTTTATCCAAATTGTTGAATTTATTGGTGCATAGTTGTTATGATATTCCTTATTAACCTGTTTTTGTCTGTAGGATCTGTAGTAAAATCCCCTTCTATCTCTGATGGCAGTAAATAAGTATTCTCTATTTTTCTTGATTGATCTTGTTTAGATTTTTGTCAATTTTATTAATCTTTCAAAGACCATTGTTTTGTTCTATATTTCTTTTACTTATTTTGGGTTACACTTTCTCTCTCTTTCTGTATTTTTCTTTTGGCTTTTATAATGAAAACTTAAGTCAGTTATTTTTAAATATTTGTTTTACTTATCATATAAATATTTAAAGTAATACATTCCCCCCTAACACCATTACAGAAGCTTCACATGAATTTTGATATGTTGCATTTGTATTATCATTCAGTTCAAAATATTTTCTAATTTCTCTTAAGAGTTTTATATTTTGATCCACAGATTATTTGAAGTATGTGCTTTAATTTCCAAATATTTAAGGATTTTTACCTATCTTATTTAATCCTTTGTTGTCAAAAATCATGTGCAAAACTTCAACCTTCTGAAATTTATTGAAACTTATTTTATGATCTATTATACCGTCCATATCAATAAAATGTATACATATGTTACATCACGTATGCCTGATATATGCATATTCTATAGTTTCAGAGATGCGTTGTTCTAAAAACTTCAGTTAGATCAAGGCACCCTAGAGTGTTTCACAAATATTTGTGTTTCCTTATTGATGGTTTCTTTAGTATTTCTAACAATTTTTTATTAAAAATTAAAAACCACTATTTATTTTTCTATTTTTATTTATTCTTATTATTTCCTGATTCATGTCTTTTGATGCTCTTATTATTACAAGCATTTACAGGATTATTATATCTTCAAGAACAATTGATCTCCTTTATCATTGTGATATTTCTGACTTTGTCTCTGGAAATACTCCTTATCAAGATGTGTGTTTAGTCTGTTATCAGTATAGCCAAGCAAAATTTATGATGGTTATTGTTTGTGTGATTATCTGTTACATTATTTTTCTTTCATCTTATCAGCGTCCTTATATTTACAGTGCATTTCGTATAGGCAACAGATAATTGAGCCCTGTTTTCTTTACTCAGTATGAAATGTATCCTCTTACTTGGAGTTTGTGGTCCATTTGATTTTAATATGATTATTGATGATTTTGGATTTAATCTACCACCTTGCTATTTATTTTTCATTTGTTCAATCTTTCTTTTTTAACGTTTATTTATTTATTTTGAGAGAGAGAGAGAGAAAGTGTAAGCAGGGTAGGGACAAAGAAAGGGGGGTAGAGATTCCCAAAAAGGCTTTGTACTGTCAGCACAAAGCCTGCCACAGGGCTCCATCTCACAAACTGTGAGATCATGATCTGAGTTGAAATCAAGTGTTGGAGACTTAATTACCTGAGCCACCCAGGAGCCCCTAATCTTTCTTAGTTGTATCTCAGCCTCTCTTTTAAAGGCTTCTTTTGAATTTATCAAATTACTTTAGGATTCAATTGTATTTATTCCATTGGTTTTTTAGCCATACCTTTTTGTAGGTTTTCATATTTTTTTCTAGGAACTCTATATGTTCATTATCTTCTCACAGTCTGCTTAGAGTTAATATTGCATCTCATAACATAAAATGTAAACATTCTATAAAAATATAATTTCATTTACCTTCATTTTTGTGCTACTATTTTCATATATTTTACTCTTAAATATTTTAAAATTATAAAATACACTCTTATTTTTGCTTTAGGAAGTCAGCTATTTTTAAAGTGCATTAAATAAACAAAAACTAATATTTATATTTATCTAGATATTTATCTCTTATTGTGCTCTGTATTCCTTCTTGCATATTAGAATTCCATTCTGTAGTCTGAAGAATTTTTTCAGAATATCTTTTAGTGCTTATAGTGAAAGTCCTCTGAACATGAATTCTTTCCATTTCTTCTTATTTAAAAATATGTTTACTTTGTTTTAATTTTTATTTTGAAGATTATTCTTGCTATATATAAAATTTTATGTAATTATCAAGTTTTGTTTTTGTTTTCTTTTTTCATTTTATTCATCATTTTATGGAAATTGTTGTTCTTTTTTCTAGCTTTCAATGTTTCTGGTGGGAAATAAGCTATTACTGGTATCATCCTTCTACTGTCTCTGATGCATTTTTCCATTAGCATTTTGTTTTCTTTGTCAGTGAGAGAGAGAGAGAGAGAGAGAAACAGAGGGAGAGAAAGAGATAATCTTAAGCAGACTCTACACTTAGCATGGAGCCTGACCCGGGGCTCAATCCCATGACCCTGGGACATGACCTGAGCTGAAATCAAGAGTCTGTCACTCAACCTACTGAGCCACCCAGGCGCCCCTAAAAGATTCTTTATTTCAGGATGCCTGGGTCGCTCAGTGGGTTGAGAACCAACTCTTGATTTTGGCTCAGATCATTATCCCAGGGTCACAGGATCAAGCCTTGTAGCAGGCTCTGCACTGTGAAGCCTGCTTGAGAACCACTCTCTCCTTCTGTCCCTCTGCCTCACTCTCTTCCTCTCTAAAATAAACAAACAAACAAAAAAAAAGAACAAATAAAATTAAAAGATTCTTTGTTTGTATTGGGTTTCAACAATGTAAAAATGATGTACCTAGTTTTTTTCTGACCTTAGATTTGAAAGTCAGAAGTTTTGGTTTATTTGGAAAATTTTTGGTTATTATTTCTTTAAATGTTTTATCCCACATTTTGCCTTCTTCTGGAAATGAACCATATGTATGCTATAACACTTGTGATTATTTCACAGAAAAAGGAATCTCTGATAACAAATAGGGATCTGTCTAAGCTCAATGACCCCTTTTCCTCCCAAATCTTTAATTTGTTCTTTAAAAATTTTTTTAATGTTTTCTTATTTTTAAGGAAAGAGAGACAGACAGAACATGAATGGGAGAGGGATAGAGACAGAGAGAGAAACAGAGTCTGAAGCAGGCTCCACACTCCAAGCTGTCAGCATAGAGCCTGATGTGGGGCTTGAACCCATGAACCATGAGCTCATGATCTGAGCCAAAGTCATCCTCTCAACCAACTGAGCCACCCAGGCACCTCTCTAATCTGTTCTTAAGCCTATGCAGTACATTTCATTTCAGATATTGCAATTTCAGTATTAGGATGTCTATTGAGACCTTTTTATCTCTTCTTGAATTTCCATCTGTTTACTTGGTTATATTTACATTGTCTTTGAACTGTTTATAATAGCTGTTTAAAGTTCCTGTGTACTGATTCCACTATCTGTGTCATGTTAGCGTCTGCTTCATTGACTATTTCTTGATAGAGGCAGAGTGAGAGCGAGGGATGGGTAGAGAGAGATGGAGACACAGAATCTAAAGCAGACTTCAGGCTCTGAGCTGTCAGCACAGAGCTTGACATGGGACTCGAACTCATAAACTGTGAGACCATGACCTGAGCCAAAGTTGGACACTTAACTGACTGATCCACCAGGCATCCCTGTTTTTATTCTTTATTAGGGTGGATCCAGTGCAGTTTTGTCTAGCACTAGGATGTGGTTCTCACTTTAGGGTACGGTTCTTACTCCTAAAGGATGGACTTTCTGAGGTATCAACTAAATGTCTAAGGTTCTCAGTTAGATATTTACTTTGTCAAAAAAAAAAAAGATATCTACTCTGTCTCCTATAATTGTGTGGACATCTGGTATCTTTATTCACCTCTAAGTCTTGGAGTATACATTCTATGTTAGAGTCTGTGGACTCTTACCACTTTTGAGGTCACCTTCCACGTAGCTCCCTTCTCTCTTTTATCCTGTCCCAAAAATTTAAGGAGCTTGAGGATTCCTGAACACTGATTTCTGTTTTCAGATCTCTGAGAGACTAATGTATTCTGCTTGAGCTTTACTTCCTTCTGCCTTTGTCTAAGAGGAGTTCTTGGTCAAGAAACATAGGCAAGTGTGAAGCTCACCTTGGACGTTTTCTTTCTCTCTAGGATTATTATTCTGTGCTTATTGCTGTCCAGTGCCTATAAGGAATTTCCTTGTATATTTTATTCAGTTTTATAGTGGTGTGCCTTATAGTTTTCTTTTTCCTTCTTTTTCTCCTGTCCTGCATTTCTCTCATTCTTTCTTTCCTCCTTTCTTTTTCTTTCACTAAGAGCATAACACCAGCCAGTCACAGAATATCCCTAACTTTTCCATTGCCTGAAATTCATCCAGCATAATACCTCCTCTGAATGTTGATAGCATTATCTTCCTGGACTTCTCTATGGAATGAGGATGAGAAATAGTGATTATTTTGAATGATAACTTCTAGGTCAGCAGAGAGTATACAATGAAGTTGCATAATAAGTTTCTTTGAAGTCATTTGTTTGAAGAGCTAAGGTCTTAATGTTGCCCAATTTATGGCACCCCAAGGGACAGATAAGTGTACACTAATGGAATAATGAATGTTGGGAAAGCACTTGACACCTAATGTATACCTGAGTACACTATTATTATTTTTAAGCTTTAAAATCTCACTTACTTTTATTTATTTTTTAAATAAATTGTCAAATTGGTTTCCATACAACACCCAGTGCTCTTCCCCACAAGTGCCTTCCTCCATCACCACCACCTCTTTCCCCCTCTCCCCCTTCCCCTTCAACCCTCAGTTCATTTTCAGTATTCAATAGTCTCTCAAGTTTTGCATCCCTCTCTCTCCCCAACTGTCTTTCCCTCTTCCCCTCCCTCTGGTCCTCCATTAGGTTTCTCCTGGTCTCCTGTTAGACCTATGAGTGCAAACATATGGTATCTGTCCTTCTCTGCCTGACTTATTTCGCTTAACATGACACCCTCAAGGTCCATCCATTCTCCTATAAATGTCCAGATTTCATTCTTTCTCATTGCCATGTAATATTCCATTGTATATATACCACATCTTCTTGATCCACTCATCAGTTGATGGACATTTAGGTTCTTTCCATGTTTGAGCTATTGTTGACATTGCTGCTATAAACATTGGGGTACATGTGCTTCTATGCATCAGCATTTCGGTATCCCTTGGGTAAATCCCTAGCAGGGCTATTGCTGGGTCATAAGGGAGTTCTATGGATAATTTTTTGAGGAACCTCCACACTGTTTTCCAGAGCGGCTGCACCAGTTTACATTGCCACCAACAGTGTAGGAGGGTACCCATCTCTCCACACCCTCGCCAGCATCTATAGTCTCTTGATTTGTTCATTTTAGCCACTCTGACTGGTGTGAGGTGGTATCTCAGTGTGGTTTTGATTTGTGTTTCCCTGATAATGCGTGATGTTGAGCATCGTTTCATGTGCCTGTAGGCCATCTGGATGTCCTCTTTGGAGAAATGTCTGTTCATGTTTTAAAGACAAAGGGGTTAGGACTGTTCGTTTGGTCTCTAGCAACTACACGAAATCTGATTAAGTCACCAGAGTTGAGGGATAATTTCATCCTCTTTTGGATGGCTGTCCATTACATGGCCAGTGGATTACAATAGGTCCCACAGATTCTTTAAAAAAATTATCTGCTAGAATTGGACCATTTATATTTCAATTGCTTCCAAGTTCTTCTAAAGTTTTGGTCACTAGCCAATTATGGGTGCTGAATCTTTTGCTCCACATAGATTAACAGAGGCAACAACTGTAACAATCTTTGCTTACTGGAGAAAAAAAATATTACATTCAGAGGTTTGGGGTATTACAAATCCAATTCTGAAACTAGAGCATACTTCCAATTCAGCTACTTAAATCCCATGAGAGCATGGGCAGAAATGTTGGGCACTTCATCTATTTCTCTACTTTTTATATCACATTCCATCTTGTGTTATATTTTAATGTAATATATCTTATTCTTTTACCTGTTTATTTCCTTATTGTCTATTTTTGCCATAGTAACAGGTCCATGAGAATGGAATCCTTGTGGGTTTTATCTATTTCTCTCTCTTCAGAATCTAGAATAGTAAATAGTGTGTTCTTGGTAAGTATTTTTTGCATGTATCTCTTATCTCTCTTGCTAAATTACAATCCTTGAAGACAGGTAGTTTTGCCCATCTGTAAAATTTGTTTGACTGTGGAAGGCCCTCAATTGAAAATGATTGAACGATTTGATTAATAAATGAAACCATTAAGTATTAAAATTGAAAGAGTGTTTGAATACTGAGCAGTGAGAGGAAGGGGAAGAATACAGTTTGGAAGAGAGGCGTGTCTGATTTTTGTGAAGATTCCTTCCTGGCTTCTGCCAGAAGCTACAAAAATCACTCTTTTGGTATTTTCTGTAGAAATACCAACTCTAGACAGAGAATCTTCAAATTATGGAGGTCAGGGACTGGAAGTTAGGATTCTGCAGTCTTTTCTTGGCTCTGTTATGCTGTCTTTGCAGAATGACCTTGGAGAATCATAGCCTCTTTGTCCTGCTCTGTCCCTATGGAGATGAGAGAGCAGAAGAGAAGAGCTTTCTTCCCCCTTCCCACATAAGTGTTTGTTTTTAGCCTCATGAATTTGCCAGAGTGCTTAGATACCAAGGTGACAGACATCAGAAAAAATATGACAGCAAAATAACTTGTTAGGAAGACATATAAAAATGGAGTGCATTTCTAAAGGGGTGTGGAACATGGGGTCTGGAATAATGTTAGTGAAAATTTTGGAGATCATTTTATGAATTTTGTAGATAGTCAGTTTAGTTCTGACTCAGACGGGATCTTGGCTAAAGTTAAGGGAATGGGGTACTTCTAATAAGCACTGATCTGAGTCACCCCAAAAGGGTCTTAGGTAGGGCATAAATGGCAGAAGCTGAAACCAGAAAGAATTAGAATTGAGTGAACAACCTGTCTTCCCCTAACATGTCTGGCTTGCTGTGGTGACTGCTACTCCAAAACCAAGAAGCTGCTTCTAAAGTTACCACCTATCCTGAGGCCCCACAAATCACAGCTTGCCCCTCTAGTTCAAGCATTCTATCATTTCATTTTGTTTTAATAGTAAATCATACTGCTGTGGACAGCCAGAGGTGCATAGCCTTTTATTTATTTATTTATTTGGCTTTGTTACATGTGTGTCAGGTGGGAGAGGGATAAGAAAGATGAGGAAAGCACTAGAAAGGAGACTGGGGAGAAGAAAAGCTGTCTTTATTTTGTTAACATCTTCATTTGCAAGCATATAATGAGAATGAGAGAGAGAGAGAGAGAGAGAGAGAGAGAGAGAGGGAGAAAGTGACAGCAATGGAATTTTCCATAACAAGCCATAAACTGCAATTGGTGAAAGAAGGGTGGATAGAGTCACGAGTACCAAAAGATCCCCCAAAAAACAAAAAGCAAAAACAAGAAAGAAACAAAGAAAGAAAAAAAGAAAAGAGAAATATTTAAGTATTGATAGAGATATAAAAGTATGTTTTAGAACATATTTGTGAGAGACATAAGATAATGAATTAAAATATAGAAGAGGAGGTGAAGAAATGACAACCATTAACGTAAGTGTATATATTTAAAAAATGAAGTTCTAAAAGTGAGAGTTCATTTGAGAGAGTGAACTAGAGCAATGTCTCTGTCTCTGTCTCTTTCTCTATCAGACACACACACACACACACACACACACACACACACACTTCAAGAGAGAAGCAGCTTGAGACCATGATGCAAAGACAAATTGACTTAGATGATTTTTGTGTCACAATTTCTAAGAGAGCCTTTCCATAATTGAATTGATATGTTATATGTGAGAGTAGCACTGTGTCCCCCTGGGCAATGCCATTTCATGCCTTCCCCTCCACCTCATAGACCAGAGTTCTAGGCCACATTCACTGTTCTGTCAGCTGTCTGGAGAACTGTGCCAGCAAGAAGCAGCAGATGAATGGTACTTGGGAGACGGGATGGGAGACGGCAGCTAAAGCCTGGGTTGCTAGGTTTCAGGAGACAAATGGGTATATTCATACAACACATATGTTTTTGAGTCCCAAATCCCAATTATATGCTGGGCATGAGGTGCTGGACAATGGAAAAAATATGGTTTGTTACCACAGTGAAGCTGAAGTTGTGTTTGTGTTGTAATCAAGAGGGAAATATAGGGAGCTGGGCAGGAAAGGAATCTTACTGTGTCTAGATGTGGTCTCACAAGTTCTACTGGGTACCATAGAGGGAGCAACTCCATGAAGGCAGTGACAGAGCAGGAGAATGGAAGAAGAAGCTGAGGCATGTTTTTCAGGAAAAAGAATAGCAGGCATATTCCCATGTAGAAAAAAGAGTGAGATGTCTGAAATTCAGAAGATTAAACTCCCAATTATCAAACACCTCTGCTTCTTTCACGTTTTGATGAGAAACTCATGGATCCTTCTTTCTGCTGATTTTAGTCAACCCTCTGCCTTGTAAGGCGGGAGGATTTTGGTTTCCTCAGTGGTCTTGACAACCGTGCCTGAGAGCAGAATGAGACTGATGAAGTATGGCTGTGTCTGTTTTCAGTTAGAACATTAGCAACTCAACTACAAAAGGCCACCTCGCAGAACAAAAATCTTGCGAGGTGCAAAGTACAATGGAAATCTCCCGGCTGCAAACAGAAGTGTCTTTGGCTGCCAAGGCAGAGGGACCTTGCAGAAGATAGAGCATGAAAGTGATTCTGCACAAAACAAAAGTCAGAACACAATGGTATATATTTCAGGCACATGAAAGGATATGTGGCAGCAATACTAAAGAGACATGATTTTCCTACAGAATGGGGGCAGAGGGAGAGCAGAAACCCAATCAGCCAATACAATTGTGGCAGAAAAACAGATTTGGTCTTGTAAAGGGAGAGAGGAAAAAAGCTTATTTTTTATGAATTAATCTCTAGTTGGTTTTCATAAGTTGTTCAGAAACAAGTGAGCATATGAATAATACATACTGTACACAGGCCCAAAAACACAGAGCTATCTCCAGTTGAGATTGTGCGAATGAGGCATTTGGAGAAATATAATTGAGTAAAGGGACCAGAGAGAAAGCATCTGAAGGTGCGGATGTGAGCAGCAGCAGGGAATGATACCCTGGGGGGGGGAGGGGGCGGGAGGGAAATATATATATTTTTTCTCCCCAGTTAGATTGCAAATTCTTGGATAGCTGGAATAATCTTTGCATCTTTTACAAACTTGTATTTTCCCAGGTTGCATAACAATGATTTGCACATAAGAGATGCTAAAAATATTAATAGATAAATTAATAGGTAAGCTAATAGATTAATTCAACACTGATGTGGTGATGAATTTATGTGATTTCCAAGCTGGTCATCATTGTGTCATTGGAATGGAAACAAAAAAGAAGAAATCTGTATTCTTGGGACCAACATTAAAATAGGTGAGGCACCGTTCAGTTGCCTAGATGGAAAAATGAGTAAAGGGATGGTATGCCTCCAACAATGTTTTATATGGCCATGCAATTCATTAACTAGCCAATGGCCCCTAAAGTGGCACACTTACTTTATATAAGTGAGCTGAAGTTAAACGCTATGGTCAGTGCTTCCACAGAACAATTGTCCCACAAGATGCTCTATGGAAAAATAATTCCATGGTCAATTAAGCTTAGGAAGTGCTTTCTATATTCCCCTCATTATCATTTAAAGGGCTCAGAGAAATCCTATAGTAAATTGCCCTGTTGAACCCTGTTTAATCCAATACTTTCCAAACTAAGTTGACCGTGGAAAGTTTTCCTTTTATTTATTTTCTTAAAAAATATCCATTAACATCTTTCAGAACTAGTTTTCCATGAAGTATATTTTGAGGAATTCTAGTATGGGTGATTGTTGGGAAGCAGGGTATTTACCATCTGTCTTCCATAGTACATGATGAAAGGTGAGGCTGGAAGCATAACTAACTCAGGGCTCCTTCTCCTAGGAGATTTGAGGTGTAGTAGAGGAGACAAACCATCAACTCAAGGAGGCCCATGTCTCTGACCCTAATCATAGGCTGTGCTCCTTGTAAAGCATACCACAGCTGTGACCTCCTCATCTAGCAGGATCGTCCCACTCCAGACCCCAACCCCCAACATGCCTCCTTTGCCTGGCTCATGGTCTTCATCCCTAAACCGAGTAGCATTGGCCCTCCACCATGGCCACTATGGGTGCTATGGGTGCATCTCTCCTCAGCAGGGGTCTGCTTCTACAAGCTAATGCTACTCAGCATTCATGGGCTTCTCAGATTGGCCCACACCACAGCTGCCTGGAAGAGTGGCACCAAGAATCCTTTACTCTTTAAAGGACACAAGCAGCTGTTCCAGGTGCTCTGGCTGCTGAAGCTCTCTGTCAACAGGCTGTATTCAACTTGTCATGTAACTGTTTTCATAGTAGCACAGACCCACATGTGAGTCTCTACCAGCAATATGAGCTATGTTTTACAGATCTCTCTCATTTTCCTAACATGAATAGGTTCTCTCTAGCCACAGTAACAGAAAGTTGAGCCCTGCGGTACTTTGAGGACTCCTCTGATGATTAATTTTCAGCCAGCAATTTTATATGATCCCTATATTGCACTTTACCCCACTACCCGACAGTGTGGTCTTAATGGCTACTTAGTACTTCCTTCCATATGAAATAAGACTGGCATATCCCTGGAGATGGCAGCTCCTGCTTCTCCCCATAGAGGTGTATGGTGACAGAGAGGGATTCTGTTTCTTCTAGTAAAGTTATTTATTTGAATTTTGGGCCCAGTTCTTCATTATCTATCATTGTTGCACCCATATACACATACTGTACACTTCCATCTTACACCATAAGACTTACAGAAGAGTTTCAAGATTAGACAGTCCTGGACTCACCAGTTATGCCACTGACTCTGGGAAGTTAACCTTCTTGTGTCCCCAATTCTTCTGGAAAGTAAGGATGTTATTATTTACTGCATAGATTATAACTCAATGAACCACTGCTGCACAGAGATCCTAGTACATGACAGCAACTCAATGCCTACTTTGCTTGGTCTTCTCAATTTTTCTCCAGATAAGAGCTATCCAATAGATTTTTCTTCAATGATAGGAATGTTTTAATTTTTGTGCTGTCTGACAGGGAAGCTACTAGCTGCATGTGGCTAAGTAGCACTTGAAATGTGCCAGTGCAACAGAGAAACTGAAATTTTAAATTTTGTAGGTTTGTTAATTTAAGTAGCCACACAAGACTAGTGGCTACCATATTGGATGACACAGCTTTATGTAATTCAACTAGCAGTTTTTAATACCCAGTGTGTCTAGAAAGTGAATTAGAACTCAATCTGGGGGATCAGTGTCCAAAACTTAGGATATCTATCCTCAATAGATTGTCCTGTGGGATTCAATGCCATCAGAAACGTAGAGAGCTTCTGGAAATAGTGTTAAGACAGGGGCAGCTGCCATTCTACTCTGCCTCTGAGGCCTGAGGAGAACTAACATACCCATTTCCTGGATGTACTCCTCAGGGAAAGGAGACTGGGGCTTCCTGGTATTTCAAATACTTTTAAGCCTGAAGAAGATGTTATGTATAATGGGAAGGTGTCAAAAATCTTGTCACAGAAATGTAGAAGGCCCAGGAGACTCCTTCCTACTCTATTCTATACAATTATATCCACCTTTTCAATCACTGACTCAGAGATAAAATAATGATATTTGCCGAAAAGGTTTTAGAACCTCTCCAATTAGCAGACTATATCCTAACCTCATGTGATCACTTCTTCCTTAGAACTAGATAAATTTATAAATGTCGAGGTCTTGAAAATGTTAAAACCATTAGAGATAGAGACTTGGAGAATTTGGGGAAGGGGGGGTGGGAGTGGAATGTAAATTTGGTGAAAAATTAGAATAACATGCAATATTTATTTTTGTAGTACAATTTACATATCTAAAATCATTTTGCTAAGAAGAAACATAAAATGTATTATGTATAACTTGATTTGCTCATAAAATTATCATTTAGGTAAAATTAGAGACGTGAAGAACTGGAAAAACAAAATGGAAAAAATAGGAGAGAACAGATTTTATACTGATTTATTTTCTTTATATATTTATTTAACAAAAAGCATCCTAAGGGGGAAAATGTTCCTTCAGGATATTCTTTCCCCCTTCCTTCCTTCCTTCCTTCCTTCCTTCCTTCCTTCCTTCCTTCCTTCCTTCCTTCCCTCCTTCCTTCTTTCCTTCCTTTCTGTTTATCCCTTTTGGGTCTTCATATCTCCACAAAAACTCTCCTTTTTCAATGCAAGCCCATTTTCTCCTCCTGGCACTTCAGTGGACAACAGTTAGCTCCCTTAAACTAACATCCTCCCAAATTACATTTATTTGGAGACTTCTCATATGTTTCTCTTTTATAGTTGGGCATTCCAAATTTTTCACATCCTCTTTCCCCACCTGTATACATTTTCTGCCACCCTCCCCCTCTACTCTCAAGCCCAGGGCTCCAAAAGAAATTCAGGTTGCCCAGTTGTCTGTTTCCATTTGGCTTTTCTGTGGATTCATGGATCTTGCCCATTTGGTCCCTGGGTAGCCTCTTGCTGGTTGAGGGATGAAAGAATAAGAACTCTAGGGGCACTTGTGGGAAGAAGCACTGGGTGCTATAAGGACACCAATTTGACAATAAACTATTATAAAAAACAAAGAACTCTAATCTTACTAACTCATACCTCTTAACTGTTTATTATGTGCCAGGTACTCTCCT
The DNA here is from genome assembly GCF_006229205.1 of Suricata suricatta. Classification (NCBI taxonomy): domain Eukaryota; kingdom Metazoa; phylum Chordata; class Mammalia; order Carnivora; family Herpestidae; genus Suricata; species Suricata suricatta. The sequence continues at coordinate 83,409,493 of NC_043710.1, read as the reverse complement.
AAGCACGTTGTATTCATATTCCATTTAGTCCTCCCCCCAACTCTCAAAGTACAAAGCTATAATTATTCTGTTTTATGGATGAAGAAATTGTGGCTTAAGGAAGGTTGAGTAGCTTGCCTGAGGTAATGCAGCTGGTGAACTACTGAGCCAACCTCTGAGCCTGGATTCAAACCCAGTTTGTATGGCCCAACCTACAACCCAACAGTGCCTTAAAACAATATGAATATTATATACATAGGGCTTTGTGGTTTAAAATTTTCTTCATACATTAGCTTATATGATTTTCCCATCCAAGTACTAACCAGGCCCGACCCTGCTTAGCTTCCGAGATCAGATGAGATCGGGCATGTTCAGGGTGGTATGGCCGTAGACTATATGATTTTCAATGTAACAACTTTACTAGGGAGATATGGGAGAAACTAGTATCCCCATTTTAGAGATGTGCAAACAGGATGAGAAAAATTAAATGTTCTGTCCAAAGTCACACAGTAAATGGTGTTAATGGTATTCAAACAGCACTTTATCTGACCTGAAGTCTATTTCTGTCTCTATACAACAGTTGGCCTGAAAAAAGGGAAATGTCTTTGGAACTAATATGTACACATATGTTATTGGAACTAATGTGAGCTCTTGAACACACACACACACACACACACAC
>NC_043710.1:83339311-83408735 GCF_006229205.1 Suricata suricatta | reverse complement strand
AGGCTCTTTCCATGATTTGGCTATTGTAGAAAGTGCCGCTATGAACATTGGGGTACAAACAATAAAAAAAAACTAATAGGCAACCAACAGAATGGGAAAAGATAGTGGCAAATGGCATATCAGATAAAGGGCTAGTATCAAAAATATACAAGGAACTCACTAAACTACATACACGAAAAATGAATGATCCACTGATACCAAGTTTATAATGAGGATTGAGAGACATCAGAATAGAAGGCTTCTGGTCTTTCTTGCTGTTTTTGTTTATTTGTTTCTCCTTTTAAAATTCTTTTTTTATGAGGCTGCCATAAAAACACTCATTAGGCAGTGTTGATTTTCATTAATATTGATTCTCCAAGAGCTTAATCAATCTTCTGTGACCAATGACCTTATTCCCATGGGAGAAGAAAGCTGTTTAACAAATTAGCTTTACAGATTGTAGGTAAAGCATACAGATGTGAAGTAGCCAAAATAGGACGTGGATTAGTGGTTTAATATGCACAAAAACAATAGCATTAAACTGTCTCCTTGCTGTTACCCAAATGCATCATTAGAAAGCAGCTGTCCTCCTTCCCCTCTCACCTCCACCCCTCCTCACTCTCCTTCCTTGTGCTCACTTTTGCCTCTGTGAAATCTATGCTTTGAAAGCACCTAGAGGCAAGAGCACATCTGTGGTTAGTGGAAAGGGAACACAAACCACAGATGCACACAGGAAAGCAGGGGGTGGGGAGAGATCAGCCTAGTTACCAGTGTTGACTTGGAGCCTAGCAACTTCCCTAGGAACTGATTATTCAAGGTTGGCAGGAAAAAACTTCACTCCCAAATAGTATCGCCCACCCAGGAGTCACTCAGCTGAACTTCCACTGTTACAGAGATTACTTGCTAGGGGTTAATCAAATATTATGTCTTCTCCAGGTGGGCTTGCCAAACAAGAGTATCTCCTGGATATGGAACCCCATAAGTTTCTGAAAGAAGCCCTAGAAGCCTAGATGATAGGGAGTCATAAGACTTGGGACAAAGGCAGACAACCTTTTCTTATAGGACAGTGTTGCTCATGGCTGTGTCTGGTGGCATTAACCTCCCCACTAAAGCCTTGAGCTTCTGCCAAGCAGCAGAAGACTGGGGCCCAGAGGCATGGGTCCACAGTGGCAGGCTAGGGTCTCTGAAGACGATGTCTTCAGTGGGGAAAAGGAAAGGAGAATGGTGCTCCCTCCTCTCAGGAGACTAGCCAGAGGGCTGGGCCAAGAGGACACATTGGTTCTTTGGCAAGTGTTTTTCCCCCTATTTATGGTTTCCCCCTTCTGTTCCCAGAGGGTCAGGTGCTGAGTGAGCTGCCCTGCTAGCTTAGCCTGGTGAGAAGTCTCCATGGTCTGTTTCCAGATGTCTTGTAGCTGGTCAAAAACACATCCTGGTTTTGACCTGAGGCCAGTCTTTGAGATGCCGCAGCCTCCAGGTGCAGTGCTGTAGAAATGTTCTGGGGAGCCTGGAATTGCTCACAGCCCCATTCAACACCCCTCCTTGCCAAGGCCACGTCCCCAGATGGCCTGGCTTATACAACAGGGAGCCTTCTCCCTCACTCCTGCCTGCCTCCTGCCCCAGCAGCCTGCAGAGCATCACATGTCTGAAATCAGGCCACTGTTGTCTGCTCTGCAGCCACTCGCCACAGTGACAGGGGCTTGGCCTGGCTGCAGAATCTTGCAGGAAAGGGCTGCAGTGGTCAGGGTGTGAGAGGTTTCAAACCCAGGTCCCTGGGATTAAATCTGGTTGCACCGAAAGAAGTTGGTCAGGACACAGACTTGCTTTTTGCGTGCCTTTCTTTTCACTCTAATTTAAATTGGTCAAATATATTTTGAGTATATGATGATTTCTTCATTTCTGTAAGACCTTCTTGAATCAGCTAGCCTGCAGTTCTGTGCCCCCATGCTTTACTCCTACAATTAGCATGCTAGAAATTTTATTAGTATCTAGCCCTGTGCCCATTGCTTATTTGGCCCTCAATAATTATTTGATGAATAACAAATAAATGGAATTCTATGGGAGGCCCATAAATATACCACTTTCTAGCTCCTGGGACTAGGATCCCTTTGGATCATTTACTACAATTTCTTGAGCACCTGCTGTGTATGAGACACTATGCTCAATGATTTAGACATACCAATTCTAACCTTCACAACATTACTACATGGTGGATATTTTTTAAGTAATGGGGTCAGGGTTACATAACTAGGAAAAAGCAATCCAGGATTCAAAACCACATTTTTCAGTTTTCAGAGCCCCTCCTTCCTCACTGTTTATGATCAGGTGGAATGATCTGACCATTAGGCCAGGGTTTCTACCCATGTGTTACGCTATAAGAAAAGTCAAATGGTGAAGGTAAAGTTATAGCCCAAAGTCCTACTGGGACACTGACATCTGGATGTAGTTTGGAATCACTTCTGAGGAAGGGCTGTGACTCCTGGACCCAACCAGGGCTCCTCTTCTCCTCTGTGGCCTTGGGAAACCCTTAAGTCAAAGGCTTATATGAACTTCTAGAGGATCACAGATACAAGATAGTATAGAAAAGAGGAATGCAAGCTCTCCTTGAACTGGGGCCCAGACTTGAATTGAACTCAGATTCAGACATTTCTCAGCAGTCTTGGAACTGCTCCCCAAGAGCAATGACTTTCAACTGAGCTGTCCCTTGGGCTAGAAGTGAAGCAGTGACCTCAAGGTGAAAGTCTCCATATCCCATTACCAATCCAATTACCTGGTGCTTGCAGGTTAGATGGGAACTGCCAGACCGGAACTCAACAATGGATCATTTAGTTCTGTGTCTTGTCTCTGACAGTAGTTGGGCCTGAGAGCCTCACTCAGATGCGTCTCATTGTCAGTCTGCGGACACAGCAGCATGCTTTCCTGAAGGAAATAGAGGCAGTCATTGAAAATTCAGGTAGCACAGAAGCCCACTATATTACCATAGCTCCCATCCAGTCCCAGCCTTTATTCCAATATTCATTAATTCATTGAGCAAATATTTACTGAGCAGCTACTATATGCTAGGCAATTCTAGACACTGGGTATACAATGATGAACAGTCTCTCCTCTCATGGGCTTTCACTGTAATGGGAGAGTTCAGGTAAGAAATACTTAAGCAGATGGACATATAACCATCATTCTAAGTAGAAAACATAGCATGATAAAGAGGATGGAGAGTGATGGGGAGTTGGCACTCTGGCTATTGGGTGGCCAGGGAAAGGGAAGTTCTCTTGGACACGGTTACATGTCAACAGGGATTTGAAGCCACTGTAGAGGGGCACCTGGGTGGCTCAGTCAGTTGAGTGTCTGACTTTGGCTCAGGTCATGATCTTGCAGTTTGTGAGTTTGAGCCCCACGTTGGGCTCTGTAGTGACAGCTCAGAGCCTGGAGCCTGTTTTAGATTCTTTGTCTCCCTCTCTCTCTGCCTTTCCCCTGCTTGCACTCTGTCTGTCTTTCAAAAATAAATAAACATAAAAAAAATGAAGGCAGATGGTGGAGGGCACTTGAGGGGAAGAGCACTGGGTGTTGTATGGAAAACAATTTGACAATAAAATATTTAAAAAAAAAGAAGAAGGCACTGTAGGGGCATGAGAATGCTATCTGAGGGAAGGTACATGGGAGATGTCTGTCTTTTGTCTTCTGTGTTGGGGGTTAGGAGACATCTTGCTGCTAGAAGCAGAAAAGTAAGCAACATATATATAAGAAACATATTCTGGTTTTGAGGAATAGAGGAACAGCAAGATGGCTGATACAGTAGGGATAGAAGAGATAAAGAGGGAGGTAAAGATTATTTTAGGAAGGCTGAGGTGTCCAGATCATGAAGACTTCATGGGCCAAGATGTGGACTCTGGGTTTTACTCTGATTGACACATAAGGCATTTGGAGGGGTTTGAATAGTGTATAGAATACATAGAAACAAAGTATTCATTAAACATGTCTTCAGATAAATATTTGTTGAACCAAGACATGAAACACTGGTTGGATGATTGAAAGAACAAATATCACTGAACCACACAAGTAACTACACAGAGACGAAGAGTTCCTAGAATAACACACTGTCCATATTTGCTCAGAAGAGAGGAATGTCTTCCCACTGAAAAAGTGATTAGCTGTGAGCTACTTTGCTTTCTTTCTTCCAAATGGAAGATAGGTCTTGCTGTTAGGAAAAGAAAGACAGAAGTGTACAGGGCAAGAATAGAAAGCATGGCATCCAGTATCCCTTTGGAAATGCAGTAATTTTCCTTCTTTGATAGGTAACGACTACCCCTCCCCTCTGATTAATGAGATTGTTCTCCTCTTGATGCATATTAGGTATCCCTTTCTAGACTTGGTTTGAGGCACTCTTCACATGTCTTTGCCAAGATATCTACCTGCCCCTTGGCTCGGGGCCTGGAATTCCACATTAAAGTCCCATCCTTTTTTTGAGCTTTAAAAATGTCATTCTTAAAAAGCTCCTCTCCAACATAATGGGTGAGTAAACCTCTAATGTTGTTATCTTCTCTTTGCTCCAGGTCTCCTGTTCAAATTTCATCATTTTAAAGACTTCTTTCTTTACTCTTGACCCTGACTCCCTTTCTTGCAGGATCCACGGCTTCCCTATTCCTTCATTCACATCTTGACCAAGAAGCCTGAACCATGGTTTGCATTTCTGTCTTTCAGACCCCAAGTCTCTTGATCACAGAGACACTGACATTCACCTGTATCTTCCACACCCAGCACGGCACCTGCATGCAATACTCATGGCATTTTTTCCTTCTTTTCCTTCTTTCCTTTTCATTTTCCCTCACTTCTTCTTTTCTTGTTTTCTTGCTTTTGATTTTAATGAAGCTGGTGAAAATCAGTAGGAGGACATGTTCTCAATGTGGCAAGTCCTTGGGTACATCAAATAGGTGCAAGATTCCTCCTGAACCATGAGCCATTTGGATGACTGGGTTTTTAAAAGAAAATTATTTCTATTCTCCAGCTAACATGTGATCACCACAACACATTAGAAAATGAAGGTAAGTCTTCTGGATATACAAATCAGTTCTAGACTACAACTCCAAGAAAACGCTGTTAATATTTTAATGGTTATCTTTCTGAGCTCTTTTTCTAAAACACAGGCCTTTTACAGGGCCCACTTGCTGGGCTACTTTCAAGAACCAGGAAAGTGAGGGAGGGTGTATGAATGCCAGTGTAAGGGCAGACATGGGAAGATGGCTGCCTATATAGCCCCACTCTGATCCCATCCTTGGCATTTCTTTTAAAAAGTGCTCAGGCTGACCATCTATCTTGTGGGATCGAGCTGTCAGAATTGCCACCAGTGTGGTATTCGAATGTCAAACAGTCTGGAACCTTTGCACTCACCTTTCCTTTCTTGCCACCAGCATGCCACCTGCTTCCTAGACTTCCCAGTGCCTTCTATGTCTGCCCTATAAGGTCCCGGGTATCTTTCCTACACATCTGACATCCCTCAGTCACAGAATACAACAAGCATCTGTCCTCACCAGGGACTTCATAGCCTTGACTCATTTACACCTAATGTTACTACTTAATTGACTGAGCCCATGAAAAACAAACCTGTGCTGATCGATAGAGAAATAATTTTGCAAATTGTGGGCATAAATCTTTAGAGATCTGTGTGCACTGCCATTTGTTAAAATGCTGAAAATGTAAATCAATTTTCTTTATTAAAACACAATTGCTTTGTCTATTGCTAGTTTAGGCAGGAGTGGGAAGGCAGGGTATAGGGAGGAGCAGAGGAGGATGTTTGGGGCTTCTTATTTGCCCTTCATCCAGGGGTCATTTCTTAGTCTAAAAAGGGTTGAGTGTTGGGGAGGAGATGAGAGCTTCCAAGATGGCAAATGCTTTAATGTTAGAAGAAAAAAGCAGCCAGAGGCTAGTGTGATGTGTGTAGGAAAGATCGGCTGGGGACTATAGATGGGGCACTAAGGGGAAAAAAAAATAACAAGAGAGCTCTCATTTTCATCATTCCAGAGTGGACCAGCCAGCGTAAGTTAGATTAATGCTGTGGTGACAAACTTAAAATCTCAGTGGCTTAAAACAGCATGGTTTATTTCTTGCTTACACGTATAGGCATTGTTGGTCAGCGGGTATCAGGCAGATGGAGGAAACCCCAGTCCAACTTGGCTCAAACATGCCAGAGAAATTGGTGAAATTAGTGTTTTCTGCTCCTTTTCGCTGACCAGAAGATGGGGATGGGAATTGCCATGCTGTCACATGTCCTGATGGTGGACTGGCAGAGTGCACTTGAGCACTTCTAATGACCACCACACAGAGCAACCTGGAATCTCCCTTTTATAGGGTCTACACTACACAGTGATGTTGCATTATCATCTGTGATCACTGGGCAGAGACTACTTTTGATTCTTCTTAGCACCTGACATATAGTGTGTGCTAAAAAAATGTTTGCTTTGCAGACTGAGTTAATTAGTTAGTAAGCAACAAAGAAAGGAAGTTACAGAATGTAGCAGAGTGGTACAGAGAGGCGACGGTACTGTGTGGTACCATCTGCCAAAGCATCTTACCTTAGGTCTGGCATAGGTGACTGCATTTGAATGTGCCAGACCTTGAGCTGTTTAAATCCATCATCTCATTTAGTTCTTACCACAGCTTTCTCATTATCCTCATTTTGCATATTGGGAAGTATTTTCCTTCCACATTATAGATCATGATGGGTTGCAGATGATAGGACTCTCTTAACTCCTGTCACCCATCATTTCAGGATAAAGTTGTGTTAAACAACAAAAATTCAACTGAGTACACATAAAGAGCAAATTGACATTATTTGGTGATTCATTAATCAGGAAGCATCCCATCTAGCAATAGAGAAGAGGTCCACCAAACTGTAGAAAAGAAAAAGATTTTAAAGGTGGAAAGAGGGACAGAAGAGGATATTATTAGCAAAGAACATATCTTTTCAGGCAAGGTTCTCCTTCTAAATGGATTGAAAGGGCCTATGGGGGAGATTATCTCACTAGGGCTGACCAGGTAATTCCAGGCTGACTGGTTTAAGGTTGCAGTTCAAGGGGCATTGAAACTGTAGGTAGATTAGGTACTAAGACTTGGTTTGCTAATGTGGGGTTTAGCACAAGTGACTCCATTTTGGATCTTTTCAAGTCTGGCGGTGGTCTTGGTTGAGTCACTTGCCTTTTCTGAGCCTTGATTTTTTCATTAGCTTAAAAACCAAAAAAGATTGGCCCAAACCATCTCTAAAATCCTTTCACATTATCTTGTTTCGTGGAATCTTAATGGCTTGCCTCTGAGTGCTTTGCACCTGGGGTAATTTGAAAGCTGACCAAAGGACTGTGACTTTCTGGTATTAGTGTTCACAGAAAGTTATACCTGAGGAAGAGCAAAACCCAAAGAAACCAAGTTTTAAATCCACAATGCCATGAGATTAAAATATCGTTTAGCTAAAGGCTTTCCTATGTTAACAAACTATCATCAGTGTTGAATTTCAAGAGGGATGTAGTATCTACTGTGTAATAGAGACTATGCTCAGGAGTTACCAGAGGAGGGAGGTTTCAGAGACAGAGCATCAAGATATATTTCATTAAGCTTCACTGCTATCAGCCAAACTGGATGTTTATACTTCCCATCTCCCTTAAAGGGACCTCAAGACCACCAGAAAGTGAAGTGGGGCCCTGACTACTCTCCTTCTAATTATTCAGCTTAAAAGAGACTTATAATAAAAATCCCCTTGGCCAGACCTGAGGAGGCTGGGGTTTTAAGCATGTCCTCTTTGGATTTAACATGACAGAATGACAGAACCAAGGGATTAGTGGACTTAGGAGCACAAAGATATCTAATGCATCGTGGTAGAGCAGGGCACAAGAATGTGTGCAAGTTCATCCATTCAAAAGTCCCAGCTGTCCTAGAGTTCCCCTGGACCAGCATGGAAACAAGCTCACAGTTCTTGGATATTCACTTCATGCCAGAAACTGTTTTCAGCACTTGACAGGCTTGTTTAATTTAATTCTCTTATAATCAACACTCCGCAGAAGAGAAAACTGAGAAACAGAGAGTTTAAGGAACCTGTCTAAACACACACAGGCAGTAAATAATAGAGCCAGACTTTATAGCAAGACAGTGACTTCACACTCTCAACTAATGTTTTGGAATCTCTGTGGGGCCAGATCATTTAGCAAGTCACATGAAATCATGTGGGGTCCATATAGGAATATAAAAATAGCGTATAGAAACCATGAGGAGGTGATTTCCTAACTGTCAGGCCCCAGCAGCCTGTTGTAGTTATTTCCCCAGTTTGTATGATTCCTGGGCTCTCTCCTCCCTACAGTCCTGACAGGCAGGAACTGTGTCTTTATCATTTTTCTCTGTTTCCCTCACACTTAACAGCATTGGGTATATAGTAGGTGCTCATTAACTATTAGCTGAAAGAATAAACCTGGTTACATTTGAAAATGTGAGGATAGGGGATTGAATAATATAAAGGATGGCTAATGAAAACCCAAACATCTGAGGGAATTGTCAGTAAAATGAAGCCTGTTTTCTTTCTTTTTAACCCAGAGAAAAGAAGGGCTGGGCAGATATAAGAATGGTTTGTACTTTCAGAGGATTTCATACAGATTTTGACCCATTGAACAAAAAAGTTCCTTGAGCACTCACTGTGTGTTTGGTGAGCACTGTCTTTTTTTTTTTTTTTTTTTTGGAGAGAGGGCTCAAGTGAGCGAGGGGCAGAAAGAAGGAGAGAGAGAGAGAATTCTACAAGAGGTTGAGAGAAGGAGAGAAAGGAGAGAAGTGGGGCTCACCTGAAGTAGTGTTCATGTTTTTACCCGAAATGGGGCTCAAAATCTCGAACCTAACTGTGAGACCATGATCTGAGCCAAAGTCAGTCAATGAGCCACCCAGGCACCCCTGGGGGCGCTGTTCAATGCCCTGGGACTACAAGATAAAGGCCCGCCCTTCCTGGAGCATAGTGGCTAGTGCTCTTGTCACAGAATTAAATGTAGGCTGCGGGGATTCAGGATTTTCCTCGCTCTAAAATAATGAAGAGTGGGAGGTGTCACCAGGCCCTGGTGTGAAGTTTCTCCAGATCTTTAAAAATAGGAGAATTCTTGGGCTCTGCTCAGAGAAGAGAGAAATCAGCTCACGTGTGTATCAGAGGAAAATGGCTAATGAAATAGTTACTAATTTTTACATTCTATTCTGGTTTTTCAACAGTTTATAATGGAATCCCAGGGTTCTGTGGGGTTGCTTTTCAGACTCCTCTGGGAGCCTTGGTTGGGAGGAGATGTCAAGAAGGGAAGGCTTGGAGAGAGGCCCAAGATTTCCGACTACACTTTGATTGGAATAGTTCAGTTTTATTCTGTAAGTTTGGGTTCCACATGTGATTTCTCTTGTGAAAAATACAAGGATCCTACTTTTTCAAGCAAACAAACACAAATGGCTTAAAAAGTAGCAGTTTAGGATTTTGCCTTGTTTATCTCTCTTCTCATAAGCACTTACAAAGAGCAGGGAGGGAAAGGGAACTTTGTCCCTCCAGAGATGCTGAAAGGCTCTGATGAGAAATTGGCTGCTCTATTGATTTCCTGAAACAAAACATTCCCTATACAGATGTGCAGAAGCAGCCTCTAATTGACTAAAGGGAGGAGGCTGGACTCCTTGGTCAAGGAACTAGCAACAATAGGCATAGGAGCAGAGTGAGTTCCTGCACACAATGGATCTAGACTGAGAGAAGTAGGTTGGAAGGACATTGTCAACAAGAGGTGGCTGCTGAGGCATGCAAGTGGAGGCTGCAGGGGTGGGCCCGCCTGTCTTTTTAGGCACAGTGAACAGACAGAGAAATGTGGTAGAAAAGTAGGCTTCCATGGGCCCCTTGGTGGCTCAGTTAAGTGTCTGACGTTGACTCAGGTCATGATCTCCTGGTTTGTGAGTTTAAGCCCTGAGTCGGGCTCTGTGCTGACAGCTAAGAGCCTGGGACCTGCTTTGGATTCTGTGTTTCCCTCTGTCTGCCCCTCCCCAGCTCACTCTCTCCCTTTCTCTCTCTCTCACTCTCTCTTCCTTAAAAATAAATAAACATTAAAAAAAATTTTTTTTAATTTGCCTTTGGGGTAGAGTTGTTGGGCTCTTACACTATTAGTGGCCATGAGACTGTTGGCATTTTAAAACTTCCCCATTTACAAAGTGGTGATGCCACACCTGATAGTATTTGAAGAAGGATCTATGAGGCTCAACACATTTTAGCTTAAATCATTTTGAAGCAAAACAAACAAGTCTGTTGTGAAGTCATTACTAGAGGGACATGCTCCCACCTTCCAGAAATGTCCTCTCTCATGGGGAGACATAAGACAGAACGTGTAACACTGGCATGCAGAGCAGGCAGTCAACACAAGTGTGTGGAAAAAGTCAGCAGAAACCATCCTGGATGAAGGGCATTTTCTCAGATTCATGGAAAGAAATATGTATGAATTATTAAGCTATGGAGTCAGGGATGAGGTAGCTGAGCTGAGCTGGAATCTGGGGCCTGGAATCAGGTATCATGGGAAGCCACCTGTCAATCCATTAGCCACATGAGGAGAGTGCTCTGGGACCTGAGGGGCTCTGGATTTGTGGTGAGGGGAGAGCCGAGGTTCTGCAAGGACTTCCTGGATACTTCAGGAGAGATGTGATGGAGGGTTCTGGGAGGACTGGTGGTTCCAGCTGACAGGATAATGGACTAGTGGGTAAAAAAATAAAGGAGAGGGAGAAGGAAACCCATGATAAATCCCCCTTTCACAGATAAACTCTCCTTCTCAACATTAAAGATTACTTTTCTCTCCTTCACTTTTTCAAGTTCATTGAAAATGACACCGAGTTGCCGTTTCCCTTCCCACTTGACCCGCTTCACACTGGACTTCCTGACCTTTTCACCAGGGCTCCTACCGGCTTGTTTTTTTGTGTCCGTGGTCATAGATGTGAAAAATTATGGTGAAGAACAACTCGTGCTGGTTAGAATCTAAAGATTCTGAACGGAGGGCCTCTTCAAGGGGCAGCTCAGTCCTAGTCTCTGATGCACTCATTCCAAAATGCAATCCTGATGTCTACACTGCACTAATTTCTGTCTTATATCCTCCTTTGTATTTTATTTTTTCATTTCTTTTGTAAATACTTACAATTCAACTTCTACTGTAACAATGAGTTTACATTTGTAATATTACCTTTATATGTAATGTAAATATGAATTATTATCAGCATTGTAGTGATGAGAACTCTGAGATTCAGAGCACTTAGGATTAGCGTCGGGCTGTGAGCAGCACAAAACCTCAAATAATAGCTATTATGTAAAAAAGAAACATTTATTTCACTCTCATTTTAAATAATGTTTGTAAACAGTCTGTGGTAGCATGACGGCTCCATGAAATTGCTAGGGATTCAGGCCTCATCATTACTAGGTGTGGCTGTCATCCAAATGGGTCCGTGATGACAGCTAGAAATAGCTCCAGACATTGTATAGGTATATTCTGGGCAGTAGAAAGGAGAGATAGGTCAAGAAGGGGCAAATGTCACACAGCTACCCTTTTGCCTCATTAGCTGGAACGTGGTCACAGCTAGCTTCAAGAGGGACTGGAAAATATTGTCTTCATTCTAAATGGCCCTGTGCAAACTAAAATCAGGGCTTTTATTATTATTAGGGATAAAGTAGATAACATATATTGGGGTGTATAACCAATAGTCCCATGCACATGTGTCTTTCCCAGAGTCCCAGACCAAGGAGGGAAGAAACTTAAGCCTATGTTTTGATTTAAGTCCCAGTGTTCTCTCCAGTGTGTGGGGTGGGCTAAGGGCAATATGGTGGGCACTGGCAGAATCCTAACCAAAAGATAAGATTCACTTTCTGTTTTGAAAGACTACTTAGTCTTTGATAAATCTAACTTATGAAATACATAATAAATTTTTTTTACTATTTTATTGACTGTTTATGAGTATCAAGAAAATTTGCATTTATGTACAGTGAATTCTTCAGGAGATCAAAACAAAGGAGTGTTTCCATGTGGGCTGAAGCTGCCAAGGACAGTTTCAGCGATGAGAGGTTAAGGCTAATGTTGAGGTCTGGCTTACTTCGTATGTGGAGAAAATGTGGTCTCTTTGATGGGGAGCATGTTGAAGACATTGGTTTCTTCTCTTTGGAGGCTAGTGTGATTCTGATATAGGAACTGTTGCTCAAATGATGTCTGAGCTAAAATAAAATAAAATAAAACACTCCTTTTCTTCTGAACACATATACTCAGAAACATTTTACTGCAATAACAATATTTATCCACAAACTCCTCTTGTAGTAATAGCAATGGCTAACATTTAATGAATGCTTATGTGTTCTGAGCCCTTTATGTATTACTTACTTGTTCCTCTCAAAGTCTTAAGGAGTAGGAATTATGGGGCTTCCATTATAGAGTCAAGGAAACTGAAGTGCAGAGAGATTTAGAACTTGCCCAAGATCATGTGTTTAAGTGTTAGAGCTAATGTTCAACTCTAGGCAGTCTGGTTTCCAGAATCTGCCTTCTTCACATGATGTTATATGACCATTCCTGCAGCAACCCTTGTCATTGGGAGTTTATAACTATAAAACTCCAGACCGAGAAATGTTCCTGCTATAGGAAAAGTAGTTTCATGGAATACAAGGAGCCATGTTAATAAGGGCTGAGGTCTAGGCCAATATTATGAGTTAGCCTGATTTTTTTTTAATTTTTAATGTTTTTTATTTATTTTTGAGAGACAGAGAGAGACAGTGGGAGCAGGGGAGGGTCAGAGAGAGAGGGAGACACAGAATCTGAAGGAGAGTTAGCCTGATCTTGAGAGTTACTTTGCTATTGGTTTGTTGTTTCATTACGGGAAAAATTATCATCTCCAGGCTTTTTGCCTAATTCTTCTGATTCTAAAGCAAAAGTGAGAAAATTGAGGCCCAGAGACTTAGGTAAGTCTTTGGATCTTCCTTGGCCTTAATTTCTGTATGTGGTGCTTTCTGGAGTTTCCAATTCAGTTCTCTGAATCTCTGCTGCACTGCGTAATACTCAAGCCGTTTCTGATGCCCTTAATGTACATTTATAAAACTCTAAAACATGGAACCAAGACCAGCTGAGGATGGCAGTAACACCATCATCCTGTACCGCTCTTACATCATAATGCATGCAGCGTGAGGCTCAGTGAAGCCTACACCCCCATGTCCTTGATCTGTAAAACAGAGACAGTCTGTACCCTTTTACTGAGCATTTGTTAAGTACCTACTATGTGCCACATGTTGCACTATGCCTGGAGACACAAAGGGGAATAAGATACTGACCTCAGACACCTGAGTCAGGGTAGATGCTCTTAACCTGAAGTTCATGAGTGGTTTTCAGCAGATCTGCAGACATCCTAAAACTGTGTACAATATTTTGCATATCTGCCAAGATTCTCATATTTTCCCCTAGGGGCAAATTTCATAGTTTTCATCAAATTCTGTACAGAGCTGGTAATCCAGGAAAGTTACAAATCACTCACCATGTAGTCAAGACAGAATCCAAACAAATATTCAGAACATAGTAGCAGAAGTTCTGTGTCAGAAACATGAATGAGCTGTCATAGGATATGGAATCAGGATTCACACTCCCATCTAGGCCTGAGGTGGATCAGAGCCCTACAGAAATGATGTCTGCTGGGGCCAAGGAAATAAACAAAAATGATAGGCAAGAAGGCAAAAAGAAGGACATTCTAGGGTATGAACTGAGGGACCCAGTGGACCTAAACTGTTCTATTCTGAGAGAATGCATATCTGGATTTGGATGCTGGGTATATAGTCTATGAGGACTAGCATGGTGGGAGTACAGAAGTGTCATTTCTTGAAAGTCAGTGCCCACGATGCATAAGGAGGGTGGCTCTCAGGGATGGTGACAGTTGGGACTAGGTAGAGAAAGACTTCCTGATATGTCCCTCATACTGAGCAGCAGGAATCTGACCTCTGGAGACAGGCTGCCTGAGTCTCAGAGAAGGTCAACTTCACAGCTCAGCTTCCTCTTCCTGAAAACTGGGCTTGATATTTGATAAATAAATCATGCAATCTTCCCTTCACACCCTGCCCCAAATGAAAACATTCACCGTTACCACCACTTCACAACTGGCCACTGTGGGCCCCTGACAATCAATTACCCACCGGAGATGAAATTATTGTTTAATGGCTCCTGGAATGGGCTCCCACTCTGACATTCATCACAATCAATAATGCATCAGCAGGGACAAAAGAAATTACCTGCCTCCTGCTAAGTGAAAGAGTCCATTTATATGCAGCACAGCCCCTTCACGCCTATTGAGCAGGCCACCACAGGTGGGTTTCCACATTACAGAACTCCTCACTCTAAGGAGATGGGTAAGTAGGCTCTTGGGTGAAAGTTGTGCACATTGCTGCTTACTCAGGCTTGACAGAGTCCAGGCAGGTCTTGTGGGTGGGCCACAGACAGGTATGGTGAACAAGCAATAGTGACTGACCAAACTTACAATGAACCAGCTGACACTCTCCCTTCCCAGACCTGTTCAATGTACATTGCATCTCCATGTTTTTCTATGGAGGTGATAGGACATAATTTCCTTTTAGATTTTTGTGGGCCACTGGGTCTGGTGTCTGGTGTTCCCTCAGCCTGTCAACTTCCTGCAGGATGAATATAGATGAATTTTTTCACCTCTTACATCTTAGATTTCTCACCCCAAAAGTGGGCTTACTAATACTGACCTCAGGGGATAGTGCTGAGGGTTAAATGAAACATCATATGTAATATATATAACAGGCATCCTCCTGCCTTCCTGCCCTTATCTGGGAAAATACTCTATAGTTGGTGAGATACATCCTAATATTGCTGATATAATATTAGTGACATTAATTGAAAGAAGGACAGATCAAGAGAGTAATCATATTTAAATTTCAAGTCTCCAAATCTTGGAGAACTTCTATGTTTTTTTCACTCTTTATATATGAGCAAATACTATGAAGTTATGAGTTCCACCATTAGATCAGCTCAGAGATATTTTAACCAAACAAGAATCTAAGATAAAAGTTTTCCTTCCTTCTCACTCTTCATTTGTTCCCTTGTTCATCTATTTGAATTTTATTGGGTGATGACTATTGGTCAGATGTTGTATTAGTCCCTGGGAATACACAGATAAAAATATACTATTTCCTTGCCCCTGCTCCAAGAATTTGCAGTGTGGTGGAGATAAATAACTCTAAGGAGTTGATCATGAAGTGAGTACCAAGTCTCCTTGGGGAAGTGTGGAAGACTTCAGTGAGGAGACGATGCCTGAGCTTACTCCACTGGACAGATAGGAGTTTGCTGGTGCACAGGTGGGAGAGCCCTTAGGGAAATCAATCAGGATTTTCCCCATCAGTTCCTTGCTTTTTCCACCAATTTCAATATTTTGTGCTGTGGTCAATTTACAAGTAGGTAAACCTATCAAAGGGAGGCCAGGTGCTTTGAAATGACAGAGAGACTAAGGATACAGCCACAACTGGAATTCACTTGTCCTGATGTCAGCCTAGGACTTTTTAATGTTTGCTGTGCCTATGTGCCACATACAGAAGGAGGAGATTCACTCAGCATGGGTTGGATCCCATAAGGGACCTGCACTCTCTTAAGCAATGGTGAGGAAGTGGTTGACATAAAGATGAAAAAGACCTTAAGGCAAGACATGAAAAAAAATAAAAGCAGTGCCATTCAGTAAGTGGTTTAGAAGGGGTGCAGCAAAGTATAAGGATGCACAGAGAAAGGAACAGTCAGCTTGCAGGGTGAGGAGAAGGTTTCCCAGACAAGATGGCATCTGAGAAGTTAATATCAGCTATCTTTGCTGGCATAGCTTAGTTCAGCTCATGGTTCCCTTGAAGTAAAAATGAGTTCTAAGATTATATGATTTCCACATTGCCCTTGTTTGTTACCCGGCTGCCACACCTTTTTGACATGTGGGCTTTCTGACTAACTAACACTGAGAATCACTCCTTCAGCTGTATCCTTGACCCTTCTCTGTCTGAGGTTCCTTTTGAGCCTAAGTCTGGGTTCTTGGCAACACTGAAACAACAAGGCATGTATAAATGCAGCAGTCTCTGCCAGCATAAGAGTGTTTTTATTATGTTTCCTTAAAACAACAATATATATTGGTAATTATGTGCTGAGGTCCATTGGCTTTGTGCTCTGAAGGGTGCAACACTATTGTCAAGAACTCTTGATTGTTTGCCTCTTGTTTTACAATCTTGGCTTGCACTCTAGGCTCCATCCAAAACATTAGTGGAGAAAGCAAGAGTGAAACAGTGGTAAATCCAAAAAACTTGGATGTGCTTCACCCACAGGTTTCTGCTTCTTTGCAGAGGCAGGCAATGAGATGACTTGTCCTAGGCACCTGCAGATATCTCTACTTGAGAGGGAGAAACATGAAACATGGTGTCTTCTGAACGGAGAGGCGCATTTCAAGGAGAGGCAGTCATATGCCAAGTCAGAGATACCTGCCTCTGATCATATTTGCTATTTCTCCTGATTTCATCTTGACTTTATTTTCCTATAGGCTAAACATCTAGTGGTGGAAAAAGTCCACCACTGGACACTTATGACTGAGTTGACATGATCTCATTGGTACTTTACTCACTTTCTCTTCTTCCCTTTCTCAGCACAAATAGAGGGGGTTATGTAGTTACAGTTTTACAAACCTAAAATCAAGTAAGTACATTTTTCTATAACCTGTTTTTCTCTTAACAATATATTGTAGAAATCTCTCTGGGTCAATAGATATAGATCTAACAGGAACACATTCTTTTTATTAGTTGAAAAATATCTTATGGTATGAGTGTTCAACGGGATATTTAACCATTCCCCTATTGAGAGGCATGCAGTTCGTTTCTACGTGTAAAACTACCCTGTAATAAACATCTTTGTACATGCATTCTTTGGCACCCTACTTTCATTTCCAAGGGCTAAGTGCTAATAAGTGTGTTAGGGTGCAAAGTGTATGCATATTTTGAGTTTTAATAGATCCTGTCAGACAACTGTAGCTATTCATATTCCTTCCAGCAATGTTTGAAAAGGTGCCTTACCTCCAGCATTCATACCAGGTTATCTCTTTTAAAATGCATGTACTTTTGGGGCAGCTGGGTGGTTCAGTAGGTTAAGCCTCTGACTCTTAATTTCTGCTCAGGTCATGATGTCATTGTTGTGAAAGTGAGCCCTTCATTAGGCTCCACGCTGGGCATAGAGTGTGCTTAAGGTTCTCTCTATCTCCTACACCCTATCTCTCTCTCCTTCTTTCTTTCTCTCTCTGTAATACTTAATTAATTAATTAAATGATTAAATAGATAAAATACTACTGGAAAGATGTTTAAATAGCCATCAAAATAAAAACGGCTACAATTTATATCATCTTTTTGCAGTTTACAAAGCACTATTCATCACATATCTTATTTGTTCCAACCCCCAATACATTCCTTATGGGTAGTTTTTATAGAAGAAGAGCCAGGCCTGGAGTATGAAGTGATTTGTCCAAGGCCAGATATCAGAAGTACATCAAATCTAGAACTGATGATTCTAAGGGACTTTCCCCTATCCAAAGCTCCTTCTCTTAATGGAAGTGTAAAATGTTTGATCACAAGGTGTAGTGTAAAGAGTGCTGTATTGTGCTCATGGCCTGGCCCTGCTACTAATTACCTGGCTGGCTTTGGACAAGTTATTTCACTTCTAGGAATCTAAGTGAGATGCTTCTGTTATCCCTTCTAGTTTTCAGAACAGTGGCCTAAAGTCAGACTGACAGATGCTAACAGGGGTGCAGAAGCCTAAGGAAAATGGAATCCTAAAGGAAATAGGTACAATAGAAAAGAATTTTTTTAAAATCATGGAACACTTCACTTATCACAAGCTTTTTGTATATGGAAGATTAAACCACTAAAGTTTGAAGTAGGCCTAACATAAAGCTTGGCCTATGGCTCCTCCCATGTATTAAGTGCTTACCACTGGGATTATTGATACTGATTATTTATAGCCGAGCAGACAAACAGCACAAGCAATTCTAGACAGTGAGTGGGAAAAACTTGGTTTCTTCTTTCAGCAACTTGAGGTAAATATCTAAATGATCTTGGAGCATGTGTTCATGAATTTCTTATAAATTCTGGCATTTCAAGACTTAACATGTGCCAGGCGATTGGTGGCTTAATATACATATATATACATATACATATATATGTATATATATATCTTCCCTGGAGAATGGTCATATTTTCTAGCAGGAGTTTGTTAAAGATTCTTTACATAAGATAGGCTTCAACCTGCCCAACTTATCCCTGAAGTAATTTCTAGAAGCCTCATGCTTAGGTTGACTTTACTAAAACCTCTGAGTTTTATTTCATACAAACCATTGTCAATCCAGTCTCATCTCTTCTATTGATTTTTTCCTTATTTTCTTAACATGTTTAATGTTTATTTTTTGAGAGAGAGAGAGAGAGAGAGAGAGAGAGAGAGAGAATCCAAAGCAGGCTTCAGGCTCTGAACTGTCAGCACAGAGCCTGACATGGGGCTCAAACCCATGAACTGCAAGATTATGACATGATCCGAAATCATATATTTAACTGACTGAATCACCCAGGTGCCCCTATTGATTTTCTTTTTCTAATTATAAAAGTAACACATAATAATTATAAAGGTATTCATAAGCATTAACATGAGTGTAAATAACTTTCTAGCCATGCTTTTCAAACACAGTTGAGATCCTACTGTGTGTTTGTGTGTATAATTTTGAACCTTCCTTTTTTTTTCACTTAATGCTAGAACATCAGCAGTTTCTCTACTCTCCACACTTGGATGAGACTTTAAGCCTTGTTCATGAGGTGCAGGTGGAGAAGTTGGAAAGAAGACTGTAGATGCACATTGTCTTTTAAAACAATAATTTCACCACTGTTGAAATGAGGTTCCTTAGATCTTTGTCTCTTAGCAATTAAACAAGCAATTCTTCCTCCTTGATGAAAGCCTGGGAAGAGTATGGAGGGAAGGCACATGGGTGTGTTTCTTTTTCCAGGACTGAGGCTGTAGGCTAGGGAGAAGTTTCTAGAATTTTCTAGATAATGTTTCTTTATGATATTCAAGAAAAGCATATGATGAAATAGAGACTGTTGGCATAGATGCTTTGATTTGGTTTATTTCCTTCTGAAAAAGAATTTCATGAAGCATATTTTAAAATTTCTGTATACTTGTACAATTTAATTTTAAAACTGAATGTGTGTGAAAATACTTTGAAACTGTAAAATGACATTCAAATACCACTAAGATCATTTTTGCTATTAAATTTAATTTAGTTGTTTGGCGACCTCATTTTCAGTCTGTATTTTTAAATACTTAAGTAGTTGTGAATGTTGATTAGTCTACATCAGTTTCTTCATCTGTAAAATGAATATGATAATAATGCCTACTATGGTTTATTTGAGGATCAAATGAGAAATGAACACAAAAGTGTTTTAAACTAAAAAGTACCAAAAAACCCCTATAAAGTCTTGCTCAGGTATCAATAATAATAATAGTTATTATCTTAACCATTCTTCCTACCTTTTTATTATCTTACCAAGATACCTTTGGTACCATCAATCAGTTTCCACTGAGGAGTATTGGAGATGCCCCAGGGAGAGAAAGAATCAAACCTGCTCATGTGGTCTGATCCACAGTAGTTCCCTATATTGGTACTTGATGGATCAAGTGGAGAAACTGATAATACCATTTCCCTGACACTTCATGACTTCATGAAGATAAGTGCCTATAGCTTTCTGAGGCATAGAGCCATATATAACATAAAGCATGTATTGTTATAACATATAACATAAAACATGTACATTATAAAGTGTATATACACATTATGTGTGTATGTGTGATGATTAGATTGCATAATGCTTGGCACATCACCATCGTTTATTAATGGTTACTATTAACTGAAGGTTATCTAGCTCTATGATAACAAGATAGTTATTACATGTTTTGGTTGACCAACAGGAATTCAGACTGGCCAGTGGAAGGATCTGAAGTTGCTAAAGAATGTTTCTCTAAAAGGTGGAGGGGGAGGGAGGGTAGGGGGTGATGGTCATGGTGGGGGGCACATGTGGGGAGAAGCACTGGGTGTTATATGGAAACCAATTTGACAATAAACTATTAAATAAAAAAAGAAATACTTATGGCTTCTATGATACTAAGTTCTTTTTTTAACATATATGAATATTTATTAATAGTAATGCAACTGAACAAAAGCTGATCCTGAGTCACATAATTATATTATGGGGCTTTGAGTTTTTTAAGCTCAAGATAGCAGACAAAGCACCTGAAACCAAGTAGTTTGGGGGGAAACGAAGTTTTTGGTTCTAGTTTCTCCTTGTATTCGTTTTGCAGGGGAGGAGCCCGAGTCTTGCCTCTTGACTTGCTTGAAGTTGGCGTTGAGCTTGGAATTCACCCAGCAGTGAATTCTCCTGGTTTGTTATCCTATTCAGTCAGATTCAGACTCGGGGGCTGTCCTAGGACTGCAGGAGGGCTTTTCAGGCAGAGGATTCTGTTAAGTTTGGGGGAGGGAAGTTCCATCTGGGGTCACGTTTCTCACAGACAAGATGCAGAGCCCTGGGAATTGAAGTAGTGTTTCTGAGCAATATGGGCAAATGAAGCTGGGGATGGAGGGGTGGGGTTGAGCCAGCAGTGAGGTCAAATCTGGGAAAGGAGGAGAAAGAAAGAGAGGCAAATAGAAATCACACAGTTCTTGTGCTTAGCTGTGATCTAACATGACTTTCCCCTCTGTTGGCAAAGGGGGGCACATGATGTTAACATTCATTATCATGTCATATTCGATTGACTGCCAGAATTTATTATACTTTCTGCTGTTACACACTGAATACTGACAAAACCCATTCCCTTGCTCAAGAAAGGTCTCTGCTTTCTAATCTTCACACAATAACAGGGAGGTGGAAGGCCATCAATACCAGAGTAATGAGTGTCAGAGTGAGGCCTGGTCTGCAGCACCTTAATTCCAGAAGCAGCAGGAAAAGGAGAAAAGAAGAGGCAGTGGAGGGATGTGTGTCTGCCTCAGGATAATGAAGCCCTGAGATAGGGCTGGGCATCTAACTAGGTGTGGAGGTGCGAGTGACGGGTTCCCTCACTGGGTGTGTTTCAGCGCAGTCAACCGCGTGGCTGCGTGCCAGCCCCTATTAAGAACTGAGAATAGCAATACTGGAAGGAGGAGAAGTCATTTCTACCATTAAAATAATCCAGCTTATCGGTGAAGATGCGCTTTGCCTAAGTTGTTAATTAATTAACTCCAAAATCATTGCCTGAGCGTCTCCTATGGACCAAGCACTGTACTAAGCTTCTCGGGATACAAGGATGGACAGACACAATTTTTCAGACTAGAGTAGTCCACTGGGCACTGGGAACAGGGAATCTAACAGCTATTGGACAAAATGCTAAATTTGGTAATAAAGTTTCATTGAGACACTTGAATATTTATTAAAAAGATTTATTTAAGACACTGAGCTATATACTGGAAATATGAAGATAAATAAAACAGGATCAGTGTTTTCTGAGACTTCACAGAAAGTGCCAGGAGAGCACTAAGCAGTGAGGGGTCTAGCAAAGATCCCATGTGGGGCGGAATGAGATGCTGGAGCAGAATCCTGGGAGAAACTAGGAACCAGGCAAATATAGGGCAACAACGGTTCAAGAAGAGAGACCAGGATGTCAAAAGGCTCAGAGCAAGGAAAGAATATCTGGTCAAGGGACTTCAGCAAGTACTGAGCATGCTGGAGCATCAAGTCTGTGCATGGTAGTGGGTGGAGAAGCCATCAATCCCACCTGGCAAAGTGCCATCAGAGGAAGGTATATGACCTTGGGGAAGCCATTATTCCAAGCATCATTTGTCTGTCCACATTTCCTTTTTTTAAATGTTTATTTACTTTTTTATATAGAGAGAGTGCAAATGGTGGAGGGACAGAGAGAAAGGGAGAGAGAGAATCCCAAGCAGGGTCCACACTGTTGGCACAGGCCCTGATGTGGGGCTCAAACTCATGAACCATGAGATCATGACCTGAGGCAAAATCAAGAGTTGGATGCTTAACCATCTGAGACACTAATCCACCCCATGTCCATATTTCTTATTTAGGGTTCCTTTTCCCATTGCTCCTTCCCCACCTTATCTTAAAGTACATTTCATCCGATTATTAAGTGGCAATACTGATAAGTCCAAGGGGACTTACATTTGAATGAATACTCTTAAGGAGTAATAAGATCTCAGAACGCAGAGAACTGGGAGAGACAGTACCTATCCCCAGAACATCTCAAATTAACCCAACTGCTCATAATGCTCATCTGCTTAGGGGAGGTGATAACAGCGAAAGTGAATTCAGAGAACTGAGGTAAATGTGTGATTAAAGAAGTCAGACTACTAAAGACCAGAGCTGTGTCCTGGCTTGCTTGAATCCTCAAGGATAGAACTCAGGCACAGATTCTTTCTTTCTTATTTGCAGAGAGAAAATTTGAGAGAGAGGTTTTGTATTTTACGTTTATCTCAGCCCTAAAGAACATCATGAAGAGTCTAAAATATCCTTGATGGGGGGCCAGAGACTCAATGTTTTAAATTATGAAGGAATAGTGCTCATATGGAAAGCTGGGGGGTTATTTATATTAGAATGATTCAGATTTGCTGGAGCCCTAAAAATGGGTCAGCTGAGGTAAAGTTATCTTACCAGTTTCCTGTAAACCTAAGGATGCATTTGCATCTTTGTTTGTAAAAATTAAAATAATCATTTACATACACATTTGCATTCTGCACAAACTCTGTGTACACAAGATTAAATTAATTAGTAGCTCTGATATATAAGTTGTATGTAACAACTACCAACAATGTGGTATTGTGGAAAGAACTCAGGCTCTGAAGCTTTTGAAACAGAATTGCATCTGAATCTTGAATCCATCACTGATTAGCTATATAACCTCTCTTGGAGTCTTAGTTTCTTCACATAGAAATATGGGAAAAACAATATCTACTTCACCTATTATTTAATCCTCAAATAGCTTCATAATAGATGCAAAGTACCTCGCACAATGCCTGGCTCAAAGAAGGTATGCACCATATATTTGTTCTTTTGACAACCAGGATTATGGCCCAAAATGAGAGCATGGAGGATAGTCCTTTTTAGCAGGTGCCTTTGTCTTCCTAGGTTTCATTCTCTAAAGAAGGGGAGGGTGAGCCACCAGACATATGTGAGATAAAAAAAGTCTGACCTGAGTGCATGGTCTGACTCTCCCAACCATCCTCACCATCCTCAGGGTTTCACTCCCCTTCTTCCACAACATAGATTCCAGGATTATAGATGAATCTGCATATACTGAGAACTCTCCATTCCTTTGCTTCTCTATTACTCCTTTGTGCTCACTTGGAAAATTCCAGCCCACTGCTAACTTCATATGTGGACCATGACTGGAGCAAGGTGACTGGAGAAAAAGACCCATGATCATGTTGTGTTAGTTGGAGTCTCTAGGAAGAAGGTGCTAAGTTGGAATTTGAAGTGGGTAGGGGAAGGAGTAACCCCTTTGAAAGAGATAGCTGAGGAGGGAGTAGAGGTAGGGAAGGAAAACTTTCAGGATATGAGTCAAGTCTGATACATGTGAGAGAATAAGGAGAGCCTTAGATTATGGTGCACTTCTGAGAAAGTCTTGGCCAGCCCAATGAGACATCCAGGTACAAGAACTGCCAATAGGGCAGTCCCATGAGGGTTCCATGCTTGGTCATGGGCTAGGCACTGCCAAGAAGAGCATGGTTTTGGCTCAAACGTTCTGTCAGATCCCAAAGACACTGTATAGGGAGAATGTCCGCTAACTTCCCTTTTCCAGCGAATTGCAAACTCTTTATTGAAAGGGGATCTGTGTTATATATCTTCATGGATACTACACAGGCTTACATTAAAACAAAAAATATCAATGGGTCTTTAGTGCTGCTAGCCAATCCCACTACATTTCCTTAGTCAATTTACTTTCCCCGTTCTGAAATGATTACTTCATATCTTCATTTCTCTCCTCAAAGTTCTGAAACTCCTTCTTCTCTATTGCTATACTTTGTTTTACTGAGAAAATAACAGTAGTCAGAAGTAATCCACCACCCTGACCCTATCACAAGTCCTGCATCTGCAGCCACATACTCTGCCTTCTAGCCTGTATGCCATGCTTCCTTCTATTTAAAGCTGACCCTTCCACTTGTGTACTGGATTCCCCTCCAGAATGTTTAAGAAGTTTGTTCCTTGCTACTCATCACTCTTAGCCGAGGGAGGTCTAATTAGCACCTTACTTCTGCATTCCTCTTTGGGTAATACTCCCTCAGATTGACTTGTCAGCCACATTTTGCTGTTTTTCCTCTTTCTTCTTGGAAAAATTTCTTTCCTTAGTTTCAGAAGCACTATGTTCTTTGTTTCCTCCATTTTACTGGTCACTACTTAGTCTCTATTCCTAGGTTCTCTTAATCTCTGCAATCGCTTAAATTGAAAGACTCAAGGCTCTGTTTTTATACCTCTATCCTTCCTAAAGTTACTCCCTAAGAAATCTCATCTATTTCCCTTCATTTAAATAACACATTTTCACTGACATCTTCCATCTTTGGCCCTGTCTTCTTTGTTCATCTCCAGCATCTTTGCTTGGATATCTAACAGATATTTGAGAATCGACAGTTTGAAATGAGATTCTTGATATGTGCCTTTACCTTAACTACCTTTCTTTACCATCTATCCAGGTATTCAGATCAAAACTGTTGCTGTAATTCTTGACTCTTTCATGCTTGACATCCAAACTATCAACAAATTATTCAAGCTTGACCTTTGCAATATATCTGGGATGTGATTACTTTCTCTTTCAGTTTTACTCTTTACTCCAAGTCCCTAGCACATTTCATTTCATGGTAGTGATAACTGAAAACTAACCGATAACTCATCTCCCTCCTGACACTTATATATGTCTATGCTCTACTCCTCACAGAGCACTTGGTCAGGTCATTCCTCTGCCAACAAGCCCCCAGTGTTTGATATTACAATAAGGGTTCTAGTCTTAAACTATCCCTAAACCTAGTGGCTTGCAGCAGTATTGTGGACTCAATGTTTGTGCCTCCCTGCCCCACACCAAATTCATAAGTTGAAACATTATCTCTCAGTGTCATGGGATTAGGAAGTGGGATCCTTGGGAGTAATTTAGGATTTGACAAGGCCATGAGAGTGGAGTCCTTATGAATGAGGCCAGTGCCCTTATAAGAGTTACTAGGGAGCTTGCTTCCTATCTCTGCTTTCCACCATGTAAAGCTATAATAAGAAGCTGGCAATATATAATCCAGAAGAAGGGTTTCTCCAGCACCTGACCATGATGGCATCTTGCTCATGGACTTGATCACCTGATCACACTTCTAGAAGTATGAGAGATATATTTTTAGTTAGTTAGTTTGTTTGTTTATAAGCCACTCAGTCTGTATTTAAAAAAATTTTTTTATAAAAGCCTGAGTGACTGAGCTGAACAGCAACCATTTTTATTATGTTTCATGAGTTTGTGGGTCTGGAATCAAGGCAAGGCTGAGCTAGGTGATTCTTCCTTTCTACATGATATCCACTGGGGTCACTCAGTAGGTTCAGTTTGAGACTAGTCTGGTCTAAAGGATCCAAGATGGCTTCACTCTCATGCCTGGCACCTTGGCAAGAAGGATTGAAAGGCTGGAGTCCACTGGGTCCCAGTGAGCCCTTCTCCTTCATCATATAGTCCAGGACTTCTCCACATCATCTCTCTAGCAGAACTTTCACATGGTAGTGAAGGGTTCCCAGAGACCAGAATAAGAGCTAGAAATTCTCCAAAATCCTGGGTCTAGAACTGGCCTGTGGTAGTCCATTTGGCAAAGTTATCATAGTCCAGTGAGATCAAAGGAAAAAAAACACCTCTCACTCTCAAGGGAGAACCAACAAAATATTTGTGGCCCCATTGACTCCACCATACTAAAAATACAATTGAGATTCTTTTTGTGGGCCTACAAGATTGGTCTTTGGCTATCACTATAAGTTCATTTTTTTCTGTTCATTTTATTCCAGTCATTCATATTCCTTGCTGTTTCTGAAATATTTTTCCAATTCAAGACATTTGTATGTGTTGGGTAATCCCCAAAATATTTATACCATTTACCTCCTCTTCGTTCAGGAATCTGCTCAAAGGCCACTCCTCAGAGAGTTCTTCTCTCAGGTGGCCTGGCCTCTCTCTTCCTGAACCCATGTGATTGCTTTTCATAGGCCTATTCACCACCTGACCTTATGTTACATGTGGTTGGCTTACTCTTTGTCTTTCCACTGGAAGAGAATGTTTTTCTTTTGGTCATCCCTAAATCTTTAGCACTAGAAGAGTGGAGGGCATTTAGAAGACCCTCAGGAAATGTTTATTAAATGTTGAGGAAATCCAGTAAACCTTCTGTCTTCAAAGAGATTAACAGTAAAACGGAGAGACCAGGTAGCAGTACAGTTACTCTTATTCTCTCAGGCACCTTGTTATAAATGGCTTGACTTGACTTGTATTTATTTCCTATAATTGCATGTGAGAATGAAGGGAAAGAAAAGTCCCAAATGTAGTGATAGAAAAGAGGCTCCAGAGGGCTTCCTTCCAATCACTAAAGCTGGCAGCCCCCAGTGCTTTCTGTCTGGCTTAAGTACATCAGTAAAATCGAAGCATATGTAGTGGAGGAGAATTCTGGGTTTGCAAATGCTCTTGTCTAGCAATGGTGGCATGTGAGTTGGGGTGAAATGTTCAATGAGAGTGAACACTTCTTACTGAGAGTTCTAGGATAAAAATGACTTTAAAATACTATGGCTCTGCCAGCAGATTGTTTTATCCTTCATGAAATTCCCAGCTCAGAGCCTAGGGCCTGTCACATAATAGACACTCAATAAATATTAATCAAATAATAACTTCTATTGGGGGATTCCATTAGTGGCTTTTGTTGAATTCAAATGTGAGGCTTGGTGCTGCAGATGGAAGCCTGGCCAACTCTAGCTACCACTTATAGGGCCACCAACTGAAAACAAAAGTGTAAAGGATGTATTCTGAAGACCTCATGGCCCATCCTCCCTATACCTCTGTAAGATTGTTAGGATGGCTGGGATAGAAAACAACAGAGATCCACTTGAACTGCTAAAGCAAAGTGATCACCTTGATGGGAATATTCTGAGGTATCTTATGGAATCGATGAAGTCTGAACACCAAGGCAGAGCTATGGTGGCCAGGAGGCATCTGGGTCTCAGAAGGAAGTATAGCTAGTGCTTGAAATGCTGGCAAGAGCTTCTTCATCCTTCATTCAGTATTTCCCTGCTGCATTTTGGCATATTTCTGTCATGCTGAATATCAGTTTTCTACATATGGCAAAAAACATGGCCACCTATAACATTCAAGATTCTTGGCTTTGGCTAAAAGAGGGAGGCTCATATGACTCTTTCATAAACTCAACTTGTAATTGAGAAGAAAGGAACTGTTGGTCCAGATGGTTATAATATCCCGATCAAATCCACTGCAGTTAGTGGTGGAATCAGATAAGAATACAGTAGGTTGTATGGAACTGTAAGAACTGGGAGATGGGAAAATAATTCTCAGAGAAGAGCAGGGCACTAGTGACTAGAAAATCATGTATCTGTCTTCCTCAACCACCTTCTAGGTGAATTTAATCAATATATAATTCCTTCTGAGGGTCAGTAGCTTGCTTTACTCCACAAGACCACATGTTCTATCTACTAATGATTGTGACTTTGCCCCTATTTTTTCATAACTTAAACACTAGTCTGGAATGAAATATTGGGTATGTTTAGGTAATTTTCTAGGCATCTTGGAGGCTGAAGCTGAAAGGGTGCACTGGGAGATGACACAAGGTAAATTTGGGCTCATCAGGATAGTCAAAGCCCATGCTGCTTAAAGTTATTAGGAAACAAATCCACAGGTGAGCACAGGAGGAGGCTCAGTGGCATATGACAGAAGCTGATGTTCATGACATGATAGAGGTGGGGGTGGGGTGGAGTGAGATGAGAGATGGAATCCTGACAGCTGGTTCCTAGAGCTTTCTGGATTCCTACATGCGTTTAGCTCCAATCTTAGCCCACCTATATTAGAGTAAATCTGTATTATGTAAGCTTGGTCTCTGTTTCCTGAACCAAAGGAATTTGAAAAGTAAGTTTTTCCTTACATTTTCCTGTCCCTATGTCCGTGATTGCGTACCTACTCCCCTGCTCTGGCTAGTTTGGGAGAACTGACCAGGAAATCAAGGGGCTTGGTATTCATGGTGTAAGTTAAGAAGATGAGGAGTATTTCCACTCCCCCCATTTTACAGAAGAGGAATCTCAAACTACATGAGGCAGTTACATAGTTAGACATTTGGCCAAAGGTCAGATGCCATGAAAAGATTTAAACCAGGTGCTTCCATTCCAACTCCAAAGACAAAAGCCTTTTTACTCTGACCCCACCTTTGGGTACTTACCAAAACTGATAGGGTCCTAGGACTCTAACTGATCTAATAGATATCATTTATAAGAAACACTCTAACATAAGCATCAATAAAATTAGTATCTTAGATTACGAAGTTTAAATTTACCTGTTTTGTGCCAAACATTTTCTCTCTCTCTTGATCACTTGCACACACACACACACACACACACACACACACACACACACACACACCTTAAGAAGAGAGAAACTACACAGTTCTACATTAAGTCATTATTGCCCTCTGAAAATATGTTTCTATTAAGGTAAATTTTTCCTATAAGAATTGATTGACTAACTTTGATAAATGCTATTGGAAATACAATTTTTAAAAATTCTCTTCTTAGCCTAAATGTCCATCCCCTGTTGAATGGATCAAGAAGATGTGGTATATATATACAATGGGGTATTACATGGCAGTGAGAAAGAATGAAATCTGGCCATTTGTAGGAAAGTGGATGGACCTCGAGGGTGTCATGCTAAGCAAAATAAATCAGATGGAGAAGGACAGATACCATATGTTTGCACTCATAGGTCTAACAGGAGACCAGGAGAAACCAAATGGAGGACCATGGGGAGGGGAAGGAGGAAAGAGAGTTGGGGAGAGAAAGGGACACAAAACCTGAGAGACTATTGAATACTGAAAAGGAACCAAAGATTGAAAGGGGAGGGGAAGGGGGAAGGGAGGTGGTGGTAATGGAGGAGGGCACTTGTGGGGAAGAGCACTGGGTGTTATATGGAAACCAATTTGACAATAAACTATTAAAAATAAAATAAAATAAATAAAAAATGACAATAAAAATATCTCCTTAACTAAATTTACTATTGAATTTAAATATAACAATCATTGCTTAATCAATGCATATAGTGGGTTGAATAGAGGCTTTCCAAAAATCCCCAGTACATGTCCATATGACCTTATTGGGAAAAATGGTCTTTGTAGGTTTAATTATGTTGAAGATTTTGAAAGGAGAGTATTCGGATTATCTGAGTATGCCTTAAACCCAAAGGCAAGTGTTTGTAAATGACAGAAGAGGAGAAGACACAGGTATGGAGAGGTGAGTTGTGTAATGACAGGTAGAAATTGGAGTCATGTGGCTACAAGCCAAGGAATACCAAAAACCCCCAGACACTGGAAGAGGAATAAAAGAAGCATTCTTCCTTAGAGCTTTTCAGGAAAGTTAGGACCTGCTGACATCTTGATTTTGAACTTTTGACCTTCAAATTTTTGAAAGACTTAGGCATTTCAGAAAATCAAAGTCTGTCTCTTTGGCTATTTACTTGCCTACACTAATCTGTATAGGATGCTACCTGTTCCCTATTCCTTGCATCTAATTACCTCCTTTGCTAAAAAAGAGCTATCCTTCATGAATCTTCTGTCAACATCTCAGCTAGTTTTAAGCTCACTTCTGTGCCCCATGCCTTTTTCAGAGTCTGAAACTACATGGGAAGTAAATGTGGAGACGGTTCTAATGTGACATACCCTGACCATCTCTTTCCAGTTAGCTTAAAGTTATAATATAGCAATCAATCTTCTACCTTTTCTATGAAGTCCCTCCTCTCAACTGGCAGACTATGTTATTATTATTTGCATATAGTACTAGAAGTCATCTTTTAGGTTCTTCCACAAAAAGTGCTAGCAATTATCTTACAGGGTTAGGGTTAGGCTTGCTCTTTCTCTCTCTTAAATCTACTGAACATTTAAAATGGAATTAAAAAATTTTTAAATGTTTTATTTATTTTTGAGAGAGAGAAAGAGACAGTGGGAGCAGGGGAGGATCAGAGAGAGAGGGAGACACAGAATCTGAAGACAGGCTCCAGGCTCTGAGCTAGTTGTCAGCACAGAGCCTGACACAGGGCTCAAACCCCCAAACCATGAGATCATGACTTGAGCCGAAGTCAGATACTTAACTGACTGAGCCACCCAGGCGCCCCTAAAATGGAATTTGAAACCATCAATGAAACAACAAGGCAACCAACTGAATGAGAGACTGTATTTCTGAATAATGTATCTGATGGGTTCATATTGACAATATGTAAAGACTTTATACAACTCAAAACCAAAAAACAAAACAAAACAAATAATCCAACTAAAATAGGTAGAGGGCCTGAATAGACATTTACCCAAATAAGACATACCAATGGCCAACAGATATGTGAAAAGATGCTCAACATCACTAATCATCAGGGAAATACTAATCAAAATCACAGTGAAATATTACCTTACTTGTCAGAATGGCTACTATAAAAAAGACAAGAAATTACAAGTGTTGGCAAGGACATGGAGAAAAAGGAGCCCTTGTCCACTGTGGGTGGGAATACAAATTGGTGCAGCCATTCTCGAAAACAGAATATATGGCATTTCCTCAAAAAAGTAAAAGTAGAATTCTCATATGATCCAGTAATTCCACTACTGGATATTTACCTAAAGAAAGTTGAAACACTAATTCAAAAACATATATGCACATTTATGTTTTATTATTTATAATAGCCAAGATATGGAAGCATCCATATCCATAGATGAATGTCCAGCCATAGATGGATGGATAAATTGTGGTATATCTATACAATGAAATATTCACAGCCATAAAAAAGAATGAGATGGACCTAGAAAGTATAATGCTAAGTGAAATAAGTCAGACAGAGAAAGACAAATACCATGTGATATTGCTTACATATGGAATTTAAAAAACAAAACAAAAAACAAACAAAAACCAAAAAACCAGACTCTTCAATACAGATAACAGATTGGTGGTTGCTTGAGGGGAGGTAAGAGAATGGATGAAATGGATGAAGGAGATTAAGTACATTTTTTGTGATTCACACTGAGTAATGTATAGAATTATTGAATCATTATGTTATATACCTGGTACTAATATAACCCTGAATGCTAATTAAACATCAGTAAAAAAATACCAAACAATGTAATTTGAGAGAAACATTTGTCAAATACACACAGCAGTTTTCTTACATCAAATTTGGCTGGCTAGGATAAGTCCTTTACTGATTGTTTTCCTGGCATAAGCCATTATTTCTTGTTCTAAGTTGACGGGAAACTGAACAGAGCCAATGAACTTTACCACCCCTTCCCAGATTTGCTCTCAGATTTGCTCATATATTTGTGCTATCTTAGGGCCCCCTGACTACTAACAGTCCCTTTTCTACCAACACCTTCAGAAGTGATATGAAAGATATTTGAAAATAAACTGACAATCTCCTAAAACACTGAAGTAGGAGAAGAAAGTGGGCATTATGGCTAATGTTAACTTGAAATTAAACATAACACTCCCCTTCTCATCACACATGCAAACACACACACAAGCACACATGCGCACACGCGCGCACGCATGCATACACACACACACACACACAGCCAAGTACACAACCAGTCAGGAATTATTTATGTAAATGCTTTAAAGAATGGGCCTAAAGATATTTTTCTTCTCAGCAGCCTTTTGAGTAGTTTCTATCTTTTTCATCTGTTTTCATCTAAGTTGTACTTTAATATCTTTTAAGTGTATAGTTTTATGTGTCACCACTGATGCTAGTCGCCAGATAAATACAGCAAAGTGCTGGCATAGATCTTCTTTATGGGGTATATATATACAAAGTTGCTTCCACATTTGTACACGTGCTCTATATTTTTGGAACCTGAAACTGACAGGAGAAATAATAAACCAACTTTGTAAAGTAACAGATTCCCAATAGTTTAAGGCATTGAAGAAATCTTGACAACCCTCTTTATTATGATATATAGACAACATTCATTCAGTAGCAAACATTTATTTTGTTGCTACCAAGTTCTAGGCACTCTGCTAGGCATTGGGGATACCACCATGACTAAAATATGGGTAGTGCTTGAGACTTTTAAGTCTTGAGAGGCAGGCGTGGGTATAAATGAACTGAAACAAAACAATGCAATAATTTAAATGGAATATCTTGGGAGCACATAGGAGAAAGCAACCAGCATTTTCCAGGAGTAGGGTCAGCAAAAGCTTTAGAGCATGATGAAATTCAGTAGCTTTCTGAGACCAAAGAGTTAACGAGGTAGATTCAGTGCTGGAAATAGCATTTATTCTACCTGAAAAAATAGGACAGTAAATGGGTGACAAATTGCTCCATGTTTATTTCTTCTTTAAGAAATGGAAATATTACAAGTCACTGTGAACAATTTTTCCTGCTTGCCAAGGTCTGCCCCTAGCTCATGTGGGAGAAGAAAATAATGAAAAGTAGCTATGATAGTTGCCTTCAAATATTTGAGGCACTGTCATATGGAGAAAGAATAACACCTGCTCAGAGATACTCTAGTGGGTCATGGTCGGAACCCAAATGCAACAATTACAAGGAAGGGGATTTTGTTTTATTTTATTTTTTTTATTTTTATTTATTTAAAAAAACTTTTTTATGGTTTTTATTTATTTTTGAGAGAAAGAGACAGTGAGAGCAGGGGAGGGTCAGAGAGAGAGGGAGACACAGAATCCGAAGCAGGCTCCAGGCTCTGAGCTAGCCATCAGCATAGAGCCCGACACAGGGCTCGAACCCACGAACTGCGAGATCATGACCTGAGCTGAAGCCGGACGCTTAACCGACTGAGCCACCCAGGTGCCCCAACAAGGAAGGGGATTTTAGCTCCATGTGAGAAAGAGAGCTATTTCCCATGAAATTGGCTGCCTTGTCGGGGTAGGGAGCTTCCCATCATCAACAGGATTCAAGTAGAGCCTGGTGATCATATCTGGAGGAATAACCAAGCTAAGGTTTCTTTTAACCTGGTGTTGTATTTTTCTTTCTTATTGGATACATACATTTGTGCTGAATTAGGAAGCAGAAAGAAGTTTTGGAGAAGGATGAGGCAATATGGTACAATGGTGATGCTTAGGACAAAGGACCTTCATTTCTTCCTCACTATCTCCAAGCGGAATAATTGCACCTATTAGCCACTCAAACTTCTTCAGGTCTCTGGAGGGAAAGATGTATGAATATTATCATTCTGGTCCCATAGAGAAGAAAGCCTCTACAGCTCAGCAAGGATAACATCTATCTTCCATTAAGGTAGAAATACAAGGCTTGTTTCATTATGAGATGTTGGAAACTTGCAGATTCTCAGAAGAAAGGAAAGCAGAAGGGCAAAGTAGTGTTTATTTATAAAGCCAGATTTTACATACAGTACCCGCCAAGGATTTAATGCCACGCTTCAAGTGAATAAATCCCTCCAGTGTCAGAGACATAAGACGTTGTCAAGCTGCCTCTGAGACAATGTGATCATAAAGTCTTAGAACCGAAATACCTCCAGTCACCTTGGTAAGAAAATAATCCTCTCTCAAGTGATGCTTTGAAGTTTAATGGAGTTGCTCCCTATCCAGTAAATGAAATCTGGAGTTGCATGTGGCAGGGCTATGCTGCTGAAGAGGGCTTCAAAGCAGAGGAGGGATGCTTCTTTCTCTCTCTCTGAGTCCTCCCCAGGCTGACCCCAATCTGCTTTTATAGCACCATTTCCCATAACTGTCCTACACGAAACATATGCCTCAGCCAAACTGTCTACTCCACTTGCTCAGGAAGGCCATGGAGAAGAGTTCAAGCCAGCAGAACTGCTGGGCCTGGCCAAGGGAGTGCCCCATCTTTTAATATGGGTTTAGCTGAATAGATGGGATAAAGTTCAAATGAAGGCCATGCTGGAAAGTTGGATCCAATAAGCATAAAAGCTTCTGATCAGGTGACCATGGGCAGAAAGAAGCTTAGTAAGAATGCCCTATCCTGACAGTGAGATCCTGGCCATGTCACTCTCACATCCACATGGGCATAGAGAATGAGACAGGTGGAGCATGGTGATTAGTCTGAGGTCAGGAAAAGAATCTCCAAGGCAGGAGATGGGGTCTCAGCAACCTGGGGACCATGTCAGTCATGGGACTTATCCCCTGAGTGAGGAGTTTTATTGAAAGAGGCTTGCAACCAGATGCCATTTCAATGTGGGATCACTAGAGAGGACTAACTGCCATTAAGACAACATTCTTCACAGAAGTGAAGGGCGCATCTGGTCCTGTCATTGCTGTGTGCCAGAATCTTGACTCCGATCATCAGGAAGGATCTGACCTCACAGACCTGGCAGCAATATATAACAATGGCCAGAGAGATTCTTTACTGTAGAGCTTTGTGAAAGTGACAAAAGGATTTAAGTGTGACAGAACTCGCAATGTGTAATGAGAACTATCTACAGTTCCTTTTTCATTGCAATGTAGAGCAAAGGAAGTACAGCTTTTCAGTTACTATTCAGTAAGAAATTGATGATCATCCTTACTGTAGTTTAACCCTTTTGGCTCTGATATAATTGGTATCCCTCTTGAGTATTTCCCATATTGCCCTTACCTAAAAATATCTGCTAGTATAAATGTGCCTTGCTCACGGAGTTTATTGGCCTCAAGTCCCGAGTCATTATTAGCTGAGTTCTGTGGAGAGCTATACTTACCCATCATGTTTCTCACATAGCTGGTTGTTCTGACATGCCTCTGAGGTACACCCTATCCTAAACCCCTTTGACCCCTCCCCGAGCTGAATGCGGCTGGGAGGATAGATAGGAACCAGATCAGAAATGGCCAGAGATGGCCTGTCACACTGTGTCGAAGGCCTAGCCTTGAGCTTTATACTGTGGGAAGTGGAGGGTCACTGAAGGCTATTAAGCATGGCAGTAGAGAGTTTGGAAATAGAAGAGTGACAGTGCACAGCAAAGAAACTAAATCCTAGGAGCTGATGTACTGGATTCTGATTTATCTCTCTTCAGGCTGGACCAACTTTATATATCCTCCAATAGGCAGTTCATCTCCCAGGCACAGTGGGATACTGGTAGCAAAATGCTCATTGTTCACACATTACATGGACATACAGGAAAGATTCTCAAATACTTGAATTTGGAAGTGCAGAGTAGAAATGGATGAAACAAAAGATAGATTTGAGAGTATAGGGGTACTTGCTGATGAGAGCACAGTTAACTTTATCTTTTGAGTGTTGAATAAGAAGAGATTGTTACATAAAGAATCAAACCTGTCCTTTATTTGCAAGGGAATTGATGCTTTTTGACTTGAATCTAGTATATTTGTTTGGTCTTCTGAAGCCTGTGAGACTTTACATTCTTAGGAAGACTTTGTCAATGGCTGGCTTGGTGATAGACATATGGAAGAAGAGACTGGTATACAATTTAGTTCTCCTGTTTTGTGAAGGCCCAGTTGATCTTATAAGTGATTAGCTTGGTGGTTGGTAGAGTAACACCAAAAGATTCTTTAAGACCATTAGTTCTTCCTGTCTGTCAGCCTAGGAAAAGGAGGACAGGATGAATAACTGAAGTTGCAAAATGAAGATAAATTTCTATCAAAACTGGAAAAAAATGGGGACCTTCAGGCAAAGATGATCAAGTGGGGTCACTTTTGGAAGTGGAATGTTTCTTGGATAAAAAAGTAGAGTGCCTTGGTTAGAAGAAATAGGGACATTGTATGAGTGTACTAATGACTGTCAATGTGATACTGTTACCACTGACATGGATGGTGTCAGAGGTAAAATTCAGTACCCAGGGAATGGGGCCAGTTAGGGTTTGACAATAATTGTAAGAGATATTCAGATTTTCTAGACCAACCTCCCTTTCTTTTGGCACAGATAGACCCTTCACAGATATCTGGATACTTTGGCATGTTATTGATAAACGATTATCATATTTCTCTCACTGAAATATAAAGGAAGAGTTGGAGCTAATCAGGCAAAGGATAGATGGTGACAATGAGCTAACTCTCAATTAGTCCTGGAAAAGAAGGACCCCTGGTTGGCTTAGTCAGAAGAGTGTGTGACTCTTGATCTTGGGGCTATGAGATCGAGCTCTGTGTTTGGGTGTAGAGATGACTTAAATAAATAAGTAAACTTAAAAATAAATTAAAAAAAAACCTCACAGTAATCCTAGAAAGTGACTACTACTCTAAAAGCCCAAGAGCAAGAAATACCATGTTGTTTTCAGTATCTTGAAGGTATTACATAGTAAATGAAGAGGAATCACCAGAAATAGGTTCATGAAAATAGCTGTAGGACACTTGAAGAATTTAGGAATTAAAGGCCTTTAAATGATTTCTGAATTTTAAATTGGAGAATAAAGTGACCTGTTGAGATTTGGAATTCAGGTAGTTAATGATGATGGAAAGTTTGAGATAGAGAGACCAACTAAGGGACATGGGATGATGCAGGCAAGGGATGATGAATATCTGAGCTAAGGCCTTGGCTGCAGGCATGAAGCAGGTGATAAGATTTAAAAAATAGAAAATTATAATGGGTCTGACTTGATGATTTTATTAGTCAGAGTTCTCCAGGGGAATGTAACCAATTGGATCTATAGTATATAGACAAAAAGAGGAGATTTATTATGAAAATTGGGTCATGTGATTATGGAGGCCAAGAAGTCCCTTGATCTATTGTCTGCAAGCTGGAGACCCAGGAAAGCTGGTGGTGAATTCCATTCAAGTCTGAAGGTCTGAGAGTCTGGGGCCAATTGTTTAAGTCCCACTCTGAGTCTGAAAGCCTGGGAACAAAGAATAAGTAATGTCTTTGTCTGAGGGCAGGAGTAGATAGATGGCTCAACTCAAGCAAATTAACTCTTCTGATGCCTTTTCTGATCTATTTGGCCCTCGACAAATTGCATGATAACAGCACATATGGTTGAAGGCAATCTACTTAACTCAGTCTACAAATTCAAGTGCTAATCTTTTTCAGAGACACCCTCCCATACACATGCAGGAATAATGTTTATTCCCTTATCTGGGTATCCCTTAGCCCACTCACATAAAATTAACCACCACGGTGATGAATTAATATGAAAAGTCAGAAGGAGGAGACAAAGGTAGCTGCCAGGTTTCAGGTTTGGATATTTTTAATTAAAACTGATGATGATGGGACAATCAAATATGACAAGAAAATTTAGGCAAAGAATAAGGTTTGGGGAAAGAGGGTCATCTATTTTTAGATATGCTGAGTATGAGTTATTATTGTGAGACAAGCAAGAAAAAATACCCATCTGAATCTCAGTAAGAAGTCAAGGCTGGAGATTTGATTTAGGAGACATTTACTTATGGTTGGCAATTAAGATAATGAAAGTGGATGTGTTGGCTTAGGGAAAGCCTTAAGTGTGTATGAGTCAGAACACATGGGGCCTATGGTGATCAGGTATTCTGGGCCTTGGAGATTCATTCCCTCCCAATTTTGACAGCTCAGCAAGATGCCAAGTAGGCAGTTTTGAGTAAGCTCAATGAAATAGTGGGATACCAGTGGCTGAACTCCAGAGCCTTTCCCTTTTCCTAATAATGCCATTCTTTGAAAAGGGAATCCCCACTGTTGAATTGACTAGATATTCCCTGCCCGCCTCTTACTTCTATAAATGTGTAGTGTAATACAAATTTATACAAGTCTTTTGTAGGGGCCTTTCTATGGTACATGCAGCCATGTCTGGCCTAGACACTGTTCCTTGTAGGTAAGGATGAAGTCTGCATGTGCTCTGCCATTTCTCACTTGCAGACATTTTTTCATTAACTCTTACATTTTTATGCATGACACTAGGTGTAATGTGTATGTGTATGATCCCTTTACCTGATATCTATCCTTGCCTGACTTGGGAAGATGGACTTGGCTCAATAAAATGACCTAAAAACCAAGGTTCAGGCTAATAAACCCTAAATTACCTAGAAAGATTAGGAACATGTAATTTATTCCAATCAGAAGTCAGTGCATGGTTTTATGTAAATGAAATGACTTTCAATTTTCTTTTGGAGTACTGGCATGAAATTCCATAATAAAAATAAAAGCCGGACCCTTTAAGCCTATCTTTGAAGGGAGCTATCATGGGTGGGAAGGGTTCCCAGAATTCAGGACTCATATTCTTCCTCTAGAAACTCCTTTTTGTAAGTTCCTTTTTGACATATAGTGTCTTGGCCAACTCAGCATTATGGGGACATACTTACTCTAAAACTTTACACTTTATAACCCTTATGGTAAGGTTCAGTGTTTTAATTAATTATTTCAAAATTTTATACTCAGTAACTCAAATGAGATGGAACTCAAATTAAGGTATTTTTTTTAAAGACAAGTTCATAGCAAATAATTACTGGTGTTTGCTCCATGCAAGGAATGATCAGAAGTGTGGGTAATAACTTCTTTGACCTTCATAGCAGCTCCATGAGGTAAGTCCTGTGATTATTCCCATTTTAAAGATAAGGAAGGGAAGGGAGGTAGAGTAAATAATTTTTCCAAGATGACTCATTGAATTAACTGGCAGTCAGAATATGAATGAAAGCTGTTTGCCTCTAGGGCCCTTGCTCTTAACTACTCTGATATATAGCCTTCTAGTAGTAAACAGAGAATAACAGCCATCTAAGCAAACTTGTAATCTATGGCTTGATCCCTCAGGTTCAGAACCCTCTCTATAAATAGTTCAATAACAGGTAGAGAGTAATTCCTCCCTTTTTGCTGCTAGACCAGTCCTATTTTCTAGATACCAGTTCTGCACCCTTTTCCTGGGTGTCCACACTTCAACTTCTTCCATTAGAAGCATAGGCCCTTTAGAGGGGGCTAATGGTAAAAGAAGGTGAGGGAGAGCTGGTGAACAGCTCTTCAAGACTAGAGAAGGAGATAAAAGCACTCCTTTCATCTCTAAAGCCCACTTTCTATAGTCTGGAGTCCTGTATCTGTTTTTTTTTGTGGGAGATTGTCAATAGGAATTATGTCTTATTTCTGTATGGGCCCTACTTCCCACAAAGGAGCAGGTCTCAGTTCTGTATTTTCATCAACGCAACAAATTCAAAGTACATACAGGAATTGTCCACTTGCACCACCACCAGGTAGTTGGCTATGTGGGTTGTTTGGCAATTTCCTGGTTCCTCTGGGTAGAAATTACATCTCTCTCCCTCTCTCTTTGTTCTCCATTGTAACTGTGTAGTAATTTAATCATGACTTCTGTTGCAGTTTCCTCTTGTTAGTCTGTAAGCATCTTGAGGACAGTGATTTGTCCTGTTTCTGTAGCACCTAGCTCTCAATCGCATATAGTGGGTTTCTGTAAAATATGTGTTCAATGAATAAATGAGTGAATAAATAAACTTAGTGTAGTTAATCTTATTTTTTAGTTTTCATGCTTCTGCTCTTCTGATTTTTGAGTCTGTTGAATATTTTAAACAAAACCAGATCACACAATTTAGTGGTAACTTAATATATTCCTCCGGAATCTTCTGTTAATTAACGGAGTGATTTAACAACACTGGACTTTATTGTCATTTTATAGTGCTTTGCTAATACTTCATTTTTATCCTCATCTTATTTCCCCACCCCCTAATCTGAAATAATTTTTACTATCTTCCATGAAGCATTTTTTATCCCTTAAAATCAATATTAATTTCATTCTAAGATCATATTTTGAGATGGAGCTGTTTGCTTGGTTCAGGTTTGGAGATCAAGAGGTAGTTTGTAGAATCTGTGTTTTCAAAGAAAATTTCTTATTAAGATAATTATCTGCCAGGCTAGCAGGTTAATTTCAATCCCATTGTTGCAAAACTTACACACTGATGTATTCCTGCTTCAAGGTGATTGGGTCACTCTTTGAGAGAGGTTGCCACAGCTTGGGTGAAGCGGGCATGGAGGGGAAAGTGAAAGGAATCCAACAAGCAGGTGGCATTCTCCCCAGCACCCTGGATTTCTGTACAGTTGGCACGGCCAGGCTTGGCCTTGGGAGACTGAAACACACCTCTCCAAGCTCTCAGAAGCACTTGACACTGTACGGAATGAAGGTTCTAGGAACAAAGCCATTCATGGGAGGGGGCTAATGGGAAAAGAAGGTGGGAGAGAGCTGGTGAACAGCTCTTCAAAGATAATTTTCAGAAGTGATCTGAGAACGCATTTGGGGATATTTGTGGGGGATTTTTGCTCCACATTCCAAGTACTTTGTTAATTCAAGACACTCCATTTGTCATAAAACTTAAAAGGGTTTCAGTAGAATTTTTTTTTTTTACTAAGATGAATAATAGGGTTTATTTATTCATCATTTAAAAAGCTAAGAAGTTGCTATACAATTGCAGAACAGGAGCAAAAGAAGAAATCATTTCTGTTCTTTCTGGAATCAGCATTCTGAAAATTCAGAGTGTGCCTTTCTTTTCTTGGCTTGTTTTTTTTCCCAGGAGAATGTTATCAATTGAGTAATTATGCAAAGGTTCACATGGGGAAAAGGCAGAAAATGGAGATAACTCTTTTAAAAGAAAACATAAATAGCATCATGGCTTATTCAAAAAGAAGGCCTACTGATTCATAAATAGATCCATGGGCTGGTGGAGCTAGAGGCAGAACTAGAATCCAGACGAGGAGAACACACACATTTACTGCCTTCTTTTTTCCCTATTCCCTGATTTGAACAGCTAAATAAAAATAGTCCTTGAATCTCTTCTCCTGCTCCCTCTCTCCTTTTATGTTTCTTTCTCTTCCTTCTCCTGCTCAACATTCACTCCAAATTTCTCTCCTATACCTCCCATAATACTTGCTAATTTTAAAAGCTATGTTATTTTCTCCAGGCTTTTTTTTTTTTTTATTTTGTGGTAGGCTCATGTGAGCAATTGGTACCCATTAAACATATTTTAATTGCTTCATTGCTATCAATGTCCTATTGTGGAACATTGTGTATGCTTATTTTTATCACTTAATTTAATCTTTAAAAGCACCTTGGAAGGAGGTAGGGAAGTGTCTTCCCCAGTTTTGTCAATGGGGAAACCTAAACAAAGACCATTCCATTGGCCAGGCTGCCTTGACCAGCAAGGGGAATGCCTCAGAACAAGAGTGCTGCTTCTGCAGTCCAAGGTGCTAATTTTTCCACCCTTTCAGCTCCTGTGGACTATTGCAGTGTCTCCTATGCTGTCTCACACATTCACTCTTGCCACTATGCCAGGTATTTTCTAAGGAGAGGCTCAAGCTCAAAAATAAAACTAATTTTTTTTAACTTTTAATTTTTTTAATGTTTACTTTTTTGAGGAAGAGAGACACAGAACTCAAGTGGGAGAAGGCAGAGAGAGAGGGAGACACAGAATCTGAAGCAAACTCCAAGCTTTGAGCTGTCAGCACAGAACCCGATGTGGGGCTTGAACTCATGGGCCATGAGACATGACCTGAGCTGATATTGGACGCTTAACCAACTGATCCACCCAGGCTCCCCTCAAGTGGTCTTTCTAAAATGCATACCTGGCCTTGTCTGTCATGGCATAAATGGCTTCACTTTGCTCATGGGATAAACATCAGTATATTTCACATGCCCAAGGCCTTGTAGAATTTGGCTCCACCTGTGTCTGGCTTCATCTTGGCCTGTGCTCCCCCATCTGCTTTCCACCCTGAACACATTGCTATTCTTTCAGCCACTTGTTTTCCTCTGCTCCCTCCTTCCACAGCCTCTTTGTTCCCTCTACATGAATTGATCTCTCCTTACTTCTCGCCTTCAGTTATTGGCTTTAGTATTGATGTTTTGAGAAATCTCTGACACCCCCCCACCCCCCTAAACCCTGGTCAGATCCTTCTCTTCCGTCTGCTCAAGGCATAGTTGAAATTTTATACTTCTATGTGTGAAATGTCACATAAACTTTAAAAATATTTGAAGAAAATATATCTCCTCCAATAGACTTTAAGTTCCATGAGGTCAAATACTATGTTTTTATTTGCTTAAAATTCTATGCTCAAAAATATTTATTGAGTCATCCAAGGGATAGTAGAATTGAACTGTGGAAAGGCCAAGAAAATATGACTTTTCTGTGTGACTCATCTTGGGAGAGTGTGACTTTGAAGCCTGGTCAATATAACAATTTCTTTAGAGACTGAGTAGAACACAATGGTAAAGTATGAAAATGAAACAGTTTAAGACTACCTTGAAAACTAAGAGAAATCAATAAAAAAACAATAGAACACAGTCCTTGAAGAGACCTGTCAAATGGTATGCCTTTGGTGGAAGTCTGTTCTGATCAATTTGGGCTCAGTTGGATATCTTCTGCTCTTCTTCCCTTGTCACTCTTCACAGTCCTAATTGTTTTACATGCCTGCATCTCCAACTCGCTCCAACTCTTATAGGGCAAGGATCACGCTGTATTTCTATTTGCCTTCTATCTCACATGAGGGACTTAACTAATATTTGTGAAATGAATTAAGTTGTATTTATTAAGGAAAACCAACCACACCCAAATATAATCAGAAAGAGCCACAAGCTAGGGTTATGTGAGGGTTGAAAGATCAACTGGGTCACAAGTCAAGGGGAAGTCATTTTCAGTGTCATTGGTTTACCTCTCCAATCCTTACATCTGCTTCACCTTAAGGATTATGAGAAATTGATCATAAAAATCTCATTTATAATATTATCATCCAAGATTAATCTGATCCCTTCCATAGGATGCTTGTGGTTTGGTGGAGAAATGGTAGGCTTTGTTGTCATATATACCCTGGTTCTAATTTTGCCACTCATTAGGTCTGTGACATTTGACAACTGGCCTGGGGTCAGGCTGCCCACCATGGAGTAGAGATAATATCATCTTCTGAAAGTTGTCATATGACTTGTGGGACAGGTACAAATTTCCCTAGCATGTGACCATCCTAGCCTTTCCTGT
Source organism: Suricata suricatta (assembly GCF_006229205.1). NCBI lineage: Eukaryota > Metazoa > Chordata > Mammalia > Carnivora > Herpestidae > Suricata > Suricata suricatta. The sequence goes on along the minus strand of NC_043710.1, from coordinate 83,365,603 downwards.
CTCCTGCCCCTTGGGCCCCAGCTGTCCAAAGAACATTTTGCCTTTGTGGCAGCCAGTACAGCTTTCTTTCCTCCTCCTTCCTAATAAGAATTCCATATTTGACAGCTAGTTCTGTGGATTTTGTGATGTAGAATCCAGTGAATGAATAGAGCCAGTTCTAGAGAGGTGGGAGTTAACTGAGAAAGAAATAAAAGACCAGGGCCTCATGAAAAGAGCCTTAGAGCTGCTGGAAGGGTGTGGGGCACTTAGACAGGGCTCCCTGGTGGTGGTGAGGCAGCAGAGAACTGGAGTTGAGGTCACAGTGCTTATTTGTTTGCTATTAGGAAGCGTTGTCCTATTTTAAGAATTAGATTTCTCTTAATGTAGTTTGGGAGAGTTAAAATTGCAATCCCTTTAAAACTTATGTATGGTTTTTGGACTATAATCCTTTGAATGAAACTACTCCAAGACTGAGCCACAAGGAGGCCCCAGATCTTACTGGTGTGTGTACTGAGATGATTAGATGAACGTTATAGGCACTTACTATATTACTCTCATTCTCCTCACATCCTATGGCCTTACTGACACCATATGAGTCAGGTAGACAAATTGGTGAGGCAGATGAAAGGAGGCCTTGACATAGGTCACCCCAAAGCCCCCTTTGCTTCAATTATTTGAGTGTTTCTAGGGGAAATATATTTGGGGTTTGAATTATTTAGATAATTGATCTGAGTCTATGCTTCACTTGCCCTTCAAGTCAGAAAACACTGCAGGCTTGCTGCAAAGTTGGCTTCTGGGGTTTACTTTTCTTTCTGTTTTTGTTTATTGAAAATAGTGAAAGAAACCTGATGTTCTCCAGCCAGTTGCCAATCACAGTGAGATCCTCCGGTCGAATTGGCTACATCTGAGTTGAGGAGCAGGTCTGCCTTGGGCCACAGTTACGCGATGATCCAAACTGCAAGAACCAGGCCGACCTTTCCAATTGACGTTGGCAGGTTCAGGGTTCTGCAGAGAGGACAGCCGCTCTGAATGGCATTTAAAGAAGAAGCAGAAGCAGAAGAAATAATAATAACAAAAAGAAATAAAGCACAAGTAGAAAAAGAGATTTTAACATCAAAGGAAATAAGTGCTACGAAAGACAGAGAAGTTTCTGATGATTTAGACCTCATTGGTGGCTGCCTGCTTCTCCCTTTTGACTCTCTTGTCTGTATTCTGGGGAAAATGGAGGGAAACATTCTCACTGATTTTTGTCAAGTGAAAGAGGCTTAATATGGTAATCAGCCCCTCCTGAGGAGAATGTATGTAGAAGCACAGCCCCAGCAGCAATGATTATACAGTCCCTAATTGTCTCTGGTGTCTGCTGAGACCAAAAAAGATGAAGGAGAGAGGGAGGAAACCACCAAAAGAAGAAATTTTAATCATGTACCAAGAGGCATTCTGGACTTCTCAAACCATGGGGAGAAAAGCTGGTGGTTGGAGTGGGGGGGACAGTACAAATCCTGGGTTTTTACCTTGATTCTTATGGAAACTGATTTTTATTATTGCTTTTATTAAAACATTTTTTATGTCTTTATTTTATTCTGAGAGACAGAGACAAAGAGTGAGCGGGGGAAGGGCAGAAAGAGAGAGAGACACAGAATCGGAAGCAGGCTCCAGTCTTTGAGCTGTCAGCACAGAGCCTGATGTGTGTCTCGAACCCACAACCAGTGAGATCATGACCTGAGCTGAAGTTGGATGTTTAACCGACAGAGCCACCCAGTTGCCCCTATTATTAGTTTTGTTTTAATTTCCATAGCTTGATTTCACCCACAGAATTTGGGCATTTGCTTAGGAAACTGTGCTGAATCCTAAACTGCTTGCTTCCTCACATGCCCAGTGAAGTTGGCATTAAAGGGGGTAAGGGGTGGCCTTTGGACAGAAGTGACCCTGCCCTGAGAGCCTGGCTCAGGTGACCAGACAACAGTGGCTGCTGCTCTCCTTATTCATTACTGGTTTGTCCTCAGAAGCATTTTGGGATGGGATCCTTGGAAAGCAAGCCTTGCTAAGGTGCCTTAACATGTTTTTGCAACATTCACCCATTGTTTGTCCATTCTGGTTTTCACTTGGAGGCAAAGTGAAGTAATGAAAACAGTGTGAGCTTTGGAGCCAATGAACCTGCTTTATTTCCTGACATCTGTGCCAATGGAAAGGGAGATAGTTACTGTCTACTCAGTAGGATGGTTGCGTGGAACACATACCTGTTGGAAGAGGTAAATAGACACCTAGAGCAATGGAAAGAGAGAGCAAGTGTAAGTGCCAGGCTCACTGCCTGGCGTGTAGTGGGCACATGATACAAGGTAGAAGCATTTGGCCATCCTGTAAACCCTGAGGGCTGATACAGTGCTGGATACTGAGCAAGGTACTGGGGTCACAGGAGGAAAAATGTATATCTCATAGGGAACTTCTTGGATATCTAAGATTATTTTTAATTTGTTGCACATAGAAACTACAGACTACACTGTAATCTTTGGGAAGGTAGCAGCCATGTCTGGAGATTGTGGTGTAGTACAAGAGGCAGGCACACATTTTTGACATATTAATGATATTCTCCTACCATGAGCAGCTCCAGTGTGCCTCTGGGCGGGTTCACATCACTGGTGATTAAAGAAACCAACACATGGGCTTGTAATAAACATTGTTTGTGAGTGCTTCTGCTGCAGAGTGTCAAAAAAAACCTTATGGGTGAGAAACAAAAGGTTTAAGGGAAAATCTAACCTTATTTTGTATTTCAGGTCCACAGAAGTAGTCTGAGGCCTGCAGAAGTGGGACCCCATTATTATAATGACTCTATATACAGCTTCTTTCAAAAAATATTCCCAGTCTTAATTAAGAAGTAATGAATGTATAAATTGCCAGCATCTCTAGCAGAGCTCAATGAAAGGAGTTATTTTGGGGTGAGAAAGAGGATAGGATTTTTATGTGTTCCATAAATCAGTGCTTCTGAAACTGTATTTACACAAAGATCACTCAGGAATCTTGTTAAAATGCAGATTATGATGTAGTGGGTCTGGGAAAGGGCCTAAGAGCCTGCATTTCTAAAGATTCTGGGTGCTGCTGGTCCTCAGACCACACATTGAATAACAAGGCACTAAGCTACCACGTCAGTAGCTCTCTCTGCTCCCTGTGCTGAGAAAGTACTGCCTTTTGCCAGAGGCAGGGAGGGTCTGATGCATTGAACAGCCTTCTCGGACCACTTTTTCCATCCCATTGATTCTGCTTCAGCTGAGAATCCACTTGACTCATCAGGTACATTCTACCCAAACTCCTGGAGACACATCTCCTAGAAAGACAAACAATGACTCTTTGGGGGCTTCTGTCCACAGCTCAGTGGGTGAGAGACTTACCACTTTCCAAGGTTTAGCCAGCAAGAATTCTCTCTCTGCTGGCTGCTGCTCTTCCTATGTTTGGACAACGATGATTAAAGGCCCATACATTTCCAGCTAAGTGTCAGTGATTGGCTGGCAAGCTTGAAAACACCAGCTTTTCCAGAGGTCGATAAGCATTGGGGAAATATTTTTCATGCTGAGCAGGACTACGCAAATTGCCCAGCATCTGGAACAAATTGCCGTATAGGTACCTGGGCTGCAGAGGAGCAGGTGAGAAAAAGGCTGCCATCAGAGAAAGAACCAGAGCCTCCTGAGTCGGCAGGCAGGAGATGGGAGCCTGCTGGGCCATGGGGATGCTGTGTAGCCTCCTTGTTCAGTGTTGAGGAGTAGCATTCCCCTGGAAGGGCTGACAGGAGCGAGGAAGAAGTCCCCTGGCTTAGCAACCTGGAGAATAGGGTTTTGCAAAAATTGGGAAAATGTGTGTGCCAGAGAAGGGAGAGGACTCTGGATTAATGCATATGGATCACATTGAGGTCCAAGTCCCAGACGCAAGTAATAATGGCTCAACTATCATCTGTCAGGAGCTTTGATGTGCCAGAGGCTGTCCCCTAGGCCCTGTATGCATGATTCCATTAACCCTTGCACTGCTTTGAAGTAGGTTGATTCTTTTTTTCCCATTTTCATTGATGAAAAAATTGATGCATAGGAGGTGACATGAGTTGTCTAAGAATACATCCTGTTTGGGTGAGCCCACGGTAACTGAGGAGACTCAGTAGCACTCTGTGGGTACAATGGCTTGCAGACTGTGCAGGAACAGGTTGGAGTGCCACATGCCACCAGTTTTCTCTTCTACTTGGTACCATCCTCCTCTTAACAATGCCAGCCTCCCCCTCCCTGGTGACCCCTATGGGACTTCTGCTGCCCTGCCTTTGGGCACTTCCCTCCCCACTTTTGACCCTCTCAATACCTGCTGTCCCAAGTCCATCCAGGACTCATGCCTGTTCTCACTTCTTTCCTCTTGGCAAAACTTCTCCCCCCAGCCCATTGCCACTGGAAATCTGCAGGTCCACTTTCATTTCCTGTTGTCTGTGTCCCCTGAAATGACCAGGATGTCAGCTAGCAAGGTTGATGCAACTGGTCCACACTGGTGCACGTTTGCGAGTGGGCTGGTCCAGGTTGCCTTAACTGTGCCACCATCTTCCCCTGCCAGGGGACACTCACAGAACGTGACATGGGCAGTGCACGAGTTATCAAAACCCTGGTTGTGAGCTGATGATCCCACAACTGCTGCTCCTATCCTAGGTCAACACGTGGATGGAAATGAAGCATTTACCACAGCCAAAATAAAGATTTGTGCTCTCAGAACTTAATACCACTCATCAGTCCTTTTACTTGTTTTTGGTCAGTTCTTTCTCCTGATGCTTTCCAAGTCTTTTAGAATTTTTCTCCAATATTTCATCTTTTCTCAGTTCTTTAACAATTTTGTTCCTTTCATGTCTTTTCCTTTGCCTAGAAGTATACTGTTCCCTCTGTGGTAGGCTGAAAAAAAAGGCATCCCAAAGTTATATTCACTTCACTTCCTAATCCCTGGAACCTGTGAATATTACCCTATGTGGCAAAGAGTAAGTATCACCTTATACATCAAAAGATGGAATTAAGTTAAATATTTTGAAAGGAGGGGGCTTATATGGGATCATCAAAATAGCCCCTAAGTTCAATCATAAGTGACCTTGTAACAGAGCTAGGGTAAGTTTTGAGACAAATACACAGAGAAGGCAAAACAGAGAAATTTCAGTCAGTGTTCTCCTGAGGAATAGTATATATGTATGTGTATATATCACTGACCCTTGAACAACACAGCTCTGAACTGTACAGGTCCACTTATTTGTGGAGTTTTTTCAATAAATTTATTACAATACTATGAATGTATTTTCTCTTCCTTATGATTTTAATAACATTTTCTTTTCTGTAGCTCACTTTATTGTAAGAATACATTATGTGATATATATAATATATAGACTATGTGTTAATTAACTATTTATGTTATTGGTAAGGCTTGAGAGCAACAGTAATACTAAACTTTTAGGAGTTAAGTTTTGGGGGAATCAAAAGATATAAGTAGATTATTGACTATGTCTGTATATCTATATCATCTATATCTATATCTATCTATATGTAGGATGTATTTGGAAGAATTGATTCACATAATTAGAGACACTGAGAAGTCCCACACAATGATCTGTTTGTAAGCTAGAGACCAAAGTGAGCAAGTGGTGTAGTTCCAGTCTGAGTCCAAAGGCCTGAGGACCAGGACAGTCAATAGAGTAAGTCTCATTCTGAGGGCAGAAGAAGATCTGTGTTTCACCTCATAAAGTCTGGCAAAAGTAAATTCTCCCTTCCTCTGCCTTTTTGTTCTATTCAAGCCCTCAGTAGATTGGATGATGCCTACCCACACTGGGGAGAGCTCTCTGCTTTACTCTGTCTACTGATTCATATGTTAATTCCACCTCACAGACACACCCAGAAATAATCTTATTCAAATATCTGAGCATCCTGTGACCCAGTCAAGTTGACATATAAAATTAACCATCACAAGTTTGCTGTGATGCAACCACTAGTCAAGGAATGCCAACAGCCGCTAGAAGTGGAAAGAGCCTTTGGAGAGAGTGTGGCCTGGATGATGCCTTGATTTTGCACTTCTGGCTCCAGATCTGTAGGATAATAAATATCTATTATTTCAGGCCACTCAGTTTGTGAAAATTGGTTATGACAGCTCTATGAAACTAATTACTACACACAACTATGTAAAATCATCATCCCTGAACACTATGTCTCCTCAGCAGCTGCTGAATTTCTTTCCTACGCTTATTACTCCAGCATTATAGTCCATAATCCCTTTCTACTTTTTCACATCTTACTGCCCCTAAATCAAGCTTTTCTATCCTAGTAAGGTCACCAGTAACCTTCTGACTAGTTAGACCATTAACCAGGTCTGCTATTCCTGCCTCCTTCCTCTCTGGCATCACATCTGCTCTTGTCTGTCCTTTCCTGGTGACTCTTCCTTCCTTTTAGACTTCCCTTCCTCTACCAACATTTGAAATATTGGCTTTCATCTGGTTCTCTCCTTGACCCACCACTTCTTTTAGTCCATTCACCCCACTCCCAAATTTTATCTAGAAAGCCAATGGTCATTTGAGAGAGCTCTGTTTAAGTCTTATTCCAAACCCCAATTACTACCCCATTTCTGCCCTCAACTCAAACAGCCCAAGTTGACTTTGTCTCTTCTGGGTCTGTTAGTATCAAAAGTAACAATCACACATTGCCTCTAAACCAAGAAGCATGTTCAATTTATTAGCAGAGACCACCAATGAAGCCAGATTCCTGCACACAAATTTTAATCAGAGGTCATTGTCTTCTACCCTAGCTTCCCATTCTTTGTCCTGCACTGTGATGGCACAGCTAGAGGGCGGCCAGAAATGTCTATCTTCTCTGCAGCTGGAGTCACACAGGCCTCCTTTCCCCAGATAATTCTATCAGTGTTTTCTGTTTTGTTTGGTGTGTGTGTGTGTGTGTGTGTGTGTGTGTGTGTGTGTGTGTACGCATGTGTGTGTATAAGCTCAGTCAATGGTTCCTGAAGATATGGCAGGCTGTCATTCAGCCTGAGTCCAGCCCCTTTGGCACTGACCATGTGATACATTCACTCCTCCAGTTGCTATCAAACAAGAAAAGATCAGTAAAAGGATTTTTAGAGGAATAAGTAAGAGGGTTAGCCAATGTAGTTCAGCTGGGGAGGTGGCCCAAGATCCTGGAAACTGGCTATTTATAATAGGCTGGGCTGGTAATTTTATATATTTAGAATCACCTATCAACTCTCAAAGCTGAGTATCAGAATCATTTCTCAGATTACATTTACTTAGGCAGGGGTATTTTCATCTTTTTAATAGGCTTCTCTGACCATTACAAGCTACCAGCTCTGTATAGATGACTCACAAGGGTTTTCTTCTCATCTAGGCTGCTCCTAGGCTTTGTCTTACCATCATTTGCCTGGATGGCATTGCTGCCTTGATGTTCCACATACATCTCATGCTCAGGTTCCAAGCTCAATTCATTATCTTTCTCCCGCTCTAATTTTTTCCTAAGTTAATTACTTTGTTTGTGATCCTATCCCCTGATCTATGCTGGAAACTGGACATCAGTCTTAACTCCTCCATACCTTCTCACTCTTTATCCTATTGTTTAGTGCCTTGTTTCAGCTAGTCCCTATTCTTTCCAGAATATTTCTCCTTTCCTTTCTATAATTCCTTTGACTCTATGCCCTTGGACAAGCTCTTGACCTTCCTGGACTTTATTCTCTCTCTTGAAAAATAGAAATTCTAATAGTTCTTTTCCAGTAGAGCTACTGTGAACATTAAGTATGTAATACTTTGAATTGGAATAATGTCTGGCACATAATAAAGTACTCAATAAATATTAGCTGTATTATTATTAGTTAAAATCTTTATTATCTTCTCTATATAAAATTGTGTTATTGACTATTAGGCTTTCTGCCTTATTTTGTCCTGCTCAGAACTACTTTTTCCAGAGCTGCTGGAGATGATGATTTAACACCTAAATCTAAGCATATTATTTCTCTTTTAAACTCTTCAATGATTTCCTAGTACCTACAGGATAAGATGGAGTTTCTTAAGAAGGTAAATGAGTCTTCCATGACATGGTTACTGTCCAATTCTCCAGCCTTGCCCCTGGCATTTTCTGACTCATATTTTATGTTCTACATAAAAACTTAGTCTACACTAAACTGTGTAGATAATGACTTCATCATGCAGGCAGGGAAGTAGGTGCCGTGCTCATGCAATTCTCTTTCTCTGAAATGCCCCTCCCTCCAATTGAATCCATGCCTTTCTTCAAATGGCTAACATTAGTCAATTTAAGGCTCAGGTCATGTGTGCTCCTTGCACCCCTCCTCAGCATCTGCATGGAATACCCTTAATTCATGGCATCTATACACCTGTACATCATAGAACTCAACAAACTGTATGTATTATTATGTGTTTATGTCCTCTACATCTTTTTCTTCTCTGCACCTGCAGCAGCAGGTGGTGTGGTCCATAGTAGATGTCTGAAATACTTGCTGTGCTTAATTGTCTCTTCTTGTCTACACTTAGGTTCTGCCTAATTGGTCCAGGGAAACTATTGCTTTGAAATGTTGGTGAATCAGGGAAGTGAAACAGGTCTGAAAAATTCCAGTGGTTTCCATTCTGGAAGAATACAGTGTGGACAGTGTCTCCTGGAGCCCTACCTTGCATGCAGTGGCCCTCTAGGAGAGGCCGTGAGAAGAAGAGCATAATCGTTAAGAAGCAACTACTTTAAAGACAATTAAAACATAACATTTGAAATCAATGAAGGCAACAGAGGCCAGTGGTCAAATGCAGAAGACTGGAACACTGGCCTGAGACAGGGTCAAGGGGAGTGAAACAGCTGTGGAGATGGCTAGAAGGGCACAGCTAGTAGGGGCAAGCACAGTTCCAGGAGTGGCCCCCACTAGAGATAGAGACTAGGGGATAGAGAGGTTTTAATTGGGTCACTTGACACTCAAAGGCACTCTTCTGTCCCTGGGTAGGCATATGGGTTAGGAAGTCACGTGAACTTGAACAAAACAAGCGTAACAATGCCTGTCAGTTGCTGGGTGGGGTATGAGGGCTCAAGTCCTGCCAGGAAGGTTAATCAGCCAGAACCAAAAAGAACTTACTCAGGCAGGATCTCAGTCATCTGAACACGGCATGGCTGGGGGTTTGGTCAGGGTAGACTTTGGTAGTGGTGTTGAGCAAGTGGCAGCCAGATCTGTGCTCCAGGGCCCTCGACTGGGGAAGGGCCCTCATTCCAAACCTCACCCAATGTTGTTCCTGGCATTGCTGGTGCACCATAGTTTCTCCTTCCTGGATGCAGCAACATTTTGGGGATAAGATATGGCATAGTTTTAAAGGCTTTCCAGGGCAAATGAGATATACTTCTCACATGGATCATGAGAGGCATCCTGATTTCAGTAATAGCCCAAAGGCAAAAGAAACTGATTTATCTTCAAGGAGTACAGTTTTTAGTAGCTCTGTGAAGAGTGGTTCAGGAAGTGAGGCAAAAGGAACCCCACAAGGCTGGCATTCATGCAGGTGAAAGCAGAGGCAGGCAACCCTGGGGAAACTGTGCACCGGGGACTCAGGGAGTCCCCAGGTTCCAGTGGGACAGATGGAAGGGCAGCAGAGGACCCTCTCCTGCCTGTGGGACCCTCTGTCCACCACTTCCCTCGGGGCATCTTTTTGTCAGGCTGCACGGCCCTTGAATGGGTTTAAACTCCTTCCTCCCTCAGGCCAGGCTGGGATGGATTCTCCCTTTGCTTTGATGTTTCCAATACTTCCTAGGGAGCTCCTATAGTCCTCTGTCACCTGTTCAAGGGCTCTGTGACCTTCTGTGTCTGGGAAACACTTCCCCTCCTAGAGGGAGCCACAGAATAAGTTTGGTTCTCTCCTCTGGGGAGCAATGCAACAACTATCGGTTCTTCTTTTGGGAGATTTTTTTTTGCCAGTTCTTCATCTTTTCCTGAGTTCGCTGCCCCGGATGACAGATATCCCATAAGAGCCCTCTTCACCTCCTGTACACTGGTAGGAAAGCAATTTATCACTGCATTTTAAAAAATCCTCATTAAGGCAAATTAAAGCAGCAAAGCTGGCAACAGAGGGTTTTTGGAAAAAAATAGTGTTCATGAAATATTTATTAAAACAGCCATTGTAATAAATATTTGAAAACTAGTTATTAACGTTAAATCATATCAGTGTCAAGAATATGTTATACACTGTCTGTTCTGCTAATTGAGTGTCAGGGTCAGACACTCTGTCTCCTGGCAGGTCAGCTGGAGGAGCATGTCCGTGTGCTATGCTGGCATCCCTGAAGCCTCTGCCAAAGACTGATCCGGAACCCATACCCCTCGAAATGGAGCAGTTCCTGCGATGCACGAGCCTCTAACATCTTCTCGCCCAGCTATAGAGATAGGCGGCTGGGGCAAGAGTGTGTGTGACAGTTTCAGACAAAGGACAGAATTATGGGGTCCTTGAGATGGAGAGTCATATCTGCTAATATGTATGACTTCTTTGGAGAGGAAGGAATGATTGAATTCTAGGAAATACCAGAGATAGCATGGAATAGGCCCTGGGCCCCACCCACTGTGATTTTCTTATACCACCTGTTTTTGGCTTCTATTTGTTTTGCTTTCCCTTCTTGATAAATGTAATGTGTCCATCACAGCACCTGTAAATCCTACGTCGGTGCTGTGACACACTGGGTATTCATAAGGAACATGGCACACACTCCGCTTATTCCACTGCAGCTGGGACTTCTCTCCACCTGTCTCCTTTGCGCTCTGCTCTTTACTGGCCACTCTCCTTGCCACGTGTCCTCTCATTTCCATCTTTACCTCCTGTGGGTATTAATAGTCTTTGTCTTTAATGCAAAGACCTTATGAAGAAGAAAACAAACAATCCAGGAGCTGATCACCCAGAACAAACATGGCTCTTTAACCCTGCTCTTTGGGTCTTACTGGAATTTCTGTGGCCTTCCTTTGTTCTGATCACTGTCCCACATGCTCCACCTTCTGCAGGGACGCTGACCTTTTTCAGCTCCTTCTGGCCATGTGGTTGTTGTATATGCTGTTCCTTCAGTCTGGAATGCTTTTCCCTCCATCTTTGCAATTAGCTACTTTCTTCTCCCCCTTCAATCCTCTGCTCAAATGCCACCTCTTTGGGTTACAACTCTATGATTAGCTTTCAAAGCTCCTCATGGACCTCATCAAAGGTGCCATTTCCTGTTTGTGAGACTAGTGGTTCAACCTCTATGTTTCCAACCAACTATAAGATCCATGAGCAGGTTTGTGTTCTTACACCTAGCACAGAGCCTGATACACACAGCAAGTGCTAAATAAGTATTTGTTGAGTGAATAAATTAAGGAGGGAATGAATAGGTAGATCTTCCTACAAACTGTGTTCCTCCTGGCCATTTTGCATGAACTCATACATTTTTATATTGTATAAACACATATTTGTATAAAACTACATTTATGAACCACTGTATATAATATTACTTATTGAATGCACAAAACCAAGCACTAGGCATATTTCTGTACTATTGTCCCTAATAAGTCAAGACTCAGAGGGTCAGAGATTAGGTAATTGGTTTAGGGCCGCACAGCTAGGAAGGAGTAAGTCCCAGACTGGTTTCTGATTTCAGGCTCTCTCCTCTACATCTTGAAGCTTCCTCTAAAGTTTGGCCTCCGTGTGAGATATCCAGAGCATGAGCAGTAGTGAGCATGGGAATATAAAGAATAGTTCTTCTGGTGCTTTCATTTCCTCCAGTCACCACCTGCTCATTTCTGAAGACCACCACCCAAGATGCTGTACAAGTGGGCCTAAGGTAGGCTCCTGCTTGCATCAGTAAAAACACATGTAGAAGGTAATGTTAGAAATTGGACCTCAGAAGTGGAGCATTAGTGCACTTTGTACTGTTCAATGCAAACAGGGTTCTGAGAAAGCTTGGAGTAGAGACCTAACTTTAAAGGATTTAGGTTTCTGAGTTCCTAACAGTTCCCAAATCTGCAAAGATGCCATCACAGTGTAACAGCAAGCATAATCACGATAAAGCTGTTCAAACCTGATGAGGGGGCAAAGCCAATTATTATTTTTCAATACAATATAAGCTGAATGATTTGCCAATGGGGCAAGATAATTATCCGTGAGCTTTCCTGAAAGAATGGAATAAATATTCGTTCTATAAACTATCATCTCATGCAAAGCAAAGCAAGAAAATAAATCTTAATGTCAGGATAATAACGGATACAGTAAAATCAATATTGATTATCTGGAGAAAAAGGCAGTAAAAATGTTAAGTTCTAAGACTAAAATTATACTAAAAAGCTGGAGTTTAAACACAGAATATGGCTTAGGAATACATAAAAAGCATTTTCTGAGTACCATTACAGATAGTTTATTTCTAGTGTCAACATGCTCTGCTTTATGAGAGGATGTGGCTGCACATCTAGGGTCCTCAGAAGTGGCAGGCGGGGAATATTCTCACTGGTTTCTATTAATGAGGATCTCGTGGGGTCTGTAAATCTCTTACCTGTGTCTCTGGCCCAGCCATATTTCTCCATGACTATGGGGGAGAACAATGGAGATCTATGTGTCCTTCACATTGATCTAACTGAAAGGAAGAAACAAAGAGCAAACACAGTCAAGAGAAAAGTAAAATCAGCTTCTCCATAATGTGATGCATAACATCAGGTGAGCACCTCACTCAGCTTTCTTTTCTGAAAAGGAGGGTTCTTTGCAGCCAGGATGAAGAACCGTTTCTCCATGTAGGCTCACTGAGGCACAGAGAAGGGCAACCAAAGGAGGCCCACAGAAATAAAATGTAAGATAATTTAGTTCATATTGAAAGAAAAAGTGACCTAATGCAGATGAAGCACATCCATGTTAACAATAAGAAAACACATTCCAATTCAGTAAGATTGGACTGTGTCCCCTAAGACATACCTTTTATTTTTTGTTCTTTACAGTGAAGTTGAGAGGAGGGAGGAAGAAGACACATTTGGATGAGAAGAATAAAGATGAAACTAGAAAAAGGAAAGGGAGAGGATGGTTAAATAGTGGAAGACAGGGGAGAGGAGCCTGCTTGCACCTACAAGTCCTGCCCCTACTTCTGATTAGTTTTGTAACCTGAGACAGGCAACCTATTAATCAGCCTTTCTAGGCCCCAGTATCATCTTCTTTAAAGAAAAGAAGGAATGTCAAGAGGACACCCGAAGACTCCTTAACCCCATGGCCCTGGAGGCTATGATGCTCTGAACCATGACCTGTTCCTTGCCTGGGCTGTATACCTCAGTGGTGTTCCTGGCTATCAAATCCGCTTTTAAAATTGTAAATTTAGTGGCACCTGGGTGGCTCAGTTGGTTGAGTGTCTGACTTTAGTTCAGGTCATGATCTCACAGTTCATGAGTGTGAGCCCTGTGTCGGGCTCTGTGCTGACAGGTAAGAGCCTGGATTCTGTTTCGGATTCTGTGTCTCCTTTCTCTGCCCCTCCCTCACTTGTGTTCTGCCTCTCTCTGTATCTCAAACATGAATAAACATTAATAAAATAATAAAATTGTAAATTCGATTTCTGTCAAGATAGTATATTCATATGGTAATAAATCAATACATCACAGAGCGGCTGATGATGCAGAGAAACTGCCCCTGGCTCCATGTCCACCCCGCTCTACTTACAATCCTGTCCAAGGCTTTTCATGAACACTGCATTTTCTGCTCACCTAGGGACTTAAAAACACTTTAAAGCTACAGCATACCTCATAGGAATGATATCAGAATCTCTGACATAACATTTTTATTATTGTTTTCAAAAATTATCCTATTTGGTACATTTAAAATTACTTAAATATACTTAAATTCCTTTTTTATAGCCATGACTTTTGAATATTCTCTGATTAAGAGGAAGGATTAATACCCTAACTTTTTATTCTCCTTTGCTTCCCCTTCTATATCATGCTTCTTTCTCTCTCATTGACAAGGCTGATCCATCATTTACATTCTGGTCTGCAGCACAAATAAGCCTTCTGCCCCCCCCCCCACCGCACCCCCCCACAGGTTTTCTTTAAAAGTTGAAAACTAATAAATAGCATTTATATTATTGTGATCCTGAAAAATATTAATCTCTGGCAAAGGAGAGGGCTGAGATTACATTTCCTTCTCTATGGGTATCCTCTTGAGGAGACTGTTCCTAGATTCAAAGTCAAATAGATTCTGTGTTCTCATACCCTATCATTTGCTTAAAATCATGTCTCATTTTGCATTGCTTCTTATTGAGAACATGAATTTCTGATATAATATTTTTGTTCATGAGGAATAATTTCCTTCCTCTTGTACCAGTGACTTTGTCATGGTTTTAATTGTTTTTCAAAAGCTCAATTACACCATTAGCCTCACAAGTCTCTCTTTTCCCCTGCTCACCTCCATCTTGGAGATCCATTCTACTCCGATCTCTGTGGGTGGGTTTCTAGTCTTCACACAGCTTCTGTCATGAAATGTCCTCTGCTGTTCTCTTAAATGAAATCCTCTTTCTTCATTCACATTTTCCCCTCCTGAGGTTATGGAATACATTCTCACACAATTTTCCCCAAAAAGGTGGTTTAGAAGGAAAGGTTTTTTAGCTCCTACATTTTAAAAGTGAGGTTCTACTTTTACAACTGGATGACTGTGTTGGTAGACATTCTGGATTAAAATTTTATTCCTACTGATCATTGAAAACATTGCTACATGATCTTCATACATGCAGGTTGCTAACTGAAAGTAAGATGAGATATGTGCCTTTATTTTGTTCTTCCGAAAAATTTTAAAATCCTCTCTTTATCAACGCTCTATATGCAGATGTAAACCTTTTTTTTTTTTAATCTAAAAACTCATCTTTCAGCCCTGGAAATTCTCATTTATTGTATTGTCAACCATCATGTCTTTCCATTATTTCATTTTCTTCCTCTAAGGCTCACATTAGCTGATGTTAGATCTATTGAATTGCTCCTCTTTATCTCTTAATTTTTTTCTCACAATTTCTTTGTCTTTGATTTCTTGTATCGTATCTGAACTATTTTCTTAATTTTGTTTTCTAGTTATAGAAAATTTGTCAATTGATTTTTAATATCTGTAAACATATTCTTATGCTCCAATTATTCTTTTTTCAAAGTGGAGAAAGTATCTTCTCAAACCCATCAGTAATGATGGTAATGAGATGATGATGATGATGAAGAAAATTCTTTATGGTTTTCAAAATCACGTCTTTTTCTTGCAGGTTTTTCTTATCTAAGCCTATGTCTTTCCTGCTTCTGATTCCCCTATTCCAAGCAAGTCTTATTTACATGTTGATACTTAAGGGAATAATTGGGAATTCTGACTGTGGGCTCCAGGCATTAAGAGGCAGAACCACAACAAAGAGTACCAACATGATTAACTAAAAGCCTGAACCTTCCACAATGTATTCAACTTCTTCAGCAAACATTTTTTCTCCTTAGCTTTCAGTTTGACTTTTCATTCCCGCCCTCCGCTATGCTTGCTCACTTCCAGCTCAGAACCTCGTAGGGATCCGTGGAGTAGGATGGATTTCACCTCAACTGTCAGGTGCCTGTAGGCAGTGAGTGGCCTTTTGTACTTGCTTCCTTTTTCAGCTCTGTTTTCTGTCTCCAAGAAATCATTAAAATACCTGCTTGTTAATGATATCCCTGTATCCAAGCCTTTCTTCTCATAGCTGTTACATATTAGTAATATTTTACTCCTTTTTACACTTCTGGACTTATATTTCAATCGTTTCTTAGAAGAAACCGAAGGCCAATGAGTGTTAATCTAGTCCACCATTTTAATCCTAGAAGAGTACTTTAAAACATTACATTATTGCTAGAAAAGAGGTCCTAAGCTCCAACTTATCTTTAAGTTGTCTGAACTTTTGTTTTGGACAGCATAGCTATATGGGAAAGAAAACATTTTCTGGACTCAATGGTTAGGGATCCAAGCTATATTACCCTAAGCCAGATAAAGTCCAGTCAAGGACTAGTGATTTCTCTTCTCTGTTATAGGCACCCAGTGATCATAAAACTACAGTCCCAGAGAACCACACAGTATCAGACAAAACCTCTCAGATTATCTGGTAATAGCCTCTCATTTAGGAATAAAGAAAGAGCAGCTCAGAGAAACTGACCTGCTCAAATCACACAGCCAATGAACCTGTATCTTTTCTCATTCCATTGTTCTTTCCACTACACCACCCTTAATTCTAATTAAATTGGTGTTGATTAAAATATAATTCAGATCCTTTAACTAGTGGTTAAAAGCTGTATTTGAATAGGCACAGCTCAGGGAGCACACATGTGATCATATCAAAGAATCACAACTTCTAACAGCTTCTAACATTAAAATAAAACTCAAAAATTTTAGGATATCTCTGGAGTGCCTGGGTGGCTCGCTTGGTTAAGCATCTGACTCTTGATTTTGGCTCAGGTCATGATCCCACAGTTAATGAGATAAAGCCCTGTGTTGGGTTCCTCATTGACAGTGCAGAGCCTGCTTGGGATTCTTTTTCTCCCTTCCTCTCTGCTTTTCCCTCCCACCCTCGCTCTCTCTCCAAGTAAATAAACATTAAAAAATTAGGACATATTTGTGGAGACCACATGATAGACTCAAGGTGTTGACATGTAACAATTTCCCCTGATTTCAACATGGTATTTGGGGGCCTGCCTTTGCAATGTTAATGGCAGCATGGTTCCACCAGAGCAGAGTGGTGTAGCCCAGAGACCCTGACTGTGGTCAGTGTGTGGAAGGAACTTCCGTAAGCTCATGGGTCATCCCATCATATCAGAACAGAGACTACGGGTTCCACATGTCCCAAGTGCTTTTCTTTAAGGCAAAGTGCATTCATGTTATTTCTAAAGCAAGTTGTCTTAATTGCTGGAGCTTACATTTTTTTTTAGTCAAAAAAACAAAACAACCCCCCCCAAAAAAGGAGGGGGGATAATGAAGCCCAGTCCAGACCTGGCTCACATAAAAGCTGATGTAAAACAGATTTACAGCAGTGTACAGCCATGCTTTTATGTGAAGTTGAGCTTCAGAGGGGGAACATCCATCTCTGAGGAAGCCGAAGTGAGCGAGATTTAAAAGACGGCCTTTCTTTGTTCCATAATAGGTTGGACACTTCAGAGTAAAAGAATCAAAAGGTGTTAAGCATGATATTTATAATGGCAACATTGCACACCTATTTTGGTAATAGGCTTTAAGTACTTAAGACATAGAATCATCTTATATTTCATGTGCCAGGCTATGTCTCTTCCTTTGTAAATTTGTCACATAGGAGCGATGTTAGCACTGCTTCAAATAAATAAACCTGAGAGTTGAAGTCCAGGTCCTTAGCTTAGTGTTCAAAAGGTCTTCATTTCCCAGGATGATTCTGAAGGCATGTAAATGGGTTGTATCACAGGAGAAAGGTGCTTATCGACAAAATGTGAACACTATGAACTATAATTATGAAGTTTATTTTAGCCTGCCAGAAGTTCAGTCCATGTATCATAAACTATTCAGAAATTGAACACATCCAAAAAGTCCCCCTCCTCTGGTTTTTGTCAATCATTTAGACAAAGTTAGGAACATTGTGCTAACTTTTGCCAGAAGGTTGTTATTTGACAGGTGGGGTTGGACATTGTTCAGGGCCTTCACAAAACCCAGTGTTAGTGTTCCCAACACCTTTGGACACTTCGTTGTTCTCCTAGGTGACCTGGAGAGAAGAGGAGAGGCTCTGGGGTATCGTAAGGGAAACTGAGAAGCTTCTACTAGTGTGATCCAGCGATGCTCCAGCATGGCACAACTCTGACAAAAGAAGCCAAGGAACTTTCTCATTCACATCTGCTTGAGGAACTGCTGCAGGAACGAAAAGACACTTTATGCTGGATGAGGTGAGAATGTGTTTCAGGGTCAGGTAAGGGCGTCTGAGCTTTGCAGAGAAAGTTGAAATGAGAACAATGTCCATATTGAGTGCAAAACAATTAGGTGAGACAGCGGAGAAGACACAAGAAGACATGCGAGGAGGAAAAGTTGATTAATTTCCCTACTTCTGGTGTGAAAAGTTCATCAACTGAAAAGCCAAGAGTGCATGAATAACTAGGTAATAATGCATTTCACTGTCATGATGGTTCCCTTAATTCATTCCTCCCCCACCTACCCCTTGCTCCTGTCTTAGGTTTTATTATCAGTGTACATTTCTTGGTGTCTCTTTGGATCCCAAATGTCTTTTTTTTTTTTTTTTATGAACTCTTTGCAAGGGTCAATGGCAAGTTCCCACTGTTAAAAAGACAGTAAGAACCTAACATAGATTATAAAACTGGACTCTCCTGGGTTGACACTGTTTCACTGATGGGGGCAGGCCAACCTAAAACCACTATGGTGATCTCAAGGGCCTCATGACCTCACACTCAAAGGGGAATATGAGTTAATATTTTAAAAAATCTGCAAGAATCTTCAGTGCACCAGACTCTTGGTCTCCCACAAAAGCCCACAAATGTATATTCATAAATATATGTATACTTAAAATTTTGCATACATTTCATACCATCTTCTGTCCTTGTCAGTCATGGATCCAATAATAGCAGTAGTGAGTTTAAGAAGAATGTATGCTTCTATATGCAGTCACATCCTACTTTTCTGGAAGATTTCCAAGTAGACAAGAGAACTGTTAGCCTCTCAATTTACGTGTTTTTCTCTCCAGGGTGAACTTAGACCCAGATGTTCATAACACCACACTAAATAAACGTATGGCAATTACCTGGCTTTTGTTCAATGGGGACAGCTTTGCAGCTGAAGAACGTAAGATGTTTTGATCTAATCTTGTCCAGTTTCAGCCCTGAGTTTCTCACCTGAATCACCCTCAGGGCTCACTCTCATTACCTAATGACTCATGTCTATTTTGCTCTGTGCTACGTAGATGATCTCCTGTTAAGTTCGGCTCTACCCCCCCACCCCCAGTCTCCCGGAAGGCTGCACGTAACACTCTGCAGTGTAAACGATAGGGGGAATTTCATTAGAGCAATAGAATTTAATTATCCATTTTTAGAATTGAGCGAGGATGCAAGGCTAACAGCTCGGCACTCGCCAGAAGCGCCCGGGGACCATCTTCTATGAAGATAAGTGTGTGCGGTTGTGTTCAGAGCCTCCGTTTTCATGCTTCTTCTGCAAACCTACAGAGACTCTGCGCCATTCCCCACTGCCAAGTGCATTTCAAACCCTGCTGGGTACTGAGCCCGAATCCTAGGCAGAGAATCCCAGTCATTAGATCTCTCAAAAGTTTTTATTTTGATCATGTTCCCCTTTATCTTGTTTTTGTCCCTTACTCTTTCATTTCCAGTCCCACATATGACCAGGTCAGTTGATTGCCTTCTCCCATCACTGAATTCTATTGCTCTTTGAGTTATTTTTTACAGTTGGATTAGCCAGTTTGAGGGGGGAAAATGGAATCATTTTGGTTTTGCCCTTGTTTGAACTTACTTTGTGCCCCCGCACCTCCTGCCACCCTAGTGGGAAGACGTGCTGCATTTGACACTCGGGAAACTACCTTGAACCCTTCAGTCGCTAGAAGACTGCTATTGGTCCTCATGTGGTGGTGCCACCCTTGGAAACCTCTCCTCTCAACTTCCTAGATAATGTGTGCAAGTGCTCATAGATTGAATAATACATGATATGTAGGCACAGGGGTGTTTACATGTGAGGAAACTTATCTTCTTGGTTTACTCATTTTTCCCTGACATTTGGTTTGATTTACCTCTTGTGCAACCTCTGTGATGTTGCTGGACAAAAGGAAAAAAAAGACAGCCTTGAAGTTCACAGAATCCCATTTGAAAATATCTTTCTCTCCTTTCTGACAGTTGAGATAACTCTTGACTTTATAGCTCAAAGCCCTAAACTCTCTCCTGAACCCCAGATTTGCCTATCTCAGTTCCTAATTGGTGTACCCACTTGAGGGTCTACTGGCGCCCTCCATTTGAACATTTCTCAGCGTTTTGATTTTCCCCACCAAACCTGCTCCTTCCTGTCTTTCCTGTCTTCATAGATGATAGCACCATTGATTTAGTTGCTCAAGCAAGTGTATTTAAGTGCTTAAGTGAGATGTCTGCTTGCTTCCTCTTTTCCCTAATTGCATCACCTCAAACATGAAATCTAACAGTGAGTCCTATCAACCTTCTCTTGAAATTATAACCCAAATCCATCTTTTCTTCATCTCTGCTGCTACCACTCTAGCCTCAGCTCCCATAAACTTTTATTGGACCTCTGCATGAGCCTCTCATCTCTCCTTCATTCTGTCATCTACGTATCAATCATTTATCTACCTAATTTTAAAATGGGGAATAAAAGATCATTTTTTCACAGTTTAATAAAGCATAAAAGGGCATACACTCAGAAGTGCACCTTACAGTACTATACCACATCTATTCTCTCTCCTGTAACAAATAACAAATAAAAACAACAATAAAAATAAATAACATTTAGGCCAAGTCATATGCAATTGTTGATTTTTTTAAATCATTTTTGACTTCCAAAAAAGGCAATTGGATATGCTTTGATCTATTAGTTTCTTATAACCCCTTTTAGGTATTTTGCAATGTATGTACATGCAAACCCAGAAAAGTATTATTTGTACCCCCTCCCCCACTTTACACCAAAAAGTAGCATCCTTCACAATCCCATCTATCAACTTGTTTTTCATTTAATAATATATCCTGGAGATATTTTATTTATTAAGGAAAAAGGATCTTTATTTTTTTAACAACTGTTGAGCAGTTCCATTATATGGAAGGAGCATTATCAATTTATTTTCTCTACTATTAATGGAGATTTCCAACATTTTGCCATTACACCATGCTGCAGTGAATAACCTTGCACATGCATTGCTTCGTAAGCACTAAACTACTTGCTGAGTTCTTTGCTGTCACTCTTCCCTTCCTCCCAACCGTTCTCTAACAACCAAGGTGATCTTTTTAAAACATGATTCAAATTATGCTATCTTAATGCTTAAGATCCTCCAATGACTCCTCGTCACATTCAAAATAAAAGCCCCAATGTCATGACAGGCCTACATGGTTCCAAGTGATTCAGCTTCTGCCAATCTCCATCCTCAGCCTGTGTTCCCCTCTTCTCAGTGTCACCAAACTTCAGCCTTCTTTGTGTTCCTCAAATATGCCAAGCTTATTCTACATTGTGGAGCCTTCACTCTGATAGCCTGGAATATCCTTTTCCGGATCTTTACACTGCTCTCTGCCATTTAGGCTTTAGCTTCAATGCAGTGGTGCACTGGCAAATGTGTAACAGCCGACTCTCTGGAAAAAAAGAAGCCATGATTTGTAGCCATTGCCAATTTGTGTGGATATTCTGCCATGGCTTCCTTAAAGCTACCAATGTAATGTCAAACAGCTCCCCAAATTTTGGAAATCTTAGCAACCTGTTCTTTTGAACTGGTAGGTGGCTCCAGCAAACAGTGCTCTAAATACTGCTTTTTCCTGAATACTTCATTTGAAGTAGGCTCCAATCACTATTATATTGGTTTTTTTTATATTTTATTTTAACCATATCACTATCAATCTAATCTTTTCTTGTTCATTTACTTATTTGACTATTGAATGATTCCTGGTCCTCCTCCCACCCAACATGCAACATGTGTGTGTGTGTGTGTGTGTGTGTGTGCGCACACACACATGCACACATGCATGAACCTGAGCTCCAGGAAAGCAAGAACCTTGTTTGTCTTTTTCAGGGCTTCTTGCTTTCCTGTACTGTAATTGGTACCTGGAAAATAATATGAGCTCAGAAAATGTTTGTAGAACAAATATGTGAATGAATGGATATTAATCACTGATTAATTTCCCAGCTAAATCTTGACTCTAAATCTTTAAATATTGTTCTTCCTCCTTTTCATCTGAATATTTTCTGAAAATCTGTTGTGGCTCTCATAAACCCAGTGACATTTAAGATTTCTTAGTATGTAGCTGTATCTTTAATTGCTTAGATTGCAAATTTCTCTGTGCTCTGATTCCATGTAACCTGTGCAGCCTTTCTACTGAGCACCATAGTCTGTTATGTCTGCTCAGTTACCTCCTCCCACCAAGAGCCATACTTGTTCCCATTTCTGTACCTCTGCATGTATTTATTCACTTCTCTTTGACTATTTCTTCCTTCTCTTCTTTTCTAATATTAGTTTTTCAAAGTCCAATTCAAATCCTATTTCCTTTTGCTTTTCAACTAGTATGGAAATTTCTCTTCTCTGAATTTCTACTGTATTTACAGTTGAGAAAATCTCAACATGACCTAAAAAAGAGGGTGCATCTTAAATATGGACTGTATACTCTGGTGATATTAATGAATTAATACTAAATTTTTAGAAGATACATGTTTAAAGTATTTAAGAATGGAATATGATGATGCTTATAATTTACTTTCAAATTATTTTTGATATGGAAGGAGACAGGAAAAGAGAGAAAATGGAGGAAAATTGTTCATAATTGGTGCATTTAGATGAGAAGTGTGTAGGTGTTTATTATTTTATTATTCTTTCATTTTTTCTGTACATTTGAAATTTCCAAAATAAAAACTTGAGAGATACTTGATGTATGAGATATACCTACTAGGCTTTAAAACATAAAATTGTCTGGCCCTCATCCATGAAGATCTGTAGCTTCCTTTAAATAATGTTTTTAAATAATTATTTATTTTTTGAGACAGAGCATGAGTGAAGGAAAGGCAGAGAGACAGGGAAACACAGAATCCAAAGCAGGCTCCAGGCTACAAGCTGTCAGCACAAAACCCTATGCAGTGCTCAAACCCACAAATTGTGACCTGAATCGAAGTTGGATGCTTAACCAACTGAGCCACCCAGGCTCCCCAAGTTCTATAGCTTCTGATTCTGTTGGTTGAGGTGTGTAGGTCCAGGTAGAGGTATTTTTACAAACTTCACAGATGATTCTGATGCACAGTGTTATAGATCAGGTTTCTTAGAAGCCTGGTGTGAGACTATGCATTTTCCCAGGGAAGAGCTCTTAGGAGAAAAGGAATGAAGGGAATCGGAGAGGCCAATGGAGAAAAGCTATGCAAGGATATTATGTCAAGGAGAGAGTGACTTCAGGTTGATCCCATGGGGAAGTTCTGGAGAATAAGAACACCGCAACTTAATCCCATTTTGAGGCAAGGGGCTAGCCTTTTGTTTTGCTCAGCCATTCAGTCACTGTTGAGGTTTGGTCTAGAAGAGGGGCTGGTGATACTGGGAGGTAGTTGCCGAGATGAAGGTTTGGGCAGATAGCTATGAGCTATTTTCCACCACTTCAGTTGGGGCACAGGTGCACCACGCCGGGCAGGAGACCTGGGCAGGACATGGGCAGGCTTTACTGCATTCAGCCTAAGTGTTGAGAAGTACCACTCTGTCAAAGCAGCATGGGTAAGAAATGTACTGCTCATAATTGCATATGTCCTATCATCCCAATCTAAAGGTGAGGACCCGGACTTTGCTATTAAAGTCTTCTACAGAGGTTAGCACAGTGTTGGACATGCTATAAACAACAGATAAATTCTTGCTGGCTAATTGATTTGGCTTAACTCTATGCTTTTATAATAGCACCTACCCAGGCCATGAAAGAAGTTCCCTTAGAAGATAGGATTTCTTGACTCTGGCATGGCAAGGAGGAGGGTATAAGATGAATTGCCAGGGGTTACAGGGTATGGTCTACCATTTGCACAAGAATTCTGTGTTATAGATGCCAGATCCTTCTCATTGTCTACTCTTTATCAAACTCTGTATCTAGAACAATACATATTACTTCAGTTGGGGTCTCCTTGGAAGCAAACCAAGATCAAGGATTCAAGTATGGTAGTTGATGTGGATGATGATTCCAGGGTATACCAGTAGGAGAGTGGGGACTGAGAAGGGAAAGGGAAGGCAGTCAATATATGGCATATCATCAAGCAACTTACCACCACAGCGACTGAGCTTAGCCCCTTGGGAAGTTCTGGACCTAGTGTCATATATGCACCTCAATATTTTCAAATCTAAGGCTAAAGAGCTAAGATATATATGCTAATGATATCAATCATTGCTTGGGGCCTCCTCTTGGGGGATTGATAGGCCCTGATTCACTTGGTGGGGGCAGGGCAGTTTCTAGACACAAGAGGAGACCATCTGGCAAAGCGATTCAGAAACATGACACTGGTAAGGAGCACATCTCATCTCATTTTATCTGTAAAACACACCCCTCCAAGGGGGACTATGACAGCTTCTGTAGACTAGGAAAGGGAGATCTGCAAAAGTTCTAGATGTTGCCAATTTAGTAGCTAACAAAGCAGAATTTGAACATGATGTTCTGTCCCAATACTCTGTGTCCTTCTTTCTGCCTAAAATAGTTCCTTGACTTACAGTGGCAACATGGGTGCTAAGAGACACTTGTGGTGACCACAGTGGTTACCACTGCTGAATGAATGGATGGTCTGGGATGTTTGGCAGCCCTCAGTGGTGAATAAAACTTCATTGGGTGGGTGTCAGTAATTTGGAAATGGGCTTAGAGGCAGCATACAACCTATTAAATGACAAAGGTCAGTCTGTCTAGAGAACCAATCATGCAGGAGCCAGCCAGCACTAAATGATTTCTCTGGAACTGCCCAAGCCTCTAAGAACACATAATATCTTTTCTGTCGGTCATAGCTCCAGCCTGTGTGGGGCTCCAGGGACTGCCTCCATAACCTGCATATCAGTGCAGCGTCCCACACTCGCTGTCTCATTCTGTGTATCCACCAGCTCTCTGTCAGTGCCCTGACAGTTTTCTTCCAGAAGAGCCAGGTCAGTGGTGCTGATTGAAGACTTCAGCAATTCATGAGCACTGGAAAGAAAACTAATGTGGAGAGGCTGATGTCATAAGAGAAAAGTAGCATTCCAAGTTACTTCACCAGACCTGCAGGCTCAGGATAGATAAGCTTTGATCACTGCAGGGATTCCTGTATTT
Organism: Suricata suricatta; assembly: GCF_006229205.1. Classification (NCBI taxonomy): domain Eukaryota; kingdom Metazoa; phylum Chordata; class Mammalia; order Carnivora; family Herpestidae; genus Suricata; species Suricata suricatta. Next base: position 83,340,664 of record NC_043710.1, on the reverse strand, counting down.
CCAGTGTTGATGAGTCACTCTAATGTCTCCTGATTACATCTTGCTGTTTTTCCCAGGTATGTTTACCAGTCCTAGGTGCTATTCACATAAAAGTCTATGTCCTATACCTTGGTCCCATTCTGTGTCTGCTGAGTCAGCTGGGTGCACAGTGCTTCACTGGGCCTAGAGCTGGGATATGTAGATCTGAGTCCTCAAAAAGAAGTGCTTAATGTCGCCACTGCTATGAAATAGTGGCAAAGGAAACCACCTGAAAAGTTGCAAACCTGGAGCACTCAAGAGAAGGCTGGAGGCTATTCCTAGAAGTCTTAGCCAGCATGGGTAGAGGTATAAAGTTAGATTAGAGGTTCTCTAAATCCTTTCCAATTCTAAGATCCTACAATCCTGTATCTCAAGACAAAAGACATTTTATTTATTTATTTATTTATTTATTTATTTATTTATTTACTTTGAGAGATAGAGACTATACAGAGAGAGAGAGAGAGAGAGAGAGAGAGAGAGAGAGAGAGAGAATCTTAAGCAGACTCCACGCTCAGTGTGGAGCCTAACACGGGACTTGATCCAAAGACCCTGGGATCATGATCTGAGCTGAAATCAAGAGTTGGATGCTTGAACAACTGAGCCATCCAGGCACCCCAAGACAAAGAAGATTTTTGATCCTAATGTGTAAAATAAATTTGATAAAGATTCTACATTTATTTCTTTATAAATTATGTATGCACTATTGTACTAATGTGTTATTTATATTATAAAACTTGTATGTACATATTTTCAAAGGGTGGCATCAAAATGTAAATAGACAAGCTAATATTTTCTTCTAGGTCCTTGTTGGATAAATGTACAGACCTCCTTTGCAGACTAAGCCTTCTCATTTGGATACCACTGCTCTAGACACAATACTTCCTTTCCTTGTTTCCTGGTCTTACTTTGTAGGACCACAGGAATTTAGACATCCCCGGACTTCCAGGTGGGCAGTTCCCAGAGCCACACAGAGTAGAGGAACTCTGGAATCAGAGACACCCAGGTTTATTTATTTTATTTTATTTTTAAAATGTATTTATTTATTTAAATTCAAGTTAGTTAACAGATAGTGTAGTATTGGTTTCAGGAGTAGAGCCCAGTGATTCATCACTCACATATAACACCCAGTGCTCAGCCCAACAAGTGCTCTCTTTATTTTTTTAATTTTTTTTTAGCTGAGCATGACAGTTTATTTCTTCTACTTTTTAAAAATAGTTTATTGTCAAATTGGTTTCCATACAACACCCAGTGCTCTTCCCCACAAGTGCCCTCCTCCATCACCACCACCTCTTTTACCCCCTCCCCCTTCCCCTTCAACCCTCAGTTCATTTTCAG
>NC_043710.1:83310316-83339211 GCF_006229205.1 Suricata suricatta | reverse complement strand
GCCATGTAATATTCCATTGTATATATATACCACATCTTCTTGATCCACTCATCAGGTGATGGACATTTAGGCTCTTTCCATGTTTTGGCTATTGTTGACATTGCTGCTATGAACATTGGGGTACATGTGCTCCTATGCATCAGCACTGCTGTATCCCTTGGGTAAATCCCTAGCAGGGCTATTGCTGGGTCATAAGGGAGTTCTATCGATAGTTTTTTGAGGAACCTCCACAGTGTTTTCCAGAGAGGCTATACCAGTTTACATTCCCACCAACAGTGTAGAAAGGTGCCTGTCTCTCCACACCCTCACCAGCATCTATAGTCTCTTGATTTGTTCATTTTAGCCACTCTGACTGGCGTGAGGTGGTATCTCAGTGTGGTTTTGATTTGTGTTTCCCGGATGATGAGTGATGTTGAGCATCGTTTCATGTGCCTGTTGGCCATCTGGATGTCCTCTTTGGAGAAGTGTCTGTTCATGTTTTCTGCCCATTTCTTCACTGGTTATTTGTTTTTTGGGTGTGGAGTTTGGTGAGTTCTTTGTAGATTTTGGATACTAGCCCTTTATCTGATATGTCATTTGCAACTATCTTTTCCCATTCTGTCAGTTGCCTATTAGTTTTCTTGATTGTTTTCTTTGCAGTGCAGAAGCTTTTTATCTTGATGAGGTCCCAAGAGTTCATTTTTGCTTTCATTTCCCTTGCCTTTGGGGATGTGTCGAGTAGGAAATTGCTGTGGTTGAGGTCAAGGAGATTGTTTCCTACTTTCTCCTCAAGGGTTTTGATGGTTTCCTATCTTACATTCAGGTCCTTCAGCCATTTTGAGTTTATTTTTAATGCCCATTACTCATTGTTTTAAATATAATTTATTGACAAGTTAGCTAACATACAGTGTATACAGTATGCTCTTGGCTTCAGAGTAGATTCCCATGATTCATCACTTACATAGAACACCCAGTGCTCATCCCCACAAGTACCCTCCCCAATGCCCATCACCCATTTTTCCCTCTCCCCTGGACTCTCCCCATCAACCCACAGTTTGTTCTCTGTATCTCTTATGGTTTGCCTTCCTCTCCATTTGAAACTATTTTCCTCCTTCCCTTCCCCCATGGTCTTCTGTTTTTTCTCAAATTCCACAGAGGAGTGAAAATGTATGATATCTGTCTTTCTCTTACTGACTTATTTCACTTAGCATAACACCCTCTAGTTCCATCCACATTGTTGCAAATGGCAAGATTTCATTCTTTCTCATTGCCAAGTAGTATTCCATTGTGTTTATATACCACATCTTTATCCATTCATTAGTTGTTGGACATTTGGGCTTCCATAATTTGGCTATTGTTGATAGTGCTGCTATAACTGTACATGTGCCCCTATGAATCAGCACTCCTGTATCTTTTGGATAAATTCTTAGTAGCACTATTGCTGGGTTGTAGGGTAATTCTATTTTTAACTTTTTGAGGAACTGTGTTTTCCAGAGTTGTTGCACCAGTTTCCATTCCCACCAATAATAGTGCCAGAGGGTTCCCATTTCTCTACATTCTTGCCAACATCTGTTATTTCCTGAGTTGTTAATTTTAGTGACTCTTACTGGTGTGAAGTAGTTTTTCTATGTGGTTTTGATTTGTATTTCTCTGATGCTGAGTGATGCTGAGCATTGTTTCATGAGAGACAACCAGGTTTAAGTCATGGTTCCACCAATTTTTAGCTACATGACCTCAGAGTGGTGATTTAACATATTGAGCCTCTGTTTTTTCATTCATAAAATATACCCAAATATAATCATAGTCCTCAACTTACAAAGTTGTTGGGGCAAATGGAAATGGAGCATGTAGAGTGCTTAGCATCATGCTTGGCACATAATAAGGATACAATAAATGGCAATTGCCACTGAGATATAAAAGTTAATATATGCTTCTGCCTGTTAGCCGACTCCTCTAGCATAGTTAACTGGTACTCTGGCTAGATTGAAGCATCTCAAGAGCATTAAGCTCATAGCTATGAAGTTGATTGTGCCTAGACTCAGGGGCCTGCTGGACAAGTTCCCATGTAGGTGTCTTCCATTGTGGCCTCATCCTGCCACAATGGAACATGGAATTCAGTGTTATGGAGAAGAGAGAAGAAATTCTTTCTATTGTAAGAGGCAGGCTCCATGACACATAGGACGGAAAAAGAGAGCCTCTGAATTGGACAGGACTTGAGGAGTTCCATTTGGCCTCCGTGGTTCCCACCCAGATACCCTTCTTCCCAGAGAATAAAGTTGCCCCCTTTCACCACTTTTTTTTTGTTTGTTTGTATTTCGTTTTTTGTTTGGCAGCACAGCTACTACAATTTTTTCCTGGAATTTTTTCCTGGCCAAGATTAAAAAGATAAGAGGTGGAACCAGAATCTACCATTTATTAGTTGTGTGACACTGGGGAGATTATCCATCTGAATATCGATTTATTCATCTGTAAAGTAGGGATATAAATTAGCATAAAAATGGGTGATGTAGGGAGAACTGCTTGGTATCTCTTTTTATATATATGTAAAGGATTATTTTTGGTTCCTCTTCTGAGGGAAAATGGTGTGATAAAATAGTGAAGAACAAAACAGAAACTATCTTGCTACCCCATGTCTCTGTGGATTTTATCATTGAGGGAGAGAAGGAACACAGTACAGACTAGAGCAAGAGCACAGGAGAGAGAGGAAAGAGGGAGGGAGTCTGGTATAATTTGAGTAAGCGGGTTTTAGAATTGGAGGGAGCAAAATGAAGGGTGAGGAATTTAACTATTATAATTCTGATCTATTGCACCATCTAAAAGAGACATCTATTTGAACTCCTGTACAAGCAGCAATTACCTGGAAAATAAATGTAATAAGAATCTCCTAAGTTGGCAGTAAAATTAGCATCGCTGAATTTTAATTAATAGTCCAACTTGGAAGGAATATACTTCTCCTTAGATGAAAAGAGTGGCCTTAGCCATGGAGCAAGCTCACAAATCAGTGCTTTCAGCAGGTATTTTTTTTTTTCTTTGTTGCCTGGAGATTTTCTGCACCTTCAGTGTCAATAGGGGCTCTCCTAAAGAAATGATATTGGTCATAGATTCCTTCGTAAGCCTCAGTTTCTTCATATGTAAAATGGTGGTAGGGTGTTGTGGATGGGGAATGCTTGGACCCATGATCTTTTGGGTCCCTTTAATGTTTTTTCTGCCTTGATATGGACACATGTGGTTTCATATTTCTTTGTTTTCTGTTTTAATGATTGCCATAATAATAGCAATGATGACAATGGTATTCGAGGGGGATTATGGAGAACCTAGGATGCACCATGCACTGGTGAATTGTGGTCTCCATGACATTCCTTGAAGAAAGTATTCTTTGTATTCCCATTTTATAGATGCAGTGACAAATTCTCAGCAAGACCATGCCAAAGGTCAACCAAGTAAGCATTGAAATGGCGATGGGTGGTATTAAGGGATAATAAAAATTAAATGAAGCTGTTAGTGATTCCAGCACTGATTTTGAGTATCAGTTATATGTCTTCCTTCTGGGACTCTCAAACTTATCAGGGCCAAGTCTCTCATACAATTTACAAACTCCTAACCCATCACATTCTCCTGCAGATTCCCTACCCCCATTCTCATTAAATGCAGTCTAATTATTTTCTTATTCTAGAACTCTGGACATTTTGAAATCACCTTTGGTTTTTTCCTCTTCTTCATTCTTCATAGCCAAGCATTCATTACATTTTGTTCTTTCATTACTTAATTAATTCAGTGATAATATGTCAGATACTGCATGAGAAACTTAATAATAATAGCTTCTTAATTTATATACTGCTTTAGAGTTTTCAAAGGGCATCCACATGCATTATCTTATTTAATCCTCCCAATGGCCCCTAAAATAGATGGTCTGTATTTATGGGTGAAAAGATGGAAGCTCAGAAATGGTTCACACAAAGGAGAGCTATAATGGTGCCCAGGCTTCATTCAGGGTTTAAAGTTCAGCACATGGTTCTCCTCAGTGTCTCTTCCAGTTTTATTTCATTCTTTGTTTCCACAGTTTCTACCAAGGCTAGGTCCACAAAAACTCACCTCTGCTTTCTCTAAGAGTCTTGTGGTTGGAATCCTCGACTTCTGTCTATTTCACACCAGGTTTAAACTTTAATGCCTTGTTTTTAAACCTATGGCAGGTCCTTATTGGCTTGCATCAAGGTTACACCCCTCTAAGAATCTTTCAAGTTTCTTATTCTACATTTGCAAATACATGTCCTGCATTTCTTTCTTATCATGAGGATCTCCCTCTCAGCCTCCAAATATATTAGGCCCATTTGCTGGATTTTTTTTTTAACATATGTGCTTCTCAGCATATCTGGTTCATCTTAATATCTCCAGCCCTTGATACTCTGTTGTGCACCTTTAGAACACTCAACATCTTGAATAAATGGTTGTGACCCTTTGCATTCTATCTTTATTATGAACACTAAAAGCCTCCATTCTTTTTTGTGTGTGTGTCTGCATATATGTGGAAAAATATTTTCACAATGCAATACTTATCCTTTTATTTAAGATGATATACTCTAATATGCTATGTTAGAATATTTTATTCTATTTGGTTTTGTAAGACCTGGTGATGACAATTTTTTGACGTGGTGTTGAGTTATGACCTACACATTTTTGAGAGAGAAAGAGTGGAAAGAAGGACAGAGGGAGAGAGAGAGAGAGAGAGAGAGAGAGAGACAGACAGACAGACACTTAGACAGTCTCCACACTTAGCATGGAGCCCAATGCAGAGCTTGATCCTGGGAAATGACCTGAGACCCGAGCTGAAATCAATAGTCAAACGCTGAACCCACAAAGCCACCCAGGTGCCACATGACCTATACTTTTAAAAACATAGACCTACACTTTTAAAAACACCCAGGCATCCCATGACATACACTTTTAAAAACACATCAGGGTGACCAGTGATATGGGCAGCAAAGAATTGCACAAAGAATAGAGCAACAAGTAGTACAGAGTTTATTCACTCTCCAAGGGAGGAGAGGGGCCACACACCAAGACAAATGTTAACTCCGAGCTTCTGTTGGGTTGGGCCTTTTAAAGGTTTTGAAGGATGTGACAAGGTTGCAGCTGTGCCCATGGTGGGCCTGTGGGGATGGGGCCAACTCTTAGACAGCTAGAGCAAAAGGTGGCAAGGCCTCCATTCTTAAAGGTCCAACTGCATCACACTGGGGTAATCTTAAATTCTGGTTAATACTCAACTTTATATCTTGAACAGAATTTGTGAAACATGCAGAATCTCCAGGAATGTCATACTTAAGATTTATATTTTAACAAGGTTCTAGGTGACTGGTGTGCACATTAGGTTCTGAGAGGTGTCGATGGGCCACACAGAAGCTTTGATTCATAAAAACCTGGTTTGAATCCCAGTTCTGTCACTTACTAGTCATATGATCTCAGATAAAACTTGTAAAATGTTTTGGGGCGTCTGTTATTTATACATTAAACGAGGAAATAATAAATCACCAATCATGATTGATGCATTCTATACACATTAGCACTAATTATCACAAACACTTGCATGTTGGATATTCTTATTCCATTTTAGAGTTGAGAAAAATGAGCCTGCATGATGCTGGCCAGGTAACATGCAATGCATTAGCTGGAGAAGTTGCAATTCAAACCTAATCTATTTGACAATAAATGCCATTTTCACTCCCCTCCACAATTCTGTTCTCTCTATTATCAGGTTAGATCACATATTGTGAAGATTGAATAGAATTCAGGTTGTTTTGTGCTTTGTGCCCTGTGAAGCTGCATACAAACTTTATTAGTCATTAATTGTATTACTAGCTCGAATTGTTCTCTAATTGCCTTAAATATTGTACTTTGTTTCTTTGCAGTTAATAGTGTTCTTCTTTATCACTTGGGTATTTGACGAATTTGAGGAACTACTCATTCCTTGCTGCAAACAAGAACTATCAAATATCCGTGGAATATACATGTGGATGCTTGCACAAGCTGATTAGTGACGAGCAGAGATGAAATGAAAGGAGGCAGAAAATAAGGAAGACGAAGATAAATTGGCATTTGATTTATCTGGAGGGCAGGAAAGTGTGAAAGAAAATTGACTAGAATTAGGGCTTGGAACGTAAAAAAGATAAACCTGCAGTGTTTTAGATTATTCAAAAAGGAAGTTAGAGAGGATTCTTGAAAATGTCTTAGGCTGAAAGGTTAGGACAGGAGCTGGCCATTGGGTTTTAGATACAGATTCTGATAAGCTGCAAAATGAGTGTAGTATTTTTTTCGTGAAGTGGGACTTCCTCATGCTCTGCTGTTTGTCCTTTTTGTATATTAATGTATTATTCACCCATCACTGCTGCTGTGGGAATTGAAAATGTGAAGAATAATAGGGCGATCAAAGTAAGACTTTACCAATATTGAGAAAGTAGAGAGAGTAAGTGTTGTTGCTGGAAGGTCCAGTCCACTTAGTAATATTGCCAAATGCATCTACCACCACCTCAGACCATCCTCCAGTCTTGGTGAATTAAGTAGTCACCACTGTGTTGGCCCTTACGAGGAGCCTACTTGTGCATTTTCTGTGTACACCTTTTGGGATCCTCTGTTCTCAGTAATCAGAGAAACTAGAGCAGCATATGCAATTTCTAATAGTGCAGGGAGATTTAGAACCTAGGAAGAGAAGAGATATCAATTAGCTTGGGATTCCTGGAATTACATTAGGTTTTAATTTATCCCAAGGATTGGGTTTAGAAAACTGTGGAGAATGAATTTCTTAAAGAATGGAAGCTAAGAGACTAGTTATGGCTAGTCTAGACAGCTAAAGTCCTATGAAATGAGGGAGAGAATCCAGTCTTCTTGAGCTGGGTCAAGCTGGATCATGTACCCACATTGAAATAAAAACGTACTGAACTAACTGTGTGCCAGACACTGCACTAAAAATATTATATACATGTTGTCTAATCCTTGTAATGCCTCCATGAAATAGATACTATTTATTGTTCACATTTTATAGATGAGAAAATTAAGGCCTGAAGAAATTAACTGACCCAAAGATAATATAACTGCTGAATGGCAGAGTTAGAACTGGAAGTTCCATCTGCGTCTAAAGCCCAATCACCTTGGCATTTCAACATTAGCATCATGAGGGACAAGTGATTTGATTTATAATAATGTGAGGGAAGAAGAGGCAAAGACTCTTTCATATAGGGACTCAGTTAAATTTGAATTTTGAATAAACAATGCATAATTTTTCAATATAAGTATATCCCAAATAAAATTTGGAACATACATTTACTAAAAATTTCTTTATATATACTTTTATTTGCTAAATATGGCAACCATATTATATGAAGGCATATTGCTTTGAATCTACTAGACCCCAAAGTTATGATTTGGTCTTAGGGCTTAGCTAAGAATCAAGGAATGTTTCTGGAAGTAAGGGAAATAAAAGTCAGTGAAATGCAGAGGGAAAAGGATGTCTTTATTGGGCCTTGGGACATCTGTATTCCATTCACTGCTCTACCCTGCTTGGACTGGTTGCTACCTACCCTTGTCCATTTGGCTATGTGATACTTACAGGCCTTCCCATGATTCCTGGCAGCCACATGCTTTTTGTAATTGGGCTTTGGAGCAGAAGGGCATTGGAGTCATTGCAGTGTAAAAGCGTGTTGTTTCCAGGAACTAAAGGTTTGGATAGAGAAGTGACAGTGAAGCAGGGGAATGTCCCAGGACTATCTGTAAGAGCAAGGGGTGTGGAGAGAATTTACATGTAAAGACTGAAAACCAATTCATCCAGAGCCAATTTCAGCTCAGACCAGGGGAAAAATTGCTGCTCAAATTGGTATTTCCATTGCCAGGTTTATTGATAAAATGAAATAAAAAATCCCCTTTGTTTTTTATGAATTTGTTGTAGATTACAAAAAAGGGGGGAGGGCAATGTATTCTCATCAGTTGGTGACATACTGGATTTTGACAGGCCTTTTTTTCTTTTATAAGTGTAAAAATAGTTATGGATGAGCCTGAATATACCCCAGTTTCACGAAGATCAACATGGCTCTGGGTCTTTGGATAGAATCTCTTCTCTGTGCATACATCAGTGAATTCTTCCCTCTCTCCTAGAGGCTGGGAGCTGCCTGTCCTCATTTTTAAACTGGGGAAAGAAGGATCCAGAGGACTTGGATCGAGTGACATTCCCAAGATCACGGGTGAACAAAGAGGGTAGTAGCTGCTGGGCAGAGTAGAGGCAATCCTCCACAGCTCCACCTAGACTCGCCTCCTCCCACAGCCCCCTAGACCTCCTCCCAGATCTGATTAGGAAGCATAGGCTGTCCAACACCCTTGGAAACAACTGGAATGTTCTCACCTACCCTTACAAGTTCACAGTCACCTCAAGGCCTGGAAGCCTGTTCCTTGTCTCGTTGCTTTGCCATCTCTTTGCCCTCTCTCACCAGTGTTTCCAATCTTTCTCAGCTTCACTCAGTCTGAAATGTGTAGGGATCCTAACTTGTGGGGTCATACAAGAAGCCAGCAGCCCTTTCATAATTGCCACTGATGTGGAAACACAGGAGCAAATGAGTAGCAATTCATATGTCTCTGCGTGACAGAACAAAAACCTCTACTGAGGAATTAAAGCCATAAAATATCCTACAGGGCTCCTACCTGTGAGCATGTTCCTGACATCTGGAATGGCAGCTCATTGGAGCCACTCTGCTGTCAGCATACTGTTGAAATGCTGGCTGCAATTAAGCAGTGAGGACAGAAGGGACAAGAAGGGGAAGCGTTGGGGAGGAGGGATGGGAGTATACCAGTGGGAACCTCATGACAAAAAGACCCCTTTTTCCTACAATGGCCACAACAACTGAGTGGCCCCCACCCACCCCCACGTGGAAACTCTCAGAAAGCTGCTTGTGACAAGAGACCCTGTCCTTGCAAGAGGCATTAGCAGGCTGGCTCCTGTCTCGTTGACAGGAGTGTGACAGCTCAGAGTTGGTGTTCCTGCTTGGGAAGCTACTGTGGGCCAGCTCAGGGGCGCCCACAGGGCTGTGCCTGGGCTCGCTCCAACGGGCCGAGAGAAGTAGCGTGTCACTGCCAGGGATGGGGGAAGCGTGTGGAAAGCTCAGAAGAAATCCAATCAGAGATTCTCTGAAGTGGGGAATTTTGCTAATGGGGCTATCTTTTGACAGATGTTTACTATTTCTGGAGATGGGAGGGATGTTGGCGGCCGGGGATTGCATCCTGTGTTCAAAGCAGCTGGTGAAATTTAATTCTCTTACCGTGGCGGGAATTCCCAGGCCTAGTGCTTTTTGCTGGGACCAACAGTATTTGCTGAATGAAATGGATCCTCAGCTATTCACAGTGGTTTGCAGTGTTTTCAGGGCCTTGAGCTGAGTGCTGATGGGAGATACCTCACCTTTCCTTTTCCCCCTTTGCTTGATTCTCAACATATGTGCTCCCACAGGTGAGCTCCTGCACATAGATCAGTTCTAGTGAACCATTCTTCAGAAGGATGGCCTTGGTGGCCACTGGGAACTCTTTCTCAGGACCTTTGTGCCTTAGTTTTCCAGTTTGCAAAATGGGAAGAAAAATATTGGCTGTACACCATCTTCATGTATTAAAGGCAGTGAGTTAGGGTTTGAGATTTGAGATCAAAAGGTCTGTGTTCATCCATTTTCATCCTTACCCCAGATGGAAACTGCTGCAGCCAAAGTCTTCCCATTTCTAGGGAGATTGAAAGAGTGAAAATGAGAAACACAGAAAGAAGCCCCTTTGAAAATTTAGGGATATAATTGAAAATATAATCTTTTGATCATAGATTATCCGATTTTATATCAAGGCAAAGATGAGTAGGTATTAATATGAGGTGCATCCCACTTTTGGTTAGTAGGCAGCTAACCCATTTTTTGGTCTGCAGGAGAACACCTAAAATGAGTGCAGGCGTTGACCAGCCATGGAGGAAAAAATCGGGATTCCGAGCTGACATGCTATACAGGAAAGTCTTGTGTTACAGTCACCAAACCAGAGGTTAAGTACTATGCCCTGGCTTCTTTGGAGCACTGTATTAAGGCTTAGGCATAAGTCAGATCACATTCTTCTTCACCTTGCTATACTCATATGTTGCTCTAAAATTCCTTGACTTTTCAGCACTTTGAAGATTCTGTAGAGCAGGATGGTAAAGAGGGAAAAATGTAGGCTTAGAATACATTTTCAACTTCAAATCCTGATTCCCCACTAATGAATCATGGGTCCGTAAGCAAACTTTCCTTTTTGAGCCTTCTGTCTTACCTGAAGGCGGGGATAATAATCCTCACCTACATGTGTGGTGGGAAGGGTGAGGAAGCCACTGCATGTACAAGCTCAGCACATACCAGGCGCTAAATTAATTGTTTCCTGCACTCCGTCGCCCTCAGCAGTAATCATCAGATGTCACTGCTTCTGCTAAAGGAGAGAGTGAAATAAATCAGCAACATAAGCTATTATTTTGTGTGTATTCTGTGTGGGGAGGTGGCTGTTTTTAGCCCTACCACCTCCAAGTTTGAGCCCAAGATAGTGTGTTTGCTGAAAAAGCAAAATAGTATATTTGACCTACGTACCCTGGAAATGGATGGGTATTCATACAAATGGAAAATTAAAAAGAATTGGAAGAATCTTCCAGGACCCGGAAGTCATCTGATCTGAGATCCAGTGTAAAAATTATATAAGTCAGAAAATTATGTCTATGTCATTTAAAAATATTTTGAAGATTCTCATTAAGAAGATTTTACCTAGGTGAGTATATATGATATCTTACATTTATGTAAAAAAGGGTGGTGAAAAGTCCCCTATATATGTTTATATACATTTGCTTATGTATGATTGACTATTTCTGGAACAATAAATAAGAAAGTGGTAACTTGGTGACACTAGGGAGAGGTACTTGGAGGTATGCATCAGGAATTAAAGGAGAGGGTGTCACCTAGGCACCCTGATACCTTTAGAATTTTGAATTGTATTGATGTTTTAATTAGCTATTCAAATTTTAAAAAAGGTAAAATATACACTATATCTGGTGATGTCAAAGTGGCTTCTGTTAATTTCTAAGCAGTTACTTAAATATTTGTAAAATCACACCATAGAAAATGTCCTTTGAAAATAAAATGTAGATGTTAGTGAATACCTAGAGAAAATCACCTTAGTTGATTTCTGTTACTCTTTTACCCAAGATTAACTTCCTGAAGTGTGAGTATGACCCATGTTAATTCTGTGTGTGTCTGTGGATAGTGAGTTCACCTGACTAAGGCTCAGCCCCAGTGAAGCTGAGGTCTTGGGTTTGACCCGCAGATGTCCAATTAACTCCACAGTATTGTGAGGGTGCAGATTGTGCCTCTCACTTTGAGTAGCTGATGCGGCTGAATGAAGGTCAGATGAAAGTCACACAAGTTCATCACTAAGTAGAAAGACAATGGAGGGGGGAGAGATGCCCCCATGTAGGGGTGGAGGTAAACAAAGAGGCTGGCAGTGTTAGAGATAAGAATTCAGGAAATACAATAAGACACATGGCCACAAGTATTCCTCTATGGCAGGAATGGGTCTGTTATAGGATTCACCAATAATCAACCACACTCTCCTCCCGTTTTCTGCACATAACCCTCTTCTATTCATACCCTTTATTCTTAGAATTTATAGCCAGAGGTGGTACAAATATATAAGTATATTGGGATGGGGATAAAGATGTGGTTAAAATACCTAAAAAGCTTTATTGGAAGTTCAAACTAAATATATAAAAACCTAAACACATTTTAGGAGTCTTCAGGTCTTCAGAACATTAATTCCTCCTCTACATTCTGCCTAAGATCAACACTCATGGTATTTTATGCATGAGAAAGTTTTCTGAGAGTGGCACACATGAGTGTATGTGTGTGAGTGTGTGTGTGTGTTTATGGGAGATTGCAGGATGAAAGTATTGAAGGTTTTCTAGATATCACTAAGGGTGGGAAGAGGGCGGAGTGGGCTTCTAACCCCTATCTGACCGTTATCTGTCTCTCCTACCATTTTCCATAGAACATCCCAGGCCCTATAGTGTCAGCTAGCTTGGAATAATAGTTTTAATAACATACACTTGTGAGACTTTATATTTCTAACCCTGCTCCCATGTTAATTGTTTCATTCACTAGACAAAACAAGCTCATGAAATAGGCTTATCTCCATTTTACAGATTAAAAAAAAAAAAAACATTGGATAGCCTCAAGTATCTTGCTTGACATCCACATAGAGCTCTCCTGATTTCTAGACATACTATTTCTCATCTAAGAATAAGATGTCTTGGGATGTTTGGTATTTATGCTTCCAGGCTTGATTAAAAAGCCAGGAAGGCATGCTGTTAGTAGGGAGCTTGCTCACAAATTAAATTATATTCCTTAAAGTAAGTTTTCATTAGAGCCTAGAGTTAAACCAAAGTCTGGACTAGTTCTTGTTTCACTTGAACTTAGTCCTACCAGCTAGCTGTCGGTGTTCACTGGTGCTTACCTAGCAGGAAGTTATTGGTTAATATGTGTTTACCCAGTAATTACACACCCATGCATATTACTCACTAATTATGCTCAGCAGGTGCAGAAGTCATTAGCACAACACATCCCTGGCACTGAGGGTAATGGAGACATACCTTTCTGTATTAATTTAATAATTGCATATTATTTACCATATCTAGGGTTATTTCACCAGAGAATGATAACAAAGAGCTGTGCGGTTCGCCTGCTGACTCCATTTGCCAGTGCAAGTCAAGGGTGGTGTGACTGCTCCCTCTTTGTGTGAACTATGGCACAGGGAGACTGCAAGGGACACGTGGAGGTCCCAGGACAGCCCCAGTAGCAGGAGAGTTGAACCTTAATAGCTGAGTTGCCATTACCCATGCGTGTCTATCCTAAACAAATTTAAAATCCTAGGCCAGCCTCCCCAATGCCCAGCATGTTCCGGAGCTGCTGTGTGCTCAGGGAATTAAAACTAATTTTAATATTAGCCCTAAGCAAAGCATAATTAGAAAGATAAATCTTCTGCAACTCTCTCCTACCCAGACCTCTCAACTGCCACCTCCCACCCTCATCCCACCTCCCTGCCATAATGCATTATGAAGCCAAATATAAATGGCTTTGAGATGATCTGTAACAACATTGAACACATTTGTTCAGCTAATTGAAGGCTGGTTCAGATGTCAGGCAGATACCGGTGGTGTGACACCTGTGAGGGTGGGGCAGTCCTTGACTCTAGGCACTATGAGGTGGAACAGCTGGGTGTGGACCAACCCTAGCTTATTCCTTCAACTGAATACCAGCTCATCATTCATTCCTGGAGGGGCCACTTGTCTATCACGGTCACAAAAACCTATAAAGCTAAAGGTGAGGTATTTCTCATACTAAATGATGCTGTCTTGGACTTCAAAGGCCCATCTTCATCTCCAGAAATAACTGTTCATCTTCTCTAGTTTTTGATTGCGGCAGAGGGACTCTTCTTGTTTCTCCTTGACAGGCACAGGCAGATAAGTAGGCAAGTGTTTGGTGAATTGAGGAATGAAGCACTATGATGGCAAAGAGACTAACTCCGTAAAAGGCTGGAAATGTCATCTATAATGGTGGTCAGGTGGGGAGTGGGCTGCTATGTGCCTGCTTCACATTAGAGAGAGGTGAGCCTTTGGAGACAATGAAGACATCTGGCCTTTCAACTCCTGAGAGCAAAGAAGGTCTAAGATTTAGGAGGATCTTCGCATGTGGACTAGATAACTTACAACTTTCTGCTTCTTCTATTAAAAATGGACTTAGCTAGTGATAACAGGCCATCTTCATTCAGAAAACAAAACTCTCTTTTCTCATTCTGATTTATCCTTCTTCAAGGAACCTCCAAACAACCTGCCCAATTTTCCTTATAATTCATGTGTCTCAAAGGTTTCACTGAAGGCTTATGGAACACTAATTCCTTTTAAAAGTGCTAAGTGCTCAGCTTAATACTCTTGAGTTCCACCCATGTTGCTACAAATGGCCAAATTTCATTCTTTCTCATTGCCATGTAGTATTCTATTGCATATATAAACCACATTTTCTTGATCCATTCATCAGTTGATGGACATTTAGGCTATTTCCATGATTTGGTTATTGTTGAAAGTGCTGCTATGAACATTGGGGTATATAATTCAGGCAAAGAAAGACAGATACCATATGTTTTCACTCATATGTGGTACAGGAGAAACTTAACAGAGGACCATAGGGGAGGAGAGGGGGAGAAAAATAGTTAAGGAGAGGGAGGGAGGCAAACCATAAGAGACTCTTAAATACTGAGAAAAAACTGAGGGTTGATGGGGAAGTGGGAGAGAGGGGAACATGGGTGATGTGCATGGAGAGGGCACTTGTTGGGATGAGCACTGGGTGTTATGTGGAAACCAGCTTGACAATAAATTATATTAAAAACAAATAATAAAAGTGCTAAGTGCTTTGCTGACAGCATCACCACCCTCACAGCCTGTGGAGTTGATACTAAAGAGAGAGGAGAAGACAATGCTTGAACAATAGCTTGGCAGACCCAGGCCTTGAGATGCATCATGACAGCTGGGGCAGGGCTTGAGAGAATCATGTCAAAAATCAGAGGCAACTCTGACTCCTGTTTCTGCAGGTTTCTGAGTCCCTGTGTTTCATTCCCCTAAGCTCCATGCCCAGCTATTGTGGTTTTCTTGTGTACCCCTCCTGAGTTACTAACAGCAGAGCAGAATTCTGAGCCTTCTGTTCCGCACATATTTTCCACACCTTTTTTACCCTACAACTGTCATCTTTGGCTTTCTTTATAAATTTCTGCTCTTAATATTACAAGGTGTTAAAAACGGGTGTGGGGGGTGGTGGATCACAGCACAATCAGAGAACTATGGAGTCAGCTTCTTCCCCACTGCCAACACCCACTTGCTTCTAACCCTGCCCCTAGTTAAAGTTCTAAACCTGGAGGGTTCCACCAACTCACTAGCATATTTTATGGTGCACATCCCAAGCCTCTTCTCATAGATCTTCCAGATATCCCTGATTTCATGGCCTGTGAAGATGGCTGAAGCGAAAAGAGGGCTATACATCCTTAACATCATTCTTGCTCCATGAACTTCAGGTGCTTCTAAGGAATTTGCGAATATACCACAATCATGGATTCTTTCATGAATTTTCTCATGCTCCTTCCTCTGAAATTTCTTTTTCTTTCTTTTTGTTTTTTTGTGGGGACTCTCATAGTTCAGCTCAATGGTTACTCCTTTTTTTTTAATAGTTTATTGTCAAATTGGTTTCCATACAACACCCAGTGTTCTTCCCCACAAGTGCCCTCCTCCATCACCACCACTTCTTTCCCCCCCCCCTTCCCCTTCAACCCTCAGTTCATTTTCAGCATTCAATAGTCTCTCAAGTTTTGCGTACCTCTCTCTCCCCAACTCTCTTTCCCTCTTCCCCTCCCCCAGGTCCTCTATTAGGTTTCTCTTGTTCTCCTGTTAGACCTATGAGTGCAAACATATGGTTTCTGTCCTTCTCTGCCTGACTTATTTCGCTTAGCATGACACCCTCAAGGTCCATCCACTTTCCTACAAATGGCCAGATTTCATTCTTTCTCATTGCCATGTAGTACTCCATTGTGTATTTAATGTCTTTCCCCAATGACTTCTAGGCTCCTTTGATTTCCTGCTGCTTTCAGGCAGATGGAGCTATCAGGGGAATGGTTTTTCTATTGGCTTGCAAACTTCTTTATGAGATCTAGACTCTGACTCTATCTCATTCATTTTGACCATCCTCCGTGCCAAAGATGCTCTCAAGACACAAAGCAGGCCCTACATGAGGCCAGAGCAGGCCTAACTCCCAAGGCAAGCAGGACTCTCCAGTTGGAGAGGGTCACATTGACCTTTGCAAGTACTTGGGAAACTAGTGGGCTTTGGTGTCTTAGTGGTATGATTGCCTTCCAAATAGGAACCTATGTGAAGGGAACTAACATCACTTGGTGCCTATTATTTGCTAAATGCTGTGACAAATCCTTCATATCTCTTACTTCACTAAATTCTATGAATAACTGAAGTATTTAAATCCCCTTTAACTGATGAAGAAAGGTGTAGAGAGGTTAAGATAGCTTAGGCTAAAAAATGGTAAATTCCTTGGTAAATTCCTGTTTCTCTGGACTTTCTTCCTCTATACTGCTTTCTCAGGGAGAGAGCAGGAAAAGGAAGTTTTTCCTTCTTTACCAGGAGCACCTGCTTCTGAGAACTCTGCTTTCTTTCCAGCCTCTTGGGGATTTGCAGATCTTTTTTTTTGCAGAAGTTGTATGACACTGCATGAGGGAGGCCAAGAGCCATTCACTTTCTTCATGTGTTATGCCTTCTGATTAAGCATATGACATTTTTAAGCATTTGATTTAAATAAACAATGTCTGACCAAATTTCAAGCTCTCCCTTATGCACTGTTTTCTATTTTTCGACAGCCTCTGCAATTGGTTGTGTAGGGAGAGTCAGTCTGTCTCTGGAGCAGTGAAATCATGAATTCACTTTGAATATGGGGAATTCATAATTGCTGCTTGGAACAGTTGAGTTTTCCAAACATACTTCCTCTGACCTAGCCCACCTACCCCTTCTATTTTATTAATGGGCCACTTATTGGGCTTTTCAGCCATATAAAGTTTTTTATGTGATCTATTATATGCTGATTTAATTGTTGCTGTTTATTTATTATGATTGTATTTGAATTGCCATGGAGAGCCAACTGTGACTTGGCAAAGAGCACCCAAAGACAATGTTACAATATTGTTTTCAGGAAGGCAGCATGCCTGCATTACAGATTGGAGGCAACCAAGGGGAAGGGGCGGCCCTGCTGACCAGGGTGGCTGGTATGTATTGTGAGTCTACACTGAGTTGCTCAGTTTGGTATCTATTTAGGGTAAGTGCTCCTAGAGGCAAGCAGCTGAGAATCTTCCTGAGTGTTGTATAGCACTTGTAGGATTGACTTAAGTAAAATATGCTGTACTTCCTATACCAAAATAACACTCCCAGCCCATTCTCAATTTTTTTTTTCCAGCAATAATGATGGCTTTGCTGGGATCTAGCTACATATCTTCTCATCCAATCCCACTGTGTTTAGTGGCCAAAGACATAGTGAACTAAAAATGTCCTATGTGAGCATCATTGTTGTCCATTGGTCAGCCTCATGTCCTAAGTGGCCGTGTACAAGCCATGTCCACCTACACTAAAACCCCACACTCTGTGAAAGGGCTTTGCTAAGAGCATATGAGCTGGGCCATTATAGTTCATTCAGTAATGACTTATTGAACTTTTAATATATGCCAGTCCTGTGCTAAGCACTGCCCTACCCCCATCCTTGGTGACTGTGGATATAGAATGACTGGTAGGAAGTGCAAAGAATTGTAAGACCTGGTTCCTATCTTCATGGAGCTCAGTCTAGTGAGGTGGTGAGGGGAGATGGCACAAAAAACAGCCAGCAGTAGCATCACATGGCAAATGAGCAGTGTGGACTGCTCCTTCCTCTGCTCTAGTAGGTAATCACTAAATGGTCCATATTAACATTTTCAGGTGCAAAACCCACATGGCAACACATTCCCTGTCCTTGGTGTTGTGTGTTTGTTAGCAAGAAGAAAGAAGGACAGGCAGCTCTTTGAGGAAACAAACCCTCTGTTCATTGTTTCAGTAGTGGCTGGTATCTTTCGCCGGAATAGTCATCCCAGTTCTTCTCTTGGGCCTTTTGGAACAAAAAGTACTGTAGGGAAAAAACTATTTCTGGCCCAATGGTATGAAAGTGCCAACAGAGAGACCAGGGAGGAGCAGCGGGCAGCCCCAGCAGGGAGACGGCAGCCTTTAGGGGAAGATGGGCATGGGGAAGAGCCAGGGCACAATCTGCTCCGTGGAGAAATGGAGGAAGCAGGCCGTCTGTGTGGGGAGTGGCTGGGAGCCAGGCAGGCGCAGGGAATCTTCAAGGGGATAAATACTAAGAGATTTCCATCCCTTTTGGGATGAGTGCCAGGGAAAGAGGCCAAGATTCCAGGGAACACAGCCAGGATAGGGTTATTATAATCCCTAGGAGGATTCATTTGCCAGCTACTAAAGCAAAAGCAAGCAGCACCCTGAAATGGAGACTAGCTATTTCGGAGCAATTAGCCATTGGTGCCTGCTGCTGTCTTTGGAGAATCTCCAGAAGCCAGTGGGGTAAGGAGGAGGGCAGGAAGTTGCAGCCTGCCACCAGGGAGATGGCTCTGTCCTTGGCACCTCTTCCACCTGACAGCTCACTGTGAGTACAGTGCCATACCTGACCATCCAAGGGGGCTCCTGATGCCCTGGGTCCACATCCTGCTCTCAGGACAACCAACACTGGGCCATGATAGCCTCCATCCTCCGGATACTCTGCCACCAACCCAGCCAGGAGTTGGATCAGGCCAGATGCTTTGCTCATATCAGACGCTCTCTGCCTGGGACCCAGGGAAACTTTAGGAAATTTACCTTTGAGGGACAGTGAATTGCCAGAAATTATTTGTAAAAACCAGAAAGGCTAAAGAGGACCTTAATCCTCTCACGCTATCATTAATGTGCTGTAAAAATGCACCTACCCAACATAGTTTTTCCTGAAGAATCAGCAAGATTTATGTATGCTGGGGGTAAAGGCAGGTTGGGGTACCACTTGCATTTAAAATCATTAAGTCATTGCTCAATAAAGGAATAGCCTCTGCTTTGTTTGCCTCTATACTACCTGTTCTGTAAATTTCCCAGACTCCTGTCTTACTGAATTGTATGCCTTGGAATTTCTTTTTGGAGTCCCAGGGCTTGGAGCTCCTGGTAGCAGCTGTAGCCCATTTGCCTTGGTCTGTGCCCCTGCATAATCCTGGGGTACATCCTGCATCCACATCCCTGTCTTTCCCAAGGCCTTCCTATGGGCTGTGACCACTACCTGGAAATAAATCCATTGGAGTAGAAAGAGACTAGGTGTCATTGTAGTTGAACAAAATGGCAACAAACTTCAAACTATAAAGCAAGAGAGACAATGTGTATTTTCTTTAGTCTACACCACTGCTCTGAACAAAGGAAGAACTGATCAAGAGGGAGGTGCTCTATCTGGCTTGATAGATGACCACTAAGGAGGGCAGAGATGAGATAAATAGGGTTTGGAAATCAAGTACAAATACAGGAGTCCCCAGCAACTCTTTTTTTTTTCTTCACTTTCATTTTTTAATTTTTTTTTTTTTGAAAGAGAGGGAGGGAGGGAAAGAGAGGATTAGGGGCAAAAAAAAAAAAAAAGGGGAAAGAGAGAATCCCAAGCAGGTTCCATGCTGTCAGTGCAGAGTCCCATGCAGGGCTCAATCTCACAAACCATGAGATGATGAACTGAGCTGAAATCAAGAGTCAGATTTTTAACCAACTGAGCCACCAGGCACCCCACTCCACTGCCCCAGCAACTCTTTCAGCAAGGATCTCCTTTGTGCACTGAAAACCAGCTTTCTTACTCTTTATTTGGCCTTCCCATGCCTCCCCACTGCGAGCCGCCTCCCCAAAACAGAGGCACTGCTCTGGCACTGACTATAGCCAGGTCATGCTCCAAGCTAAGAAGAGACATATTTCACATACTCTCTTTCCAGGTATTTCGTGATGGGATCCCTGTGGTAGATTCACATCTTACTAGCCTGAAGTGAAGCTGGAATCGCCTTCTGAAGACTCATATCTCTGGGGATGTCTGCTGGGACTACTTGGAAGTAACAGAGAAGAAAGGCCAGGATCCCAACAATATTCCTCAGGAAGCAGCCCCTGCAAACCCTGTGCTGGACACCGAAGTGGGTAAGAGAGAAGAGGACACCAGAATACCATAACAGAGTAACAGAATACTGTGGAGGAGTCTGGCTGGCTAATCCCCAAAGGGCTTCACCATAGGAGTTCTTGCTCCAACTATTCAAAATGTGACCAATTCCCCTGCAATTCTCCTCTTTCTTGGGAGGACAGGCAGAAGGCTGGTGATGTCTGGCATGCATAGCGCAGTGGATTCCGGGTGTTTCTGTGTACTGTACTGATTGGATGAGAAGAGAGGTGGGGAAAGGAGAGGTGTGGATTTGCTCCATGGAGCTCCGGAGCAGTCACTATGACATCACAGGAAGCAGTAACCGTCTCCCATTTTTCTGACTCCTATAGGAAGCAGTAACTGGTGACCAGTTTCTTCCCCTTCTCAATCATGTTTTCCAAGGAAACACATTTTTAAAAGTTGGTATTTCTGAAGCACACACCTTCTGAAAGACAATGCGGGAAAAGGCAGTTTGGGATTAAACTTGTGTTTTGAAGGCCTAATGGAGGTGAGGCAGTGATAGTGGTCCTCCTCTCAAATGCCTCTGCCTTGGGGCCAGGTCAGTCCCCTACTATACCTAGACACATCTTACATGTAGCGGGCACCCTTTCTTGTGCATTCAGTCTGACCCTAGCCTCCTGGGTCCAGAGACTGTGTTCCCACACTATAACTTAGTGAAGGGCCCTGAGGGGGTCAACATGCTAGTAACGGGAACAGGGGCAAGTAATTCCTTGGTCTTTCTCCTCCCCCATATACTTCTCTTTCCCCTCAAATCCCTAATATTCATGTATAAGTCAAAAAGATGATAAAGGTATACCCATGGGATATATGGGAAGGAAGGAGCACAATCTTATTTACTTTCAAGATGGAAGAGCATCCTATACACATGTGATCTTCAAGTCTCCCTGTGTTTATGGTAGTATCAGCTGGTTGGCTGGAGGAGTGCTTATCTCTTTCCTGGGTCCTTGCCAATTTACCTGTGGTACCTTCTCTCCCAGAGCGGTTACCAAAAGATGACTGGGCTCAGGAGCCTAAGATCATGTATCACCTCCTCATGCTGCGAGAGAAGCACACTGCCAAAGTTGCCCTGTGAACCTTGGCGGTGATGCAGTCTCATTAGGGAAAAGGGTCTCAGGGCTCAGCCTCCCTATGCCGGCTTCGGGCTCTGGGGAAGTACCCTGAGCTGCGGCAGCAGGCTCAAGGGGCTTCCCGCCTGCACCGCAGCCACCCGCCGGCAGGAGGCCTCCGCAAACGAGAGGGAACCTGTTGGCGGGCGCAGCTGAGCCCAGCCATCGCGGACAGGCGCTGACGGCGCGCAGGACCGGAGCCAGAGGGTAGAAAGGACTTTGAGAATTCAGAGAGGAGACTGGCGCGCGACAAAGAGGCTCGCAAGGCTGACAGGAAGTTGGTAGCCAGCACAGGCGCAATCTGCGGGCCTCAGTGGGGAGATGACGGTCTGGCTTTCCCGGTGTGTGGCTGCACCATCTGAACATCTTGATTTGCTGCTAATTGAGCAGCCTGACACCAGCGCGAGCACGTGACCTATCCGCAGCTGAGACCTGAAACTCCCGCTCCGCTGGCTCACTGGGGAGCAGGGGGAACCAACTGCCGCGGGCTGCGGAGAAAGCTGGCGGTGCCAGGGAGAGCGGGCTGGGCAGGGCCTGCGAGCCAGCCCCTATCCAAGCGGCTTGGCGGCGGTCCCGAGGAAGGCCTGGCTTCCAGGATCCGCTTCGCCACACAAGCCCTCCAGCTGGCCGGAGGGTCAACTTCTGAGTCATGATAGTGATAACGCCACCAGCCCCCATTGGTGGCTCAGCGAGTGCAGCCTCAAATGCTACCTTGCTCCAATGCCCTGGACAACTTCACATAGTGCATGTTATCCCCATCTTAGGGATGATGAGACCCGGGGCTTAGGAGGCCTAGAGAAGCAGGTAACAGCTAACTAGTAAGGCTGGGGTGTGACCTCAGTGGTACTTGGCTGCAGAGCTTATGCTTGACAACTTCAATCCGATCTGGAAAAATATCTTCATCCTTCTATGATTTGGTTATTTTATTTAGCATAATGTCCTCCAGGTTCATCAATGTTGCAAATATGCTGACTTTTCTTCTTTTTAAAGATTGGATACTATTCCACAGCATGTATATATCACATTTTCTTTATCCATTCATCAGTCAGTGGACAGTTAGGCTGTTTCCACACCTTGGCCATGTGAATAATGCAGCAGTGAACATAAAAGACGGACAGATCTTTGAGATCCTGATTCCAATTCTCTGGGATAAATACTCAGAGGTGAGATTGCAGGATCATTTGGTAGTTCTACATTCCACTTACATGAGGATTCTAAAAGAGACACGCTCATAGAAACATGGAATAGAATGGGGACTGCTGGTGGCTGGGAAAGGAGAAGCGAGGAAGTTGCTAACCAGTGGGCACAAAATTTCAGTTGTGCAAGAAGAAAAAATTCTAGTGATCTGTTGTACAAAACTGTGCTTATAAGTCACAATATAAAAAATCGGTTAAGAGAGTAGATTTCATGTTAGGTGTTCTTACCACAAAAAAAATAAATTGTTTTAAAAAGGAAAGGAGAGAAAAAAATGCATGATGACCCTATCAGTCATATCATTCACCAGTTTCTTTAAAACTTTTTAATTCTAATTATAAATAAAGAGGATTTGTGTCCCTAGAGTAATAATTATCTTGAACTCATCTGATGCCTTAAGTCTAAACAGTGCTTTTACATCTGTAAGCATATTCATGACCACCTCATGAGGCAAATATTGTCTCAATTTTAAGATGTGGGTACACTGGGGTCCAGGCAATGAGGAGGGTCCCCTGAACTGGGGACCACCTTTGGATGCCAGCTCAAGTGCTTGTCCCATTCGCCACCTGGAGTCACGGGCAGAAGCAGTGTTGGGGTGCAGCACGGATCAAGCCCCTGGCCTTACCACTGAATCCAATCTCTTTCTGCCCAGTCTTGATTTGGCAAATGTTAATGAGTCTGTTTTGACCACTGTGCTCATTACTGTGGTGTCACCCTTCAAATCCATTTGTTCCATTATTTGATTAATCCAGGGATTAGGCCAGAGTGAAGAGGCATTGATGCAGCTGCCAGAGTGTTTAAGAATCTCTCTTCCTCTCTCTGTGTATCTAAGTGTTTCTCCCTTCTGGTTTTACCTAACAAGAGAAGGCAGGGCACAAACAGGTGAGGCATGTGTGAGACCATGTGTCCCCGTAGATGAGTAAGGAGGCAGAAATGAAGGGAAAGGTCTAGAGGCTTACACTTTTTTTTTTTTTTTGGCCGAAAGTAAAAAAATCAATCCATGACCTTAAAGAAGTTTATGAATTCTTAGCTTAGGAATCAATGCACATTGATTTTTGTGCCTCTGCATGCGCTGTACATGTACACTATCAAATGATGAAAGCTATATTTTGTTGGGCTTGGAATGGGGATAAGCAGGTGCCATTTTCTACTGAGTTGCCAAGAGTGAAAAAGGGAAAAGAAATGTTCATTCTGTGGTGGTCTCAGTTCAGAGCATGGGGCCTCTAGCTGTGACTGCTGAGTTCGGACATTGGCTCTGATCACAGGGTCAACATCACAAATTCCGGAGTGTGACATCTCAGTCCATTTCCTCACACCCCTTTCCACTGCAGTTCCAAGCCTTTTCCACTCACAATCTCCCTTTCCGGTCATGGTTTTTTAAACTTAAATTCAAAGGGTGAGGGATTGCTAGGTAAAAGAAAAACGGGAAGCAAGGGAGGCATAATGTCAATAAAGGTGACTTAACTACATTTGAACAATATTTCCATTTAAAGAATTATTTTTTATGCATTATGTCATTTGATCATCGTATGCACCCTTGGGAGTTGATCAGAGCATATATTACTGCCCTCATTTTACAGATAAGGGAGCTGGTGCTAAGGAAGCTTGTGACTTGTTTACCACCTACCAGCTGGCATCAAACACAAGCAGCATTCACACTTGGGGCATCTGACCCCAGTCTCCTTCACACTGGGATGGTTCCTCCAGTGTCCAGAGACACAGCAGCTCTGTCATGATGGAAGCTCTCATGTAAAGAAGAAGAAGAATCTTTATGCATAGGACAAATATATAGACATATGCTCAAAACATGTAAAGAAAGTAATGCAATTGAGTCAGTGTAGAAAGAGAAACACAAATGTTTGGGGGGACACTGAGGTGGAAGCATCTAGGCAAGAGAAACAGACAACCTAGAGATGTGGCCTGGGCTCTGCTGGGCTAGGTAGATGGAGCCTTTGGTGGGACAGCAGCTTTGGGACTGCTGGCACTGAGCAGGCAGTTCAGCTGCTGGGGATGTTACCTTCATGAATGAGCCCTAGGCCTCTTGAACTCAGTCATCTCCAGGTGATCCCTGTGCTCCGTCCTCCCACATTCTTGCTCCTGCTATAATTTCTAGCTTCATTGGTGCCATATTGCCCTTTGTCTGTTTCAGGAGCCCAGAGCCTCTCGCCCTACCCTCCACTCATCATCAGTTTCCAGCTCTTATTTATTTTACTTCTTACATTTTTCTTGAATTTCCTTCTTTTATTCCTTCTGTCTTTTTTTTTTCAAGTTTATGTATTTTGAGAGAGACAACACAAGCAGGGGAGGGTCAGAAAGAGAGGGAGAGAGAGAGAATTCCAAGAAAGCTCCACACTGTGAGTACAGAACCCGATGTGGGGCTCAAACCTACAAAAAACATGAGATCATGACCTGAGCTGAAACCAAGAGTCAGATACTTAACCAACTAAGCCCCCAAGGCAACTCAGTATTCCTTCTATCTTCCTCCTGGTTCAGGCTTTCATAATATCTCACATAAAGTCTTGATGTCCCTTCTAAATCTATCTATACTATAGTTACATGTGTATGTGTACATATATATATGTATATTTGATTTTTTCTTTAAATCAATTTGGTGGAGTAAGCCACTTTCGATGTTAACTGTGATTTCTCACCTTTATCTCTTTCTCCCTCTAAACAGACAGGTCACAAGCTCTGGCCAGGACCATGGGTATATGAATGCAACCCATGTGGAGAGATGGTCTGTCTGCTCACATTTCTGGAATTGCTGAAGCACTCCCTAAACCTCCGGACACTTTTTGGGAGGAAGGCACTTCAAAGAGTTGAAGGTTCAAGTTTTCTAGCAACCTGGTCACATCAAGAGCTTGAAAGAGAAATTAAGGTGAGAGTTATAAAAAGATGTACTTCTTATACACCTAAATTTGTGGACTGTGATCCACAGACACTAGCCCCATTTATTACCAATAAATCTCAAAGACTTT
This sequence comes from Suricata suricatta, assembly GCF_006229205.1. Taxonomy (NCBI): domain Eukaryota; kingdom Metazoa; phylum Chordata; class Mammalia; order Carnivora; family Herpestidae; genus Suricata; species Suricata suricatta. Next base: position 83,314,113 of record NC_043710.1, on the reverse strand, counting down.
CAAATTTCATGTGAAAACAATGTTCCATGCCTCTCCCTGCATCTCTCCTTCTCCCACCCCCACAAGCTGCCAGAGAGATCCAGCTGAAATGTGCATCTGATCATTTTATTCCTGAATTTAAACCCCTCGGGGCTTCTGCCCGCTTTTGGGATCAAGTCTAAATGTCGTGGCAGGGTCCTCTGTGATCTCTGCCTTCCCCCACCTCCCCATGTTCCTTCCTCTCTACTGTCTGCCTCCTGTGTTATATTCCAGTCATGCTAAGTACTTATACGTCTCAGCACCTCCCATGTTGTTTCATGCCCTATCACCTTTACTCGTGCTGTTCCCTCAGGCAATATTTCTTCTCCCCTAATTCCCTTGTCACCTGGATGATTTCCACTCAACCTTAAAACTCTTCTCCTCAGACATCCCTTCTTGCAGAAAGCCTTCCCTGACTCCACAGGTGGGCTCCGATGGCATGTCCCCTTCTCACACCAAAGGCAGGCACCTTTGAATCTCCAGCTCTGGGCAGGGCTTGGCATGCAGTTGGCAAGGTCTCTGGGGTAGAAAGGGAACAGCCGGCAGGAGCTCAGCCTTCAGGAGGGACATGCCTGGTCCCTCTACTTTCTGTCACAGGGAGGACACAGAGCGGGTGGAGTCAAATTTGAGGTTTTTCATGAGATGACTTCCACAAGCTTTCAGCACTGAAAAATAAATACTGGTGTCTTAAAATGTTATGTGAAATGACAGATGAAGAAGTAATATTTTAACTAAAGTAGCTTCTAGCACAAAATGTCAGTACTTCAGGAATAAAATTTTCTCTATTTTGGGGTCTTCTAAGTCCTTTTCACTGAAGCAATTAGGCTAGGCTCCTAAAACTGAGGAGAGAGAAAGAAAGGCAAGTCTTTCCCCACTATCCACTCTGCCCACCCCTTTGTACCCAAGGAGATAACAACCTCCACAAAGGAAAAAGGAAGAACCTACAGACTTCTGTCTGTGATTAGAATTGTCCCTGCTCTGCCAGCCTTGTCCCTAATGTCTTCCCTTAAACTCAGTTACATTGTCCCTGGTTGATTTGGTCAGCACACGGACCTGGGGGTGGGAGGTCTTACACTGGAAAATCTTGAGCTGATGATAATTAAGGGCACTGATCAGTGTCCATCGCCACATTTGCTTGATATTAAGGGCTGGATTATGAATGGTTGGAAACAGGCTGTGCAGCAAATGGCACAGAGGAGAGCTACAATGGGGTATCAGCTGGGGCCAGTGCCCTGGAGGGAGGTGAAATCTGCTGTTTGTGCTCCCACTTTCCAGTCCCGCAGGCAGAACCACTAACTAATCAGCCCTTGGGGTCCCCACAGACCATGGGCTTCCTTTGGCAGTGGCATTGTTTCTGAGCATCCTGTGCACAACACCGTTCTTTTTCCATTTGTATGTGTATGGATCTCAGCATCTGTGGATATTGTGTGCATGCATACATACGTAATGTGTACATACATACATGCATACATATAACAAGCCATGAAAAGAAGAGAGGGCTGTTCCTTTTCTCCTCTCCACCGGTTTGCATTTATTTGTTGTGAAAAGGAGGGTCACTTGGAAAGGTACAGAGCTGTCTGGTACCAACTGTGTATAGAGAGAGAAATAAAGGACAGAGAGGGGCTCAAGCGCAATTGCAAATCCGACTCTTAATCAGAACAACCCATTTTACAAGCTGGTTTTATAAAAGTGAAAAAAAATCCCTTAAAAATCCCTTGGAATATTTGCCGAGAACACACACCTGCTTTGTGGTCAGTAAACAGTCATCTCTGGGCTTGGAGAGAGGGAGCAATGAAGGAGTGGAGGAAGGAAATGACAAAAATGGTTGCTGGGGGAAGACAAAAAGCATGGTGAAGGGAATGGGCAAGGCCAGCAAGAGGATGAACAGAGTTCACTCAAAATTATAGTGAAGGGGAAAACAGACAGCCTGGAATCTGAATGAGCTGACTCCTCACAAACCAGTCATTCTAGTAATGGTGGTGAAGACAGTGGGAAAGAGTATCAGGGTTAATACCTCTAGACAGTAGCCACAGGCTTTCCCAGTGGGGTAGGTATCTCTGCTTGGGGGCATTCCTTTTACTCCATACTCTTGGAGGGACTGGTTTTAGGACAGTGGGAAGGAGGAGCTAAAAGGAATATTTACTTAGCTAAATAAGAGTTTCTTAACCTCAATCACTACTGACATTTTGGACAGATAATTCTTTCCTCTAGAAGACTGCCCTGTGCATTTTAGGATGGTTAGTGGCCTCCTGGTATCTATGCACTAGACACCAGTAACACACCCCACCCAACACCAATCGTGACAACCCAAAATGTTTCCAGGCATCACCAAATGTCCCCAGGGGCAAAAGGACTGCTGGTTAAGAGATTCTGAGCTAGACTCTGTGCTGGGTGCATTAGTCATATGACCTCATCACACACACCACAGGCAGGCCTTTCTCTATCCATGTGACAAGCAAGAAAACAGGTCTGGAATGGATCACAGATCTAGCTGACTCTAAGGCTTAAGGTCTATGCAGTGCTGCCACTAGAAGAGAGTCTATTGCACATTCTCTTGCTGAGGGACAGTCACCATATATGGCAAGGATATGGAGAAGCCTAATAGTAATGCTCTTCTGTGATCCAGTTTGACTTCAGGTCTGGAAGACCTTATTTCTCTCTCTCTCTCTCTCTCTCTCTCTCTCTCTCTCTCTCTCTCTCTCTCTCTCTCTCCTCTTCTTAACTTCAGCCACACCAGAAACTCCATGATCAGGATCCATCTTAGCTTAAGCTAAATCTTAGTTGACCAGGGGGAGGATAGGAAGTTGAAGAGGAAGAACATAAGAAGAATAATATGTTAAGTCAATCATATCTCAGTATGAAAAAATTCACAAACCCAAATTTATTAGAAAAGAATTACCTTTCTCTACTGGCTCCTGTGTCCAGCCGACTAGGACTGAAATAGGAGACTTTACAGGCAAAAGCAAAAGGATATCCCTTTCTCTTGATATTAGAAATGTCAGAAAAAAAATCCTGTGCACATTGGTTCAGTTTCCAGTTAAGTTCACTATTTTAGTACTTGTAGTAATATTGTTATTATGTAAAATTAGCACCACTAGTGGTATTCTCTGTGCTTCATTTTCAATATTTTCAATTCTTCAACTCTGAAGAATCAAAATACTTCTAAATGTTTATCATTGATATTTATTACTGCTTTTTGATTTAGGACTTTATCTATTTTTACCTAAAATTTTTTAATCATCCCTAAACATTTCCCATGGTCTCATGTCTCCACTAAATCCATTGACTCAGTCTCTATTCTCTAGATATGTAAGACTGATACCTGTATATTATACATATGTCCATACCCATCCCATTTCAATGCTCCAAAGTCTCCCTCTCAGATCTCAAGATTAAATTTATTTATTTTTTTTTCATTTTTCATTTTTTATTTTTTAAAAATAGTTTATTTTCAAATTGGTTTCCATATAACACCCAGTGCTCTTCCCCACAAGTGCCCTCCTCCATCACAACCTCTTTTCCCCTCCCCCTCCCCCTTCAACTCTCAGTTCATTTTCAGTATTCAATAGTCTCTCAGGTCTTGCATCCCTCTCTCTCCCCAACTCTCTTTCCCTCTTCCCCACCCCATGATCCTCCATTAGGTTTCTCCTGTTCCCTGTTAGACCTATGAGTGCAAACATATGGTATCTGTCCTTCTCTGCCTGACTGATTTCGCTTAGCATGACACCCTCGAGGTCCATCCACTTTCCTACAAATGGCCAGATTTCATTCTTTTTCAT
>NC_043710.1:83304541-83310216 GCF_006229205.1 Suricata suricatta | reverse complement strand
CCTCTCCAGCATCTATAGTCTCTTGATTTGTTCATTTTAGCCACTCTGATTGGCATGAGGTGGTATCTCCGTGTGGTTTAGATTTGTATTTCCCTGATGATGCATGATGTTGAGCATCATTTCATGTGCCTATAAGCCATCTGGATGTCCTCTTTGGAGAAGTGTCTGTTTATGTCTTCTGCCCATTTCTTCACTGGGTTATTTGTTTTTTGGGTGTGGAGTTTGGTGAGTTCCTTGTAGATTTTGGATACTAGCTCTTTATCTGATATGTCATTTGCAACTATCTTTTCCCATTCTGTCAGTTGCCTATTAGTTTTCTTGATTGTTTTCTTTGCAGTGCAGAAGCTTTTTATCTTGATGAGGTCCCAATAGTTCATTTTTGCTTTCATTTCCCTTGCCTTTGGGGATGTGTCGAGTAGGAAATTGCTGTGGTTGAGGTCAAGGAGGTTGTTTCCTACTTTCTCCTTGAGGGTTTTGATGGTTTCCTGTCTCACATTCAGGTCCTTCAGCCATTTTGAGTTTATTTTTGTCATTATTACCCAAAACAATCTACACATTCAATGCAATCCCCGTCCAAATTGCCCCAGCGTTCCTTTCAAAGTCAGAACAAGCTATCCTCAAATTCGTATGGAACCACAAAAGGCCCTGAATAGCCAAAGTTATATTGAAGAAGAAAACCAAAACAGGAGGCATCACAATCCGAGACTTTTGTCTCTATTACAAAGCTGTCATCATCAAGACAGTGTGGTATTGGCACAAAACAGACACATAGACCAATGGAATAGAATAGAGAACCCAGAACTGGGCCCACAAATGTACGGCCAATTAATTTTTGACAAAGCAGGAAAGAGTATCCAATGGAAAAAAGACTGCCTCTTTAGCAGGTGGTGCTGGGAGAACTGGACAGCAACATGCAGACAAATAAAACTATATCACTTTCTTACACATACTCAAGATTAAATTTAAATCCATTGGCATGACTCACAAAGCTTTTCTTAATATGAGTTAGACCTGTTCTTTGCCATTCCCACACTGAACTTCTAGTCCAATCACACAGAACTAGTGGACAATGTCCAAATGTTCTTGGTTTCCTCATTACTACATAAACCTCTGCACCTGCTATCCACTTTGCCGGGAATATTCTTCCCATTTTTCCCCATCTGGCTAATGCCTTCTTGTCCTTGAAGACTTATCCCAGGGATTTTGTCTTTCTGGAAATCTTTCTTAACTTCTTCCTCCATTTTACACTTCATTTGGTTTCCACAGTATCCCATGCAGTCACAATGATATCTTAGGTGATACCATATAAAAGGTACTTGCTTATTTTTCTGACTCCTTCACTAGCCCATAAGCATCTCAAAAGCACAGAATATATCTTAGTCTTAATTTTATCCTTAGTGCCTATCATGATGCCTGCTATAGAGGAGATGGAGAAAATACTCAATAAATGTTTGTTTAGATGGCTGGCTGGCCATCATTGTTGTTTTAGCCCAACCATTTACCTTCTTTTGACACACTAACTTAGATAATATTCAAACCTTAGAATCTATCAGAAACATTCTCAACCAGATCTTTAGGAATTTGTAAACCATTTGAAGAAGGGTATGTTATTTTTAAATATTCCTCTGTGCAGTAGTAAATGATTGAGTCCTCAATGTTCAATCTCTTCCCACAATTCAAAATCTCAAAAGCAAGAGGGAGTGAAGTTGGAACACAGCAGATGTCAGGATTAAAGCAAATCTACTCTTGCTGGAGTTGATGTTCCCCTCTAACACATGCTCATTGTTCATTACCCATAGTGTACTTTACATGTTCAGAATGTTTAAGAATCATTGCTATTGGATCATTGCAATTGGATCTATGTGGCTTTTGCCTTCCTAGTTTGTTACTTGTCTCTGCACCAACACCAAGATATTTCTTTGTATGCAGTAGGTGCTCTAAAACTGGAGGTACTACCCAGGTGACATTAGCTGTATGTTCTTCTACATGAGGACAGGAAAGAAAAAAAAAACTTCTTAAGTTGTTTTATTCCAAGATTGGTCATGGTAAGATTTCAAGCTGTGCCGAGCTGAGCATTCTGTATGGAAACTCTTTATTTATTAATTTATTTAGCCTGCCCACCCACCTTTATTCACAGCTGCAAATGCCTTTTGATAACAACTGTGGATTATGAAAGGTGTTAGAAATGTGTTAGGAACAGAAGGCTTGGAGTTCTGTTCAACTGTTAATAACTTGTGAGTAGTGTCAGCGATGCACCAGCATGAGCTGGTGCTGAGCTGGAGGAGTGCCACAGGATCCCTGCCCCTGCAACCTTACCCCCTTGGGCTCTCCTTTCACTGAGGGTTATCAGGGGAGCACTGCCAGCCATCAAGGGGAAGCAGCTTGTGCAATAGGATCCTGGGAGAAATTATGTGCCTGATGTTATCTGAGGAAGGAAAGAAGGTTTCCTCTTTCTTGGCCACAGCAGATGTATTTGTCAGCCAAATATGGTACCAGTTTGGCAGTCCAAATGGTCAGGGTGTGAAGAGAATTAATAAAAACTTTGTAATCATAAGCGAATTGAATACACACACTATTGGTAATGAGTTGAGTTAATTTTAAAAAATGTAACTGGATTTAATATCTCAGTTTGCACCTAACCCCAGTAAAAGAAGGGCAGGATGATGTTTGCAAAGATTAGGTGGTGTGGGGTTGTCCCTAAAGAGGAAGGCACGGATAGTATACATGCACTGTGTTGCAGAGATGGAAGGTGTACATTCAGGGATGGAGCTAGAGCTTTCCTGGAGACAGGTAAGAGGAAAAGCCAGCTCTTCATCATGCCCCACACACGAGGGCTGGATTCTACAAGACAGACTTCAGCAAAGAATATACTCAAGCCTGTCCAAAGCAGAATGCCTGAGAGATGGATGGCAGAGGATCAGGACCATGACCAGTGCTGGCCAGCAGTGTCCACAGATGGCTGCAGCAATAGTGAAAAAAAAAAAAAGATCAGGTCCGCCATATGATTCTATTGAGGAAGGGAAGTAGGAGACCTGAATTGCTAAGACTGGTAGCTGAGAGCTTACAGCAAAGTAAGCCTGATTTTGAGAAGTAAAGTAAGGTGACATTTATTGGACTCTGGTAGCACACTGGCTATGTATTCTTGGAGAGTATAGGAACTTCACAAAAACATGCAAATGAATATAACTAGATTGTTGATTATACTCCATGCTGTTTCAACCACTATACATAGTGCTGCCTACAAATAACAGTTTCTGTGCTCGAAGAACTTGCATTCTGAGAAATTCGGATACTCTTTTTATGGGAGTTTAGAATTGGTTGCTACTCCCTAGCACCTCTCACTAGAAAAGAAGAGAACAGAGAAGATAGGTTAGGAGAAGATAGATTTCTGGGTCATTTTGATTTTTATACAGAAGCCACTTTTAAGCCTGACTTCCATTAAATATAAGCATATAATCTTAGAATCCATACCCCACTGCCATGAGGAAGGTAGTGCGCTGTGGTTGAGGGCACTGACTCTGGAGTTAAAGGCAGACCAGGTTGTAATCTCTCCTATGGAACTGGCACTTGCATGACCTTAGTGATGTCCCTTACCTCCCTAATCTTACCATGTCTCCATCTGGAAAATGCCATTCATAACAGTACTTACCTCACAGTGCTGCTGAGGATTACAAACATGATGGAGCTTACATCTTAACAGAAGAGATAGGCTATCTCAAAGAAATAAATATATGTTCCAGTGGCAAGTAATGAAAAGTGCTGTGAAATAGATAGTTGCCCAGAGGTTGGTGGTTACTTTAGGTAAGATGGTCAGGAAAGGCCCACGTTCAGGAATTGGCATTTGAGCAAAGACTGGGCGGGGCAAGATGAGGAGGTAGCTGATAGACATAGTGCATATACTATTATTAAGACCACACTTAATGTTCCAAAACTGCTTGTTACCTTCTCATTCAGATAAACAGAAACTGATGCAGGATATGAACATGGATGTTGGTTGGAGAGACTTTAACTCACTTCCTTGTCTGAGTGTCTGAGTGTGCAAGACTATGGCGATGACAAAAGGTATACAGTTTTTCTGCCTTGGAAGATGCTTTAACCATCAAGACACTATTCATGAAAGATTGGTCATGCAGATGTAAAGAATGACATATAAAAGAAACAAGGGACTACATGCAGGGTAGGTAAAAAGAATGCACATAAGAGTGTGTGTACACCTTTGTGTGAGAGGGAGAGAGATACAGACACATATACAGAAAGACAGAAGGAGCCAGAGAGACAGAAAGGGAGAGACAGAGGAAGAACATGAAGATAACAGAAATGTGAACAGGTGTAGAAATGAAGAGATGCTTTTTAAAACTTTTTTTGTAAAGGATATATTTGAGTTAATGGGTTTCAGTGGATTCTCAGTGGGTTTCTGAGCCCCGAGTTTCTTGCAGTGCATTAGCCAGACTGTATAAGGAATTGGCTCTTAGAAAGGCACAGTCGTTTGTTCTCTGTTCCGTATGCTCCCCCCGCTCTTTCTGCTCTGATGTCAACTTTTGACATTTTCCATTGGGCAATTTATACACTATCACCTGCCAGCCTTCCCATAGTACTTGTGTTTGTTTGATCTCATACAAACTCCCCTTTCCGATCTGTTGATGAAATAATAAATCTGGGGACCTTTGAAGATAGTACACCATAGGAGAGCACAAAGTAGAATCTTTTCCTAATACTTAAGCATTCTGAATGCTGAGTCCCCAGTGCTGATGGGGTCTTCATTGTGCACTTCCTTTTAGACACATTTAGACAAATCCATCAAGCAGGAGTCCCTAAAAGCCCATAATTTTCCAGGCAATATGGGACATACCACATTGATAATGGAAGACTCTTGTAAAGCAGCATGATCCCGAGCTAAGCTATCAATTTATTTGATTTAAATTGTTTTAAGCACTTTAGAGTTCCTGATGTGATAGCAGGAACTTTACATGATTTAACTCATAGACATGAACCTGACCCTCAAAAAAACTTAGAGTCCCAAATAAGATGCTTATTTAGGATATTAATATTTCTAAAACACTTTTGGCATAGCCCATATCCCTGGGTGAAAACCTTCAGTTGGTTGCTGAATACATTTTAGGTTCTTTAATGTGGAATTCGGATTCCCTGGTTACTTTCCAGCCTGGCTCCCACTTTTCTCCCATAAAACCCCTCTAATCTGACCCACTGCCTGACTCATTGCCTTCGAACACCGCTGGGCATTGCAAACAGCTCCTGTTATTCCTGCCCTGCCCATTTTTGAGAACTTATTTCAAATCTCGCTTCTTCCATGCATTCCTGCATCACTATTTTTTTAAAGTAGTTTATTGTCAAATTAGTTTCCATACAACACCCAGTGCTCTTACCCACAAGTGCCCTCCTCCATCACCACCACCTCTTTTCCTCTCTCCCCCTTCAACCCTCAGTTCGTTTTCAGTATTCAATAGTCTCTCAAGTTTTGCATCCCTCTCTCTCCCCAACTCTCTTTCCCTCTTCCCCACCCCATGATCCTCCATTAGGTTTCTCCTGTTCCCTGTTAGACCTATGAGTGCAAACATATGGTATCTGTCCTTCTCTGCCTGACTGATTTCGCTTAGCATGACACCCTCGAGGTCCATCCACTTTCCTACAAATGGCCAGATTTCATTCTTTTTCAT
>NC_043710.1:83298209-83304441 GCF_006229205.1 Suricata suricatta | reverse complement strand
CATCGTAAGTTCACAGAAAACTGAGCAGAAAGTATAGAGATCTCCATATATACCCCCTGCCCACAAACACTCCCAGCTCCCCTATCCTACTATCAAAATTCCCCACCAGCATAATACATTTTTTACAATTGATGAACCTGTGTCACACATTGTTATCACTCCAAATCTGTTATTTACAGTAGGGTTCACTCTTGCTGCTCATTTGTGGGATTTGACAAATACATAATTGATGTATGTCCACCATATAGTGTCATACAGAATCATTTCACTGCCCTAAAACTCTTCTGTGCTCCACCTTTCAACCTCTGTTAACCTCTGATCTTTTTATTGCCTCCATAGTTTTACCTTTTCTGTAATGTCACATAGTTGGAGTTATAAAGCCTGTATGTATTTAACCTTCCTCCATGTCTTTTTTGTGGCTTGATAGGTCATTTGCTTTCAGCTCTGAATAATATCTTGTCTGAGAGTACCACACCTCACTGTTCCTTTTTAAACTCTGGTACTTCTTATTGTTCAGGCCTGTTCTGTCTGGTGCATGAGCCCCTAGCTATATAAAACTTAAATAGTAAGGATACTTAAAATAATTTAAAGTAAGCAAAAATTAAAATTAGTTTTTGGTGACATAAGCCACACTTAAACTGCTCAATAGCCATATGTGACTGGATAAGACAGCCCAGATACGGAACATTTCCAATCATCATAGACAGTTTTATTATATAGTGCTAATCTTGACTATTGATTCGATCTCTCAGCATACTAATTCATTGAGGTTCTACTATATTTAGATACCATGCCAAATTAATATACATTAACTAATTTGATCCCATCAACAGTCATGTGAGGGTGGTGCTATTATTGTTACCATTTTATGCAGGAAAAAAATGATGATAAGAAAGCTTAAGTGTTATGTAGACTCTTTATTCTGGCTTTAAATTTGCACATCTTATTCCAGGCTTTCATACTTGCATCTGGACCCCTTGTCCTGTCTTGGTACTTGGCATATACTAGATAAGTAAGTATCTGTTGAATGTTGTTTAATGGGTGAATTATTGCTCCTGACTGCCAACCAACTTGTTTTGTAACACTACCTCACATCTGCTCTGGGTCCTTCTCGGAAGAAGCCAAATCATAGTCCAGGAAAACATTTGAAAGACATTTTTGTCTTGTATACCTCTCTCAACTCCCTAGGGGAGGAAACTAGACTGTGGCCTCTGCTCTCAGTATCTGTCACAGGTACAGATGCATGCCATTATCTCTTATGAAATAAAAATCTATCTATTAAGCACTGCCTACTTCAAAAGCTCCGTGCTCATTGCTGTGGACTACAGAAGTGTACAACAGCCCCTTCTCTTTCTAGAAAACAGGCTGGACAAAGACTCACTGCACTGGCAGTGAGAGATCTTGGACTTCTAGTCTCTGCTCTGCCCGTAATGTCACCTCTGTGACCATGGATAAGTTACTCACATTTTTAAATCTCAGGTATTTTTGTCTATAAAATGAGAATGTTGAGATGGATGATATTAGGCCTTTTTCAATGAGGGCATTTTAAGATTGGAAGTGAAGTAAAAGCTAAGCCATGGACAAAGAGATACCACAGAGGAAAAGAGAGGTAGCATAGTGACTTGTGCACTAGTGGTTGGGGACACTTGGCTCTGGTCCAGACCCACAAGCATGTGACTCTGGAAGACCAATGGGGAGCAGTAGCCAAGCAGTCATGGGATGGCAGAAAGGAGACAGAGCAAGATGTTGTCTTTTCCAAAGACAAACCCTGCAGCTGATGAAGTGGCCCCCTCTGTGAATGCCTGGTAAATGCTAAAATCAAGATCAATTTCTAACTTTTTCTCCAGGTAGGAAAAGCCTCTGACCTTGGTGGAGGTGTCCCTAGCTACAGAGCTTCATATTTCCTGCTGGAATTTACATGTAGCTCTGCCCTCCCAGTCCCCTCAGAAGGCCAAGGTCCCCCTTCAAATGGACATTTGAGTTTGGTCTGATTTTCAGTGTTCCTTGGGGAAAAGAAAGCAGTGAAAGAAAACTGCTGGAAAGATGGTGGTAGTGAGAGGAAGTGGCTGGCTTCAGGTTGTGGGAGAGAATTGCTGCGTGGGCTGTTCAAGAGGACCTGGGCTACCCCACAGCCTGCAGACTAGACCAAGGCAACTTGAGAGCACAGTGTCTAGAGGTTTTTATACAAACTCTGCATGAATTCTGCACCACCTGCCCCCAGGAGCCTCCTGGTAGCTGCTCAGGAGCGGACTGCAGGATGAGGCCAATGCAATCTGTGGCTGAGATGCAAGCCAGCTCGGCTGCACATCCTGAGCCAGGCCTCCACTCTACCAGCCACTCACTGCTGCAGTTTCCACTGCAGGTGGGGAGCCCAGTGAACTTCCTACCCCTGGGTATTGGCAGCTGCTGACTCCTTATGCTCCCTCCTGCCTGGGCCCAGGCATGAGCCCACTAACCTTTTCTATTGCCTTCCTTCTTTGGGTGTCTGCTTCTCTGGAGTTGTTTCTGTTCCATTCCTTTTTGTAGCCAATATCCTACCCCAGGCCCTTATTTCTAACTACCTGGTGCCTAGACTGGAGACAGTATCTCAAATAGTACTGGCTAAAGCAAAAGAGGGTGGAGAGTGTTTATTGTCTTCTGAATTATCTCCTTCATTTTACCCTTGTCCCACCTCCTTCTGTTCTCAGTTGCAGGGTGACTGGAGTGACCCTTTTAAACATAAGTTGCATTATGTCATTCTTTAACACAGAACTCTCTAATGGATGCTACTCATTCTAAGGGGAGAGGTCAAGCTCCCTTCAGGGACAACAAAGATTTACATGACCTGACCCCTGGCCCATCACTCTCCCTCTTGCTAACTTGGCTCAGGCCACACTGGCCTTCTTGCTGCTGCTCAAACATGCTGAGCACATCCCAGCCAAAGGCTTTGCTCTGCTCTTCCCTCTCTCTACAGGGTTCTTCCCTTGGACTCCCACATTGCTCACTCCTCTGCCTCCTTCAGTGTAGACCAGCTGGGTTAGGCAGAGAGCTTGCAAGAAGATAAAATGAGAAAGACATCCAAAGTCACCTTGTCAGAGAGGCTGTCCCTGACCACCACTCCTTCTCCTTTCTGGCAGTCTGTAGCCTCTGCAGTTTCATGTTTTTACCCAGAGCACATATCAGCCATGGCTGAATCCAGGGTTTCAGTCACTTCAGAACTATCTCTTCCCATCTCTTGACCCTTCTCTCCTCTGGTTAGATTTTATTCCCCTCTCCAGTGTTGGTAAAGTGGCCAGCAGCCCTTCAGGATCTTAGCCTCCAATTGACAAACTCAATCACATGCCTCATTTCCAGTGATTATGAAAAAAAATTGCAAGGGAAATTCTCATTGGACCAACTTGAGGCCTGGCTTGTTTTTTAACCATCTTGTGTGACCAGGGAAAGGGCCCTCTGTGCTAGCCCTGAGTTTGCATTCATCTCTAGAAGGAGAGTGGGAGTAGAATCAGTCCATCCAAATCACAGAGCTAGAAACTGATGAGATATGGTTCCCACAGGAAAATTCTAGCACAGTTTCTGGGAATATAGGAAATGGATACTGAGCAATTGAAAAGAACCCATATTCACCACAAATACTTCCCCACTTGCTTCCCAGCCTCTTCCCTCTGAGTCATCCTGTCAGCATCCTGCAATCATTCTGAGCTCATGAAATATACCCTAAAATCTGCTACTCTCCTGTTTTTAAATATTTGGTGCTTAGAGATTAAAGCCTGAACTTCTTAGACAAGGATTCAATGCCACCGCAAATTGGCTTCACCTCATCTTGTCCCTTTGCAAGCTTTCTACCCAGTCCATTGGGTCTACTCACTGCCTAATCCTGCCTCTCGTGCATTCCTGTGTGTGTTGCTTTCATCTTCCTTGGATACAAAATGTTAGCTAAAATTGGACTCTTTTTTCAATATTTGGGCATAATTTTTGAAGCCCTGTAGTATTTATCACTTCTGGCATTTCCTATACACTGTCTTATAGTCCTGGGTATCCATGAGAGGCTTTTCCCATTCCTTCAACCCTACTGTAGGTCACTTGAGGGTCGAGGACATTTTGCAGGTTCCTGCATAGCCTAATTTAGACCTTGGCATATTGTGAGAATCCAGAAAGTCAGGATTGATTGTTTATATACCACTCTTCCTAAAGTTCAGCCTTGTTCCAAAGAGCTTGCTCCTTTCTCACCAAGTCTACCAGATGGATACTGGGAATTGGGATTGTGTCTGACATTAAGGAAGGGTCAATGGGTCATCTGAAGGAGTTAGAAACTTAAATACTCTTCACCCATTATATCTCCACCTTCTGTTTCTATCTTTCTGTCTGTATCTCCCCTTCTCCTTCCTCAAAATTGGGATTTCCTCACCAGGGATTAATATAATTCTTAAAATTGTTCCACAAGAAGTCTGTGTCTGAACAAGCACTGCTTTCTTGTTCTCCACATCCTCCTCCACTCCTTGCCAACCAGTGTCTCCTAGAGTTTTGCTCCTTTATTTTCACATACTCTCTCAGATGCTACTCTGCCATAGTGAACCTTACCTGAAAACAAGGAGATCTAGCTGTGTGACCTTGAGAAAATTAGTTTACCTCTCTGAGCCTCAGCTTTCAAATTTGTAAAATAGGGATACAATATTATCAGTTATTATGCATACCAAATTAATAAGGCATGAAAATGCTTCTAACTGTGTCAGATGCACAGTAAGCACTCAATAAATGTTAATTGATTACAATCTCTGTCTCTGTTAGATACTGCCTCTCTTCATTACAGCTGACATGAGGTTGCCATCTAGTGGACTTCCAATTGACAGCTGTGAGAAGCTACGAAGTCCCAAGGGTTCTCCTGAGGTAGGGAGCTTGGATGTCACCTCTGGCTCTGAGGTATAAACATTTGGCTTCCCTGCTTGTGCAGTTCCATAGATAGTTCCCAGGCATAAAAAGAATGCATCTCCAATGGTTTCCATTATAAATGTAGAGGAGAAATCCTAATATGACCCCAATTTTGCTCATGGTCACTTTACCTACCAACTCCTACTTCATGCTGCAGGTGGTAAGCAGGGCAGTGGGCTACATTTGGTTTAGAGGGTTTCTGTTTCATTAAGCTCAGAATACTCTTCACAGCAACTTTACAGATTATCAGATAGAACAAGTATGTTGATGGACACACATATAGAGTAGAGCACCTTTGAGTGGATAGAATAAAGTAGAACTAAGAGTAGCCCTTCGAGACTGAAATCCTCCCATCAAAGCAAGCCTTAAACCAGTTAGACGTGAGGCCACATAAGAGGAAGGAATTCACCAACAAAGAAGTCACTCATGTAGCACAGCATATACAAGTGTGTTGTGTAGATGCCCTCCCAACGTTGACTGTATGGGCAAATCCCTGAGAGAACACAGCCTATGATATCCCACCCCCAAGAGCTCTGCCATGCCTGTTGACATAGCAAAGAACAAAAGGATTTCAGAAGCCCTGAAGGAAAAAAATTCATGTGATTTATTTAGCTGATTTTCCCCTAAATTAGATTGGTAAGATTATACTTTTTTCTGCATAAGCCAAAGCACTTACCAAGTGTTAGGGGCAGAGGAGATTGTGGGATAGGAGGAAGGAATGGTCAGAGTGGGATGTTGAAATGATATTGCCGAGAGGCTCAACGAAGGAGTTAGGTGTGGAGACAGGATTAGAATCAGGTTTGGAGGAGGGGTAGAAGGTGGAAACTCAAAAGAAAGAAATCAAGATGGTGTAAACATAGGAAACAATCATGAAAAAAGATGGAAAGTGGAGAGCAGGGCATGTGCTCTTGACTTGAAGCCAAATGGCCAATTAATCTTTGACAAAGCAGGAAAGAGTGTCCAATGGAAAAAAGTCAGCCTCTTCAACAGGTGGTGTTGGGAGAGCTGAACAGCAACATGTAGAAAAATGAAATTAGACCACTTCCTGACACCATTCACAAAAATAAACTCAGAATGGATAAAGGGTCTGAATTTGTGAGACAGGAAACCATAAAAACCCTTGAGGAAAAAGCAGGAAATAGCCTCCTAGACCTCAATCGCAGCAATTTCTTCCTCGACACATCCCCAGAGGCAAGGGAATCAAGAACAAAAAATGAACTACTGGGACCTCATCAAGATAAAAAGTTTCTGCAAGGCAAAGGAAACAATAAAAAAAAAAACTAATAGGCAACCAACAGAATGGGAAAAGATCGTGGCAAATGGCATA
>NC_043710.1:83275585-83298109 GCF_006229205.1 Suricata suricatta | reverse complement strand
GCTGCTCTGGAAAACAGTGTGGAGGCTCCTCAAAAAACTATCGATAGAACTCCCCTATGACCCAGCAACAGCACTGCTAGGGATTTACCCAGGGGATACAGAAGTGCTGATGCATAGGAGCACATGTACCCCAATGTTCATAGTGGCACTTTCTACAATAGCCAAATCATGGAAAGAGCCTAAATGTCCATCACCTGATGAATGGATCAAGAAGATGTGATATATATATACAATATACTATATGGCAATGAGGAAGAATGAAATATGGCCATTTGTAGGAAAGTGGATGGACCTTGAGGGGGTCATGTTAAGCCAAATAAGTCAGGCAGAGAAGGATAGATACTATATGTTTGCATTCATAGGTCTAACAGGAGAGACCTGGCAGGGGACCAGGGGGAGAGGAATAAGGAAAGAGAGTGGGGGAGAGTGAGGGACACAGATCAAGGGAGACTACTGAATACTGAAAATGAACCATGGACTGAAGGGGGAGGGGGAGGGAAGGAAGGGGGTGATGGTCATGGTGGGGGGCACTTTTGGGGAGAAGCACTGGGTGTTATATGGAAACCAGTTTGACAATAAACTATTAAAAATAAATAAATAAAATTTTGGATGATAAATAAATAGGCATTAAAAAAAAAAAGATAGGCATTCAAGTTCCATACCTAGACCTTAGCTTGCATAAGGAGAGTGGCACAGCCCTCCCCAAGATGTTGTGAGGTTATATGTGTGCCGAAGTAACAAGTGCTAAAGAAAGGTAAGTTTCCCACAGAAACGGATATCCCTTGCAACTTCCCTTTTGTCAGAGGGAGTGTGTGACTTGCTATTTCTCATAATGGTGTGAGTAGAGGCAGGAGTCTGTTCTCTATGACACACTGGACATTTTTCTTGCCCCAAACACCTTCTCCCAACCCTCACCCCTCAATGAGATAAGAATAATATCACATTTTGGGGATGGGTAAAGTGAGTAGTTAGGTGTTTTTTTTGAGGTCTTCCAGAACATCAACGCTTAGAAGACGAGCCAAGATAGGGTTTCACATCTCTGCCTATTCTCCTGCTGAGTATGGTTCAAAATATGGTTTGTTTCCCAAGGCCACCCAAGCAATCTTTAAAAATGTTTAATTGTGGAGCACCTGGGTTGCTCAGTTGGTTAAGCATCTGACTTTGGCTCAGGTCATGATCTCGCACTTTGTGAGTTCGAGCCCCATGTCGGGCTCTGTGCTGACAGCTCAGAGCCTCGAGCCTGTTTCAGATTCTGTGTCTTCCCTCTCTCTCTGCCCCTCCCATGCTTATGCTCTGTCTCTCTCTGTCTCTCACTAATAAATAAAAATTTTAAAAAATGTTTAATTGTGGTAAAATATGCATAACATTACATCTTAACTCTTTAAATGTACAATACAGTAACATTAAGTACATGCACAGCTTTACTACCAAACTCCAGAAATGTTTTATCTTGCAAAATTGAAAATCTGTACCCATTGAACAACTCCCCATTCCCCACTCTCTTCAGCCCCTGACAACCATTGTTCTACTGTTTGTCTCTATGAATTGGACTATCCTAAGAATCTCAGATAAGTGGATTATACAGCCTTTACATTTCTGTGACAGGCTTTCTTCACTTAGTGTAATATCCCCAAGGTTCATCCGTGTTATAATATGTGCCAGTATTTCTTTCTTCCTTAAGACTAGATTATATATACTGATATATGTGTGTATATATATATATATATGACTCCATTATATACACTGATTTTTAAATTAATACACAGATTATATATACTGATATATGTGTATATATATATATATATATATATATATATATATATATATATGACTCCATTATATACACTGATTTTTAAATCCCCTCATCTGTTATTGGACACCTGAGTTGCTTTCATCTTTTGCCTATTGTGAATAAATGCTGCTCTGAATATGGATGTACAAAATACTGAGACTATGTTTTCAATTGTCTTCCTAAAGTGGAATGGCTGAATGGTAATGTGGTAACTCTATTTTTTACTTTTAGAGAAACCATAATACTGGTTTTTACATTCCCACACACAGGGCATAGTATTCCAATTTCTCTACATCCTCACCAACACTTCCATTTTATAGGTCTCTTCCTTCCTTCCTCCCTGCCTCCCTCCCTTCTTTCTTCTCTCCCTTTCTCTCTGCTGTCCTTCCTTCCTTCCTTTCTTCCTTGATAGAAGCCATCCTAATAGGTATGAAGTGTGTCTCATTTGTTTTTTTATTTGCATATCCCTAGTGATTAGTGATGTTGAACATCTTTTCATGTGATTATTTACCACTTATATATCTTCCTTGGGAAAATGTCTATTTAAGCCCTCTGGCCATTTTTAATAGGGTTGTTTGTTTGTTAGCCAAACACTTTAAATGATCAAGATAAGAAAATAAATATAAAGAAATATAAAGGAAAGCTGGGCTAAGAGTTAATACCTAATCCACTGGCATGATTAAGCCCTTGGCTCAGAGTGACACTAATGGTGAGAAATCTAATCCCCATGTTAGGGGACTGACTTTAGGGCCCTACATTATATCCAAACTAAAGTTGAAGAAGAAACTATTTTTTGTGTGTAAGATCAAAAATAAAATTCTTGTTCTTTTCACTTTCCCTTTTGTAGCCCAATATGAAGATTACTACCACAACAACCTCAGCAACTATTGTCACCACCACTGCTACTAACATGGATCAGTATGTACCACATCTGGCACCCCTGTGGCCAAAATTCATCAGTTTTCAAACCCTGTATGTGAGAAATAGATAGCCATTTGAGTCATCTGATTGGCTAAACATCCTAAGTGTCTGAAAATGAGAAGAAAATATGGGTGTTTCTTTCTTTCTTCCTTCCTTTGATTTTTCATCCATACCAGAGAATAATGAAGGATGTGGTTAGGAATTTTAAGCAGCAGCTTCAGTCAGGCTGGGTGGTTTATAGAGATTAACTCGCCCCCTTGGAGTGTTCAGCAACCAACCAGAGGCTTTCCCAAGACAAGCAATTTTATAATTAAGTGATAATTGTTTTTTGGAGGGTTTTTTTTTCCTGGGTAGCCTAGAGAAAGATAAACAGCTGCAGGAATCAATAAGCATCAAGGTCATAGGCTGAATTATTTACTGATTCTCTGCTATTTATCTCAAACTTTCCTCTCTATAAGGAAAAATTGTGTCTACTTCACAGAGGATTTAAAACACACCTGGTTTAGTTTCACAGTTGTTATTACTGTCTTTACCTCTTTAAGACCAAGCAAAATTGCTGCCTCATTAACAGAGTCTAGATAATGGGAGCATGAAAGGGTCTGATGACAGAGCTCCTTCACTGAGCCAAGTCAGGGTGGATAAAGCCTGGCTGAGACACCACACTGTAGGAAGTACAGGACTTTGTCGGGGGGAGTGCAATGAAAGATATGCACTGCATGCACCTACTCATATAATTGTCCATTTCTACGATGACTACAATATATCCTTAACAGGTCTTTTAGCCCTCCACCCCTATGGATTCTACATTCTGCAGTCAACATGATCATTCTTAAACCCAGATCTGTCAATTCACTGTGAGGATGTCTTCAGGCCCATTCTTGGTCCCTAAGGATCATCTAAATCCATATGCATTTTTTATGAGTTCAGCAGCAGCATTCCCCTCTGCACATACCTGGCCCTGTATCCTCCTGCTTTCTGCTTTCCTCTCTAAACTCTTACATGTTTCTTGGAGTTCCTTAAACATACCCTGGTCTTCCGCCTCAGATTCATCTCAGTTGCTGGTCTTGCTGGAATAATCTTCCTGTTTCCCAGGGCAAGCCCCATTTATCTACGTTCTATTAGCCCATACCTTTCAAGTCTAAGTAACTGACAATGTCCTCCCAGAGCACAACTCCCAATCCCCATGAGAAGTCTTGAATCACTTGAGATGAAGGATCATTCTTGTATGAGTGTGTATTATATCACTAATAATAGGTCAATGTCTAGCCCATAATAGATAGTCAGTAAATGAAGGACTCTTGTAAGTTACCTTAGCCCATGGGGAAAGAAAGAAGGCATGTGGAAAAAGTTGCCTAGTAAAAGATTGCTGTAAACTTCTAACTGAGCCTGTCTGAAAGTTATCTTGCTTGCCTCCAACTGAACCTCACATTAACAGGAAATTATTACGATGTTTAGAGAGAGCACAATATATAAAAATTATTAACGGCTTGATATATTGGGACTTGATATATTGGTTAGAAGATCTTTATTCCTCTAAGCCAACCTGCCCATTTCCATGTATTTTACTATTGAAGCAGTTTGTATACAACCGTCAAAGAATATGCCTGTTGTATAAAGCAATAAATCATCTATTTTAAAATAAACACTTTTTGGTGAGTCAGTAGCCCTTCCAGCCCATTAGCATATTGATAACAGGTACAGGAATATCCCTATAGGGAAACAGGGTAGCCTAGGCAGGTATGCTTGACCTCTACCAATTCTAAATTGAGTTAGAAGCACCTACCTACACCCAAAATCAAATAGATTTTTTGTTATTTGATGTCCTTTTCACATATAGTTCAGTTTTTATTTTTTTGGCATTTAAAGCTGGTAGATAACTTTGAGTTTGCTAAAATACCTCTGTAAAACTATATGATGCCAAACAGTTGGATAGAAAGCTATTTGCTATTCCATGAACAAAATATCTGGATAAATAACTGAGACTTCTCTTTTGGAGTTTTGGATGCTTTGTAGACAAATCTAAAAGCACTTGGCTTCCTATTCTGAGGTCCTCTGCCCTCATCCAAGGCCTTGGATGTTGACCTTGGCTCCAGGCCAGTGACCAGACATTCTGGACCAGCATTCTCAGAGGCCATGAGCAGATTTTAAGAGCTTCTTGATCTCTGTTTAAAGGTGTAGATACCAATGATGCATTCATTTTCCCATCTCCCTTTTTCTTTCATACACCCCAGCAACTATTAATGAACTCAAAATCAATCTGTCTGGTTGCTTGATGAGATTAGAGGACTTTCTCTAGACTTGCAACTGCTCATAGGAAACCAGATGCAACATCAGTTTATTGTGAACTCTCTCCCTCTTTACTCTGCTATTGATTAAGTAATGCCACCCTGGGGCTTGTTCCTGATAAAGCAGCTTCACAGAAAGCAAAGTGATAGGTCTTCACACAATCCTGGTTATTATTCTCTATCCAGACACCAGAGCAGGGATGGCTTAACTTAAGTAAGGCAACGTGTTGGTGCTAAACAGTTCCCCTTGAGAATCCCAGTTTTAATCTGAGATAGTGATTATCTTGAAGAGAGATTTTCCAGGGGTTAGGAAAGTTCCAGCCTACATAGAAACTGGGAGGCTCAACAACATATACCACTGGTTGTTTGGAAGAATTCAAATAACTTTATAGCAAAAACTCAAATTAGTTTTGCTGAGTGTTCTAAGATCCAATTCTTCCCATTACCTTAATTATTCTAATACTAACATACAGAGACTCGAGGGCAGCAGTGTCTCCATTATGACCACTAAAAGAAAAAAAAATCTGAAAACAAAAGGAAGGTTCTAGAAATAAGTTCAGCTGAACCTTGGAGACCATAAAGCCTGTGACCCAGAAAAATCTGGGTTTGGGTCCAAGCAAATGATTAGGTGATTAGGAAAGCATGTGGATTATCAGAACAGGTTTATTAATTCCCCTTTCATGGATTAGACAATCAACAGAGATATAGAAGAATGAAGGGCTCATTTCATGCCACACAAATTAACACTGGAGTCTATATATGTTCTTTGTTTTATTTTACTGCAAAACTACATTTAATACCTGTGTCTAGAGGGTCTTCACTTTCTTAAAGACTAGCAATAAACTGCTGTGTTTTTAGGAAATACATTGATTCTATCATGGATAAAGTTAGGAAGCATTAAAATAGGGAGGTAAGAGCAGGATTCTTGTTTCAGAGACCTTGTCCTCAGTTAAAAAGTGATAGCAATGTTCTCATTGTTTACTTTAAATAGGGATAACACAGGGGTTGCATGAGAAATTTGACTTGCTATGCAAAGTTACCAGTTCTCTCGGACAAAGAAGGTACTCTATTAGAATTTACCCTAAGCTGCTATTACAAAGAGACCCATTCAAGACCCATTTAAGAGTGCTTAAACAAGAATAAGAATCTCAGGCCCTTTATCAAAAGCAATTCTCTGCCAGTAGAAGGTGTACAAAAACATGGAACTCACACTTCATTTCTTTTAAAGCACAACCAGGAAGTGGCAGACCTTAGTCACATGACCACATAGCACACTGAGGCTGGGAAACCAACCTTAAATTGTATACTAATATTCCCAGATAAAACACAGGAGCTCTGTTATTAAAGGTAGAGGGTTAGTCATATTATATTGGTAGACAATTTCCAGGCTCTTCTACAGGTACAAACATAGAAGAAATGAGAGACAACATGGAACTTGAATTAAAATATTCGTCTACTGCTTGGACTAAAACAGCATTTGGAATAAAAAAGAGAAGGGGAAAATGAAACTTGAAGTTGGTAAAAGTAGTCATCCCAGACTTAGAAAAAGGGGGTCAAACACAGGTGGGTATATTAGAAGTTAGAATTGGAACCAAGAGTATGGAGTCTAGTTTCTAGTTCTTTAAATTTGAGTCCAAACTAGCTTAAATAGTGTTTAACTCTAATCAGTTAGGATGCTTGATAGTGGCAATCCTATAAGGCAATTCACTTTACTTGGGCTGGATTTGAAAATTTATAATTCCTTAGCCCTTGATTTTAAAATGCTTCTCTTTATTCCTGGTACTATCACTTTTTCTGAAGTATACTTTGTCTGATACTGATATAACCTCTCCAGATTTCTTACTGTCAGTAAGAACCTATCATATTGTATATGTACACACATACATAGGTACATATATACATGTTATATATACATACATACATACATATATATTTAAAACGTATCTCTGCATTTATATTTCAAGAAGGTTTCCTGTAGTCAATACATAGTTGTGTCTTGCTTCGGTATTCAATCTGACAACTTTTGCCTTTTATTAGACCATTTACATTTAATATAATTACTTATATGGGTGGATTCAAGTTTGCCATCTTGCTATTTGTTTTCTATTTGTATCATGTGCTCTTTGTTCTTATTTCATCATTTTCTGCTGCCTTTTGGAGTAATTAAGAATTCTCTATTTTTCCATTTTATATCAACTATTAACTTATTAGCTCTATCCCTTGTTTTATTTCTTTCTTTTGTCATTGTTCTAGGGTTTATAATATGCATTAAACTTATCATAGACTGCCTTGAAATAATATTATATAATTTATTGTAAAATATAAGATACTAATGAGAGAATATTTCGATTTTTCTACCTCTCCTTTGTGTTATTTTAATCATACACTTTACTCCTACACATATTGTAATATCTCATGATATATTGCTATTTGTTTTGCCTTAAACATTCATTTATCTTGTAAACAAATTAAAAGATGAGAAAAAAGGGACATGCTGACATTTTAAAGTGCTCTTATTTCTTTGTGTAGATCCATGTTTCCATCTGTTACCATTTTCCGTCTGCCCAAATAACTTTTTTTCAACAATTCTTGTAGAATTGATTTACTGGTGATAAGTTCGTTCAGCTTTTGTTTGTCTAAAAGAGGTTTTATTTTGTCTTCATTTTTAAAAGCTATTTTCACTGAATATAAAATACTGAGTTTACAGGGTTTTTTCTTTCAGTTATTTAAAGACCTTGTTCTATTGATTTAAGGGTTGCATAGTTTTCTTCTCTCATTTTATCTTTATCTGCATGTAAGGTGACTTTTTGTCTCTAACAGTTTTTAATAGTTTGTCTTTATCACTAGGTGTAAGCAATGTGTTTAAGATGTACCTTAGTGAGGTTTTCTTTTGTTAGCCCTACATGGAATTCATTAACCTTATTTTATTTGAGTTTATGGGTTTTATCAAATTTGGAAAAACCTCAACCATTATATTTTTCAAATATTATTATAGCTCAATCTCTTTTTTTTCTCTTTCTGCTATTCCTATTACATATATGTTAGACTACTTGATATTGTGTCCAGTTACTGAGGTTATCTTCATTTATATTCAATAATTTTTCTCTGTTGGCTTCATTTTAGATAGCTTCTATTAATATCCTACAGTTACTAATATTTTCTTCTGTACTTTATTCTGTTGTTAATTTCATCCAGTGAAAATTTCATTTTAAATATTTTATTTTCACTTCTAGGGAAAAGATTAGAGAGGTTTTACTATAAGCAGTTGAATAATAAATATTTCAGTCTATGCAGGGCTTACAGTCTCATTTGCACACCTACTATTCAATAAAGACTCCAGGGATTTCTAAAGATTTTTTTTTTTTTTATAGCTCGCTCCTTTATGAAACTCTGTCCTACAACTCCCAGATGTAACCGATTCCTTGAACTCCATTCACCACCTTCTTAAATCACCAAGACTACTGCACTTTGTTAGGGTTCCCCTTTCTGAAAGCATAGTTCAGAAATGACCTCTAGGTAGAAATCTGAGGAAATCAGAAAATGAGCTCACCTAATTTTTTTCTCTTCTTTAGGAAATTGATATTTTCTCCAGTCTGTTGTCCAACATCTAAAAGACAGTTAGATTCATACATTTTTGTGTGTTTTCTAGTTATTTATTATGGTCACATAAGCCAAGTCTTTACTACCCTATCAAAGCGGCAGTCTTTTTAGCTATTTAAAATTTAAAGATGAGTTGTCACAACAGGATGCCTGTCATACATTTACAAGTAGACTTTACATGATATAAGGATGTTCTTCTATAACAAAATGTCTAACCAATAAATGAACAATAAATGAAAGAATGCAGGTAGGTTCAGTGACTTGTTTCATGGATTGATGCTACTTTAGGTTTAGTGATATTTAACATTATGAGATTATACAGAAATAGTAGTTATAATCTGAAGGGTTTTTTTTTTAATGGAAAGACTGTTAAAACTCATTAAAATGGGTTGGTGAAAGCATCTTGTTTCATATCACTACATAGAAGGAATATTGGTGAACAAAATAATTTTTACTAAAAACTCAAGATAACTGTAGCAGGTATGAATTCAATATTCACTCATTTCTTCCCACATTTACATCAGTTTTAAAACATTTATGGTGAAAACAAACTGAGGGCTGAAGAGGGAGGGGAGAAGGGGAAGGAGGGTGATGGTCATAGAGAGGGGCACTTGTGGAGAGGACCACTGGGTGTTACATAGAAACTAATTTGTTAATAAACTATTTAAAAAAACACTCAAGAATCATCACTGAATACTAAAACTAATGAATCAAAGTTTGTTGAAACTGAAAAGAAAAACACAAAAAAACCCCATTTATGGTGCATATCCTGGAAGTCCTACAACCACAGGGGACAATGGAGGTATCTTTCTGGGTGAAGGTACTGTATGTATATGCAGGGATTCTAATTAAAGTCTTAAGCATGACTACAGGGATTCCTCCATTGACAAAGATATGAGGACCCAATCAAGTTGTAGATGAAAGAAAAAACATCTGTCCAACTTTGTCTTTAGTTCCTCAAGGTTAGAAGCAGAAAGGACTGAAATTGTCAGGATGTGAAGTTAATACTCATGGGCTTGATTGATAGTGAAGGAAAGGGCAACACATCAAAGACATTTTAGAAGGTCTTCTTTTGAACAAACAATCAGCATACTTTTTGAACTGGCTCTAAAAGGAGTCACACACTGGGTAAACAGTCATATTAAGGCTTCTCAATAAGGCATACTTCAGAAGTTTTATAGATGAGCACTGTATTGACAAACAATGCATCAAAAGTTTTATTAAAAGGTCAAGACCAGGGTTGTCAAGCAGAAAAGCCAAAATAATGGCAGGATGTACAACCTAGAAATATGGTTTCCATGTTGATCTTGAGAAATATTGAGGGATCTATGTAATTAGTAGCTAATTTTAGATAGGTTAGGGTGAAAAGATTGTTACTATTGTTTTTGGAAATGTCTTGGACTACCTATAAATTGAGTAACACTTAGTATTGAATATAGAAGAATTGTTGAATGGACTTTACTTAAATGTAATCCTAAAAGGATAATTTGGGCTGGCACATATATACTCTTATACTTTCCTGTTCAGCCAGAGTAAGAGGCTATCTGTATTTCAAAAGATACTGCTATGGGAGATCACGGTGGCACCCATTAGCCAAAGCCAAAGGAAAATTATTTAAATTAATTTAGGGAAGGCCACAGACACAGAAAGATAGCCAAGATTCTGCACAGGAATTAGAGGAATCCCACCATGATAGATTATCATTGCCCTTCCCAGCAGATAGGAGTCTATCAACAATCAATAGAGTTCAATTTTATCTGTTCAATTTTAAAGAGTGCCTTTATCTAGCTATGCTTTTCAAGAAAACTTGTTTTTTATTTATAGTTTTATTCTTATCCTAGAAAAAAGTATGTGGTCCTGGTTTGAGTTAATTTGAATTCAAATTTAGAACAAAATAATCTTGTGCTACTTTTCTTTGGCATTAAAATGCAGAGTTGGACAGTGTGTTGGCTGCGAACTTTCAGGCCTGATAGTAGAACTGATAGTAGATGTAGCTTTGCATTCATCCAAGAAATGTATTGAATGAAGCAATGATACTGTGAGCTGAGGAAGACACAGAGATGATCAAAGAACACATCATCCCTGCATTGATGGATGGAACTCCCAATCTCATGATAGAGAACAAATATTAAAGAGAAATCACATACATAATTATATGCACACAGTTGTGATTATATCTGTGGGGGAGAATAAATCTAAAGTGCTCAGAACTAATGTTAAGGATGTACTTTAGAAGTTGAAGGGTGAGGAATGAAAGATGAGAAGTTAGGATACAAGAGGCAAGTGTGGGGTGGGTGTGGAGCTGGAGAAGTGGGAAGGAGCTTGACAAGTTAGAGGAAATAGAGAGAAAAGGCCAGTGTGGAGGGGCCAAAACGAGAGGGAAAGAATTGTATGAGGTACTGATTACAAGTTTAATCAAGCTAGACCATGGGGACCATGCTGAAGACTTATAACTTTATTCTAAGATCAGTTGGAAATCACTGAATTCTCTTAAAACATGATCATGATATGATCAGATTTGTCTATTTGAAGGAGAATGGACTGTAAGGAGATAGGAATGGATATAGAAAGTTGTATCAGAAGGGTGAAAGTGATCTAAAATGTCAATAATTTCTGAGGTTCTCTGCCATTCTCTGGTCCTGCTGTAGGCTCCAACTAAATTAAATACTCTTTTGTAACACTTGGGGACAGACACCCATTTATTAAGTAGGTGGACAAAGAGGAAAAGAGAAAAATGGCACAAATTACCTGCTCCCCCACTGTCATTATGCCAAATGTCTGAGAAACTCTCTCTCAGAGGTGCATGACTTATGATGCTCATAGAATTCATAATTCTTCTGGATCATTGTCCCACCTTTCCTGTCATGGAGAGATCCCAGAGGAGTAGATGTGAATATCAGGTACCACTGTAATGAATTTGGATATTATACCAACCTCAGCAGCCCTAGTCTGTGGCCAGATCTTTTGTAATTCCTGTCCCACTTCTGCTTTTTTGAACAAAACTAGCTCTTTTCTAGATCTCATCCTGAGCTATTTCAGAGTCAGGGATACTTGTCTCTCAGAACTTACTTCCTTAATGGTGGATGAGGAATGCTAGAATCTAATTCTTGTTGGTTCAACATGTCTCTCTTACTGAGAGAGACAAGTTTAAGAAATAATAGCAACAACAACAACAAAAAGCACAAACACAAACAAAACAAATAAACAAATTTTAAAAACCCAGTCTTTACCAGGGGCATATTAGCCAGTAACAAATTCTTTTTGGTTTATGGTATTTATAATCACATATATTGAACGCCTCCACTTCAACACTGATATGGCCCTATTTTTGCTTATTTTGTTTTTCTTATTTGCTTTCGTGGTAGGGATAAAGAAGAAAGTCAGCGGAGGAAAATTCCTGTATAGAGGTTGAAACATGCTTTATAATTTTTCTTCCCATCATCCAGCATTAGATAACCACAAAAACACTCTTTTATAGCACTTAGGGTAAAAGATATTTTTAAAATATCCTCTTCAGGAGACCTTCTCTGTGCTAAGATCATTTGAGACCAAAATTATCCCTGCTATACTCAAGCCTAGTTTCTATTTCTTGTCTCAGAAGATCTCCAGAAGAGTTTGAAGTAATGCTATTTAGGTGTGGTCTATGGATCAGTGCCAAGCCTAGAAACATTTGTTACTGGTCTATGATTAGATGCATATGCAAACTGATAATAAGCATTTAGAAATGTTCATAAAATTTTCTATAATTTTATGTCTGCTCTATTAAATCAAATAAAGAATTTGGGCTAGAGCTTTATAATTTTTTTCATTTTCCTGCTACAACTCATTTCTGTTGTATTTTATAAAAATATTTAATCTACAATGGATTGGGGGAAAATTCCAAATACCTAGCTCTCTGTATACTATTCTATATTTTATAAGTTCTTTTAAAAAAATACTTTATTTATTTATTTTGAGAGAGAGTGTGTGAGCAGGGGAGGTGCAGAGAGAGAAGAGACAAAGAATTCCAAGTTGGCTCTGTGTTGTCAGCACAAAACCCATGTGGGGCTTGATCTCACTAACTATGAGATCATGACTTGAGCTGGAATCAAGTGACAGACACTTAACCAGCTGAGCCACCCAGGGGCCCTTATTTTTTGTAACTTCTTATGAACCTAGAATTATTTCATATAAAAAGAAAAATAACAAAAATATGAAAATAAATAGCTGATCCTTCACCACAGATAGAGAAGCATTGAATCAGCAATATATGGGAAGAGTAATTTGAAAAATATCCTAAATTCATGGTCAGTAGTTATGGCTAGTCTCATCAGGATGTAATTTGTTGCTATCTTTTAAATCCATTATCTATTACTAGAATAATGCTGTGTAAGAAAACCAAACACACACAGGATCAGTGTCATAAACCAATGAACATTCTAGCTCACTGGCTGCTCTTCGGAGCTAGACTCATCTGTGTTTACAGTCAGCCGGATGCTCAGTTGGGAAATGGCTGGTCCTAGATGGCCTCAGGTGGCTGGTTCTGGTCCTCATGGTCTCAGTCTCCAGCAGACTAGCTTGAGCTTGTTCTCTTGACAGAGACAGGTTCCAAGAAAGCACACAGGCCAAAGCAAGGGCTCTCTGGGCCCAGCTCAGAACTGGCACACAGTCATTTTCACTGCATTCTTGCAAGTCACAAAGTCAGAACAGATTCCAGGGGTTGATAGATTCTATTTGATTAAAAAAGAAGAAAGAAACAATTAGGGCCATTTTTCAATCAGCTTACCAGGTCCTGGCTAATTGTATGAGCTGCCACATTTTTGAGGATATCAGCATGATCTCAGATTTCAGATGTTAGTGCCTGATTTCCTAGGCCCTAAGGGTTCTACTGATAAAACAAAACAAAACAAAACAAAACAAAAAAAACTGCCCTTCTCCTACAAGTGACCAAAATAGACACCATTAATTGATTGCTATACTCTGCTTATTAACTTGGGAGTGACTTTAGAATCTTTCAGAATTGGGTTTACAAATTAAAATCTGTCACTCAACATTACAATTATGGGCAGTTGGGAGTAGCTCAGAGGCCACAGCATCTCAGAAGGTAGTGGGCATGGTCCTCGGTTAGTAACATGTAACTATTCCCTCAGGTATTAATCTTGACCTCTCATGGGTAATTGAGGTCGAATCACAGAGTCTGTGAACCCTTATCTACCAACAGAAAGGCAAAAGAACAACTAGGTCTTTATCAAGGAAGCCAGAAGTTCTTCCACATAGGTCAGGTGGCATTAGGCTGCATATGGGTTTCCTGGAACTTCTCTGGGTTAAGATTATAACATTTTTGTTAGTTTGGGGGTCATCAAGGATAACAAATGTGATTAGAATACTAGAAATTCTCAGGAATTGCACAGATAAGACCAGAACACATTAGGTAACATACTGGGTCTGAATTTAGGACATGGATTAAATATTTTGGATGTTCTCCTAGACTACTAGAAGATCAAGAGTAAGGTAAGGGGGAGGGGGTGCCTGAATGGTTCAGTTGGTTAAGCAGTCAACTTTGCCTCAGGTCATGATCTCACAGTTCCTGAGTTTAAGCCCCACATTGGGCTCTGTGGTGACAGCTCACAGCCTGAAGGCTGCTTCTGATTCTGTGTCTCCTCTCTCTGTCCTTCCCCTACTCGCACTCTGTCTCTATCTCTCAAAACTGAATAAGTGTTAAAAAAATTTTTTTAATTAAAGAAAAGAGAGTAAGGTAATGGAACTGAGGAGATACACAGGAAGATGAGGATTTCTCTCTCACAGGAATTATGTACTTAGCTAGAGGGCCATCATAGGGGCCAACAGGTTCAGAGAGCATGGCTGAATCTGGCACTGGTGAACCACAGAGATTTGCTGGAATTATTAATAAAATAAGAGGTCTCCCTAGCTTGGTATTAGCTGAAATCTGTCTCTGTAACAATGATAAAGTTCCCAAGGAACAATTATGGAGCTCTGGGAACTTAAGTAAAGGAGAAACTATTCATCAGCTTTTTTTTCATCAGGATCTCTGTACGAGACACTATGATAAAAATCCCACTAATCATATTGAACCTTTACACCAAATGGTGAGATTGTAACCCCATTTTATAGGGAGCTGAGTAATTTGCCTGAGGTTCCATGGGGAATCAGTTATAGAGTCAATATTCAACTCAGACATGTGAAATTAAATCGTATATCCTGACCACTATACTCTATTACCTGTCAAGAATTTTGAACCTTTGATAAAAGTTGGAGTTAGCCTGGTTTGTTCCAGGTATAAGAATAGGTTTCAATGGTGGAGAAGCAGTGCTTCTCCAGGGAAGACTGAAGCAGTCATGGCCAGGTCATGGGCATAGCATGGATCTCAACTGCTTGCTTCTGCAATCCCTCAAAGACACAATAGATGCCCATGGATCTTCCCTGTCTGCTTTGGTGAGCCAAGTAGGACTCAACCCACTGAAAGACAGGCCCCAATAGCAGTCAGACTGGAAGGGTATCAAGTTTCCAGGCTTAGATGCATGACAAACCTTAAGGGGTGGGATTTGGACATGCATAGTCTTTTTAGGACTTGAGAGAGGCAAAGAGCTACCCATCCTGCAGTCTAGTAAGAGAAAGCTAGTGTGTAACAGAGCAGGAAGGGGAGGAAGGGATGACTGGGGAGTTGTAAACAGGTAGTAGAAGTCCACCTTGGCTGTCAGGAGTGATCAGACAGGCATAAGCAGGCTCTGCCATGTATGGGGACATAGTGGTGGGACTCAGGTCTTAGGGAACAGGTGAGTTAAGCAACAGTAAGGCAGAGAACTTCAGCACCACAGAGACCAAAGTGCAAGGGAAGCTGGTTGCCCACTCCTAAAGCCCCCACATCCTTAGTTACCAAACTGAGGACAGACCTAAAAGGGGACAGCTGGGAACAATTGAACTGGAAGGACTCTCCAGCTGCTCCCAGACCACTATGTTGGTCCAAACTACCCCCCGCCCCGGGGCCTGAATGCACAGACTTAGAATGATAATTGTCACTGTAGCAGGAGATGGTTTTTAGAATTGGCAAAGGGGAGAGATTTCTTCGTCCTTGAGTGTCTCTCCTGCTTGTGCCTTTTCATGTCGTGTCCTCCTCTACTACAGATCCAAGTTTTCAGAAATAAAGCCTTGATGGACGCCATTTAAATTTCTTTCTTTTATGTTGTAGCATTTTGAATGAGTAAATTGTCACAATTTCTTACTGGGCTGGTCCAGAAGAATGTGGAATTGGCTGGAATTACAGGGGAGATGTGAGTTAGATATGTCAGAGGACTTCCTGGTCTGAACGGCACTGGCAGGAGAGAAAGAAGTTATATCTATAGTTGTCATATTTGCTTTTTTTCTTCCTCTTTCTTTGGAGCATTTTTCCCCCTCCTTCTTCATTTCACTCATTGATTTTAGCCAGAGCTAACAGAGAGCTTCACTCATGGCTCGAAAGAGCTGGGATGGGTGCTGTAATCCCATGCACTGGGAGAGCACTGGCATGACAATCTTATGTTAAATTTATGTGTTCTCATTTTTGTTGAGTATGACTATATTTTTGTACATTTTATTTCACTCTTTAAACATTTATGTTCCTGCGTTATGATTAATTAAGTGTAGTAAAATGAAGTGCTTGCAAAATATGAAAAAACCCTCACTTCTCCAGAGTCTTTGTACCCCACATTCTTTTTACTCTTGCCAATCCTTATTTCTCTTTGCTCTTTCTTCTATTTGTCACCTTTCTTTATTTCTCCCTTTTGTTCCTCTGGGGCAGTCCCTCAATCCCCACTCCATTAAAGGATCTGCTGATGCAGAATGCTTTCAAGACAACAGGGGTTTATTCTCACTATAGAAACCCCAGCTCTTCTCTCTTCCTTCCCCTTCCTTGCCTTCCCTTCCACGTCCTTTCATCTCTCTGACTCTTTCCTTCCTTCCTTTCCTTACTTTTTTTCATCAATTTCATCTCTTCCCATTTCTAAATCTCAGCCATAGTATTAGTTTTATCAAGAAAATGGCAGTGACTAGTAGAGTTGTTTTCACTGTTGGTGCTGAGTACGGATCTCTCTGCTCATGTGCCCCATCAAACTAGGAGATGAGTTGTGGGTATGAGAAGAACATTCTGGGCCCATCATCTATTACTTGCAGTGTTCATGAAGTGATTAAAAGTAAATCTAACCTCCAAGCTTATATGTCTAAACCTTCTGATACTCAATTCTCAACAGTCCAAAGAAAGGCTTTGTAGTGTGCTACTTGAGCGATGCCTCAATGTGTGGTTTAACTGATTTATTAAGGGCTCTCAGAGAAGACTTAAAGGTCATTACTAGACAAATAATAATTTATCTAAACCAGTGGTTCTCAAACTTTAAAGCACACAAGCCTCACTTGGTGGGGTTATTACAATGCATATTCTTGGACCTCGTCTCCAAAGATTTTGATTCAATGTTTCTGGGAAGGGGTCCAAAAAGCTGCATTTTAAGAAGATTCTTGGCTGATTCTTAAGCAGATCACTCATGGACTACACTCTGAGAAATATTGCTTACATGAGGAAAGGCTGTTGCTATTCTTGAGATGAAGGTGAGGGGAAAAAAAAACTGTGAGTACTCCTTGATATTATACAATAATTTGAATACTCTCTGTATGTAAAGTTCACTACCAGGCACTGAGTGGGAGGCAAGAAAAGAGGAGCCCAGGTCTGCATCAGCAGTTTTTCTCCTGTCTTTAATTACTCCTCCAAGTTTTGAACCTGAGATAATTTATCCACGTCACAATATGCTTGGGTACTCATTTTTACAATTGCTTCCCTAGGTCTCCTATCCAGGCTGTTTGGCTACTGGATAAACACACAAATGAGTCATGAAAATAAGGTGATAAATATATTAGTAGCAGTAATAGTAATAGTTGAATGGAAGTCTAGGGTTATAGCTAACTAAGAATGTCTATAGCCCACATGGAAATGATACAAAGTATATTTCACAGCATGGTCTTCTACAATTCGTTGAAAGTAGGAAAGGCATCATACCTTACTCTTGCCTTTGATCAGAATGGTGTTTATATGCCTGCCATATTGCTTCTGACCATAGCTAGGATCTCAGGACTGCATTCCAGAGGGTTGGGTGTAAACCCAAAGCTCCCCATGGGAGAGTTGCCTTCTGCTTTAAAACTCTACAGCAGTCATTCTGATTGCATAAATTCTACTTCTTTCCTTCTTCTCTCAATTATGATCTGCTAGTCAGGGATTAGTGGAATCATCCTTGCTGCATGTCTCAGGGCAAGATATTTTCCTTCTCTTTGCTCCCCTACAAACCATGAACAGCCAGCCTAGAGCAGGGCTAGGGCTGGCAAGATGCTTTGAAAGACCCACATGATCCTGGCAGACAGGATGCTGCAGAAACAGTCTTCAGTTCTCTGGATCTCTGTAGTATCCAGCTGCCATAGGGAGCATTAAGACTGGGACAGTGAGTGTGTTTATGTGTGTGTGTGTGTGTGTGTGTGTGAGAGAGAGAGAGAGAGAGAGAAATCTGCATGTAAGTGTGTGAAGTACACTTCTACTTTAAAAAGTGATTTCTTGAAGGGGTTTCTTCAAATCAGCTTTTTAAAATTTATAAAAGGAATATTGAAAAATTCTTTATGTAATAATCAACTTGGGAATTTTACATATTTTAAATTGGTGTGCCATCAATATTCTATTTGGGCTAAGCCAATTTATCTTAATTTTTTTGGAGATTCACAAATCACCCCCATCCCTGCCCCCATGAAAGCTATAAATGTAATTCCCAAGAAAACTTAACATAAACTGAATGCAATATTTTAAATTTCAAAGGATTGTGGTCCCTGAAAAGTCCATGCATGCATGCTGGGTTAAGAAATCCTGGTTAAGGTGAATAAGAAATGCCTTTGCATTTCTTGAATATAACCTAGAGACGAGACCCAGAAAAAATAGCTCTCAGAAAGGTTGGCAAGCCGATGTGTATCACAGTTGATTTGGAGCACCTTAATCCAAAAGTTCTGTGAAACTGGCAGTTCTTTTACATGACATTTTAATGGTTTTCCTGCTGGCCTGACTGGGATCAGAATGCACATGAGAAAAAAATAATAGTTATTAAGAATAAATATGTGTATAATATTTAATTATTTGTGTTGATTCAAATATATATTATATACCTGCATCTTTTTTGCATGCCTTATAGTTGTATTGCATGGTATTAGGGTATGAGCAGGAATTAAGACTTATCAATCAGTTATAGGTTGGGTCTTTTCATTGATATTTTTTCATAATGATGCTATAATGTGTTTTTTTTAACCCATTTTACAGTGAAGAAATAAAAGCTCAGAGAGGTTAAATTACTTACCCATAATCACCCAGCTAGTGACATAGGACTAGCTTTGATTTCAGATCATTCTGTCAGCAAAGCCTGTGTTCTCTATCCTCTGGCCTTTGCCCCCATGGTTGCTTCAACCACCCTATTGCCAGGTGCTGTCCAGCAATCCGGAGGTGGATGCAAAATGCAGCCACCGATAGACTTCACCTGATCCTCATGACAGTCTGAATTGCAGAACCAATCTAAATTATTATCCCATTGTGTAAATGAAGGAAAGACAGCTTAGAGAAATCAAATGAGATTATCCAATTAGTGCCAGAGAGTGCTAGAATTCAGGCTGTCACGTGCCTACTCTTGTGTATGTTCCACTACTTTCACTATTTCATGTTCCTCTGGAGGATGTTTCCTCATCAGCCCCTACTACCCCCTTCAAACACATCCTGCTTCACCTGTGTGAGAAGCTTCTCCAACAGAACCAGCAGAGCTGAGCAAGTGCCTCCTCTGCCCTCTGCAAAGCTTGCAGTGCCAGATCACCCTGGTGTCTCCTTGCCCTGGCTTGGGCAAGGCTTCCCTGACTTTAAGTGATGTCCAAGGAAGTAATGGTCTCCTCATCATTTATCACACAATACAAAGCTCTTTGGAAAAAATAAATTAAATCCAGACCACCAAAAAAAAAAAAAAAAAAAGCAATCCTTCCCTCCAAGTTAATTAATTTGAGCACTATTTTCAGGAAAAATGTTTCTTAAATCCCTATCGCTGAAGGCAATTTTCTTGCCACAATCACTCAGTGTTCCTGACAGAAAGGAGCATAATCACTCCTTGACAGAAGGTGACTGGCAGAAGGAAGGCCAAGGGGAAAGCAGATTTCTACAGCCACTGAAGCGACTGCAAGTGCCTGAGGACCGCCCACCCCTGTGACCCCTGGGAAGCTCCAGTGCCTGATAAACACAGTTCTCTCCACAGAAATCCTGACTGCTCTGGGCTGCATGGTATTGGGCAGTGTGTGCCCATGTGTGCACATTTGTGCATGTGTTTCTGTGTGCACCTGTGTCCACATGTTTAGTGTGCATGCATACACATATGTATTTCATGTACATGTGAGTGGTATGCTCTTGCACGTGTGTGTGTGTGTGTGTGTGTGTGTGTGTGTGTGTGTGCCTGTTGTGTGTGTGTGCCTCTGCTGGTGGATGGAAGGAATAGCAGAATCTGTGCTGGGGCCCTGGGTACCTGGGCACTGACCTCCTCCAGGCTGGTTTGCCTGGACCATGTATAAGGATGTGTGAAGTGAGACATTCATCAAGCACTGGGGGCCTCTTATCTTAGTTATTTCCATCCTTACTCATGTGCCTCAGTATCCTCTCAAGTCCTTGTGTAGCTGGGTTTTTTATGGGGGATGGGATTGACCATTATTGATGGGAAAACTGGTGGAGCTTTTCCTACTCTTGGAAATAGGGTAAAAGATGGGGGCAGTGCCCCAGTTCCCTTAGCCATTAAGAGTAATAATAGTTTCCATTCATCAAGCAATCAGGCACTAGGCCAAGGTATGTCTTTGCATACATTATTTCTTATAATCCTTTTAATACTCTTAAGAAGTTGCTGTTTTAATCAGTGGTTTATAGACGAGGAAACTGAGACCTAGAGGCATCACAACTCACTCAGTGCACACAACACAGTCAGGACCTGAGCCTCGGTGTGCTTCATGGTCAGAGTCCTGAACACACCACTGGCATACAGCCTGTTATCAGTGTCCTGGGAACACCTCAGGCCAGGGTTCCAGAACAACCTTGACTGGGAAGACTGTAAGAGCAAGGGGCTTCTCCTTTCTTCCCGAACCTGAGGTTTTCCATGTTTTTAGTTGCAGGACAGAATCCACTCCCTCTCTGGTGGGTGAGGTCAATGCTGAGGAGAGAGAGTCTGGAGAGTGACAAAGCAAAGGTCCCTAAACTTGTGTATGTTCACCAGGGCGTACGGAGAAGAGCAGTGGGCTTCAGAGCTGGTCAGGGCATTGCCCATCCCCTCTGTCTTTATCCCTTACCAGCAGTAGGCTTGCTTACATCATCTTTGAGATTGTGATGATTCATGAGTAAATTGTGGAGAAAATATTTGCCTTTCAAGATTTTGTGAGCATTAAGTGAAAGAATATTTTTAAATGGCTTAACACAGTATCAGGTTTAAATAATTGTTCAGTAAATAGTAACTATTATTATTAGCTATTTTCTCCTCCAAGTGGCAGGAAGAAAACTGCCACTTTATGCTATGTATCTGTATGTGTAAGCATTAGAAGTTCAAGCCAGATGTGTCTAGATCTTATCTGAGTCTGATGTTTGTTTGTCTTGTGACACCAGCCATGATGTTCATCCTCTTTGCAACTCACCTTCATCATTTGTAAGATGGGGAAGTTCATAAGGCAGTATATAAGGAAAGAGGGATAAGGCAAGGGTCCAGTTAAGGTATACTACATAGTTATGGGACAGAAGAGGTGCTCAAAAATGGTAGATATAGTTGTGATCATCACTATCATCATCATCATCATCATCATCATCATCATCATCATCATCATCATCATCATCACTGTATTGCCAATGCAATAAATCATGTAGGAATTGTCCCAACTCCTGTGTGAACTCAGGTTTCAAAGAGTATTTTCCTTGACTGTAGATTAGTATATCAATACAATATAGTTCATTAGAGGAGGCTGTATGCTGCTAAATGAGTCCCCCAGGAGTTGAGGACATTTATAAGAAGTGTTTTAAATTAATCTGTGAAGTATAAAGCAAGGACAGAGAACGGTCTTTTCCTCAGGCCTCCTCTGTGCTCACTTTGCACCAAGCACACCCTGCATCTGAGAGGACATCTCTCTTGTTTCTTTTCTAAATCACATGTACTGGAAGCATGGCTCTGGGTTCAGGCATGTTGCTCAAGAAAGCGTTCTGCTAATAAGAATATACGATGTGTTCTCCATGCACTGGGTATTAAAACTTTGTCTCTATCCTCCAGTTTTTGCCCATCAGACCAGACCAGATGTAAGTGTTTTCATGTCTTTAGTCTTTCCGCTCCTGTCTTCCAAACTTATTTATTTTGTCCCTCTCTAGTTCTGACATATTTCTCTTCAATCAATTCATATAAATATTTGTCTAATTTGGTAGCTGTAAATTAGAACAATCACTTGGGGAACTTTAAAAAAATCAGAACAATCACTTGGGGAACTTTAAAAAAACCTAGCCCATAGAGGCTGAGGGGTGAGAGAAAGAAGAGATATTGGTCACACGGTAAAACTATGAGTTAGAAGGTGAATACCTTCTGGAGACCTAATGCACAGCATGGCAACTACAGTTAATAATAATGTGTTGTATACTTGAAGTTTGCTAAAAAAATATGTCTCAGGTGTTCTTACCACCTATCAACACAGAAGGTAACTGTGTGAGGTGATGGATGTGTGAATTAGCTTGAGTATGATAATCATTTCACAATGTATGCATATATCACAACATCATCTTTGTACACCATAAATGTTTATTTATGTATTTTTGAGAGAGAGAGAGAGAGAGGTGGGGGGGTGTGAGCAGAAGAGTAGAGAGAGAGGGAGAGAGAGAATTCCAAGCGGGTT
>NC_043710.1:83176371-83275485 GCF_006229205.1 Suricata suricatta | reverse complement strand
CAAAACTTGAGAGACTATTGAATGCTGAACATGAACTGAGAGTTGAAGGGGAAGGGGGAAGGGGGAAAAGAGGTGGTGGTGATGGTGGAGGGCACTTAAGGGGAAGAGCACTGGGTGTTATATGGAAAACAATTTGACAATAAAATATTATAAAAAAAAGAGTTGAATGCTTAACTGACTGAGACACCCAGGTGCCCCAGTAGGGGTTATTTTAAAGCTAGACTGGCCACCTTAGCCTGTGGGTCAAATTCAGTCTCTGTCTGTTTTATTTCCACAGCTAAGGCTGTTTCTACAGCCTTAAATGGTTGCAAAATATCAAAAGAAAAAATAATACTTGCAACATATGAAATTTATATAAAATTCAAATTTTAGTATCTATTAATAAAGTTTTCTTGTACCACAAAAAACAAAATAAATACCAGCACCTGAGTCCCATGTCAGACCCACTAAAAGAAGGGATCTGGGTTAGGCCTGAGAGGAGGGGTCTTGAGTACTGGTAGCTCTTTAAAAGCTTCCCAGGTAACTGTGTGGCCCAAGTTGAGAATTAGCAATTCACTCCTCATTCTAGGTGGGGAAGAATCTCAACTATGCAAGGTAGGTGAGGAAATTCAGCATGTGATCATGTCTGTGGAAATTCTTCATAAACTCAACAGCTACCTGCATACATATGCATGTTGGCTTTTAGACACAGATCTTGGAATTGGAGTCCAGATGTGGATGTTGTCAGTGAGCAGTGAGCAGGCTCTCTCCATGCAGTCTAAACCTCCCAACTTTCAGGCTTGTGCACTCTCTTCTCTCCAGCTCTCCCCAGGCAACCGGTGCTGACCTGCACCTGCCTCAGGGTGTCTCCCGAGCTTGACTGACTTCAGAGGTGGCTTCATGCCACAGATCTGTGTGGCAGGACAAAACCCTCAAATGCATGTCACTTGTAAAGCATTCTGACTTGGCATTGGATAGGAGATGAGATGGTCCCTGACAGGGACTAAGGTGACCTTCTGAGTTCTATCTTGTCCACCTAGGGCATTGCTTCCTAGAAGCAGGCCCTCGGCCAGGTCTGTTAGGCAATTAGCACCTGCACAGAGAATCAGCTCCTTGCAACTGTGTTAATCAAGTCAGACAGCGCCTGTGTCAAATCCATCGTCGCACAGTGTTATCCTGTCCCTGATTCCATATGTGAAATCAATTACCACACATTAGGGCATGTTTAACACTTTAACGGAGCATTTTTTCTGTAGTATTGTTTGCATGGGGGTGCAGGAATAATTATTATCAAGTGATTGGAAATGGATTTTACATCAGCACAAAGAGACTGAGGCAGGAGCTAAGTTAAGTGAATTCAGAGTGTCCAAGGGAACTCCCTGTGCAGTCCTTAGGCTAGCCTCCCAAGTAACTGGACGGTTCTTGGGGGAGCTCACTGGGTGAGGATATGCCAGGCAAGTATGAAAATATTTGTTCAAACTTGGTATAATTTCCTCTGAGTCTTTTAGGTGTACACCTTGATGCCAGAGTCCTGGCTTTGGTCCATGGTAACCCACACACTGCTTATTAATGGGCTTAAAGTCAGACCACCATGATGTGAACCCTGATCTATCCACTTCACTGCTATGAGGCTCTGGATAAGGCACCCAACCTCTCTAAGCCTCAGTTCCTTTATCTGTAAAATGGCAATAATAACAGCTCCTATCTAATAGTATTGTCTGGAGGATTAGAAGAGGCAATGTGTGTAAAACATTTAATCCTGTGCCTGGTACTATTTCATAAACCTTAATATCATAGTCCACTTGAGAATAAGAGAATACCACAGACTGGCTGACTTATCAACAATAGAAATTATTTCTGACAGTTCCAGAAGCTGGGATGTCCAAGGGCAAGGTGCTCACCAATTCAGTGTCTGGGAAGGAGCAGTTTCCTGGTTCATAGATGCTGTGTCCTCATTGCAGAAAGGAGTGAAGAAGCCCTTTGGGTCTCTTTTATCAGAGTGGTAACCCCACTCATGAGCCAATGCCTCATGATCTAATCACCTCCCAAAGACTCCACTTCCAAACACTGTCTAAGATGATTAGGTCTCAACATGGACATTTGGGGGTGACATATTCAGTCTATAACATTAAGTAAATGTTTTAAAACACAAGTTTTCTCCCTCTCCTTTACCACAGAACCCCTGTCCTTTGATCATGCTAAACACCTTTCCAGCAACACCATATTCTGAAGTTCCTTTTCCTCTTTCTCTCCTCCTCCTCTGTGCATGTCAATGAAGAGGCTGGCCTTGCTCATCTCTGAGAGGCTTCCCACCTCCAAACTCCTGAGTGTGGCCAATGAATTCAAATAAACACATACACATACACACATACCCTCCCTTGCATGCACAAAGACAAAGAAAATGGATGAAGGTTAATTTTTTTGGCCCCTTCTCATAATGACTCATCCATAACGATTTCTACTGGTTGTATTTTCTTTTGTGACAGAAACAATTTACTGCATTCCTGCAAAGCCCATTTTCTCAGCATGATCTAGTTGTGTGGTGGTTTGGGAAGTAATTTACTGATATTTTGCTTCAAAATAGCTTACAAAGACAAAGGGGTTCTGTTGACACCAAGGTGCATTCTTTATGGGCTGGAAAAATAGGATAAAACAATTTAAAAAGTAAAAACATGGTATTATCATCACTTTGAACTTCAGCTGTAAATCACACACCCCTAGTTGAGACTGGCCTCTCCTCCCCTTCATTTGTGCATCTTGCTCTGCATGCTCTGCAGTGGACTGTTTGCATGGGCAAATTCATGTTATGTCTTGTTGGAAGCAAGTTTTTCTGTTTGATCATGAGCCCCATCCTCAGGATGCTAATGTGTGTTTTTCTTCCATTTCTTGTCTTTAATATCTATGAAAAGCATGCAGTAATCGCAAGACCAGTAACTAAGGAGTATTGCCCTGGCCTCCCTAGATGCTGACCTTGGTCCCAGGTCTGTCCCTCCTTTTTTTTTTTCCTCCTCCTTTGGATGTTCCTCAGCCCGAGAATGTCCATTCTAGTTCACCTAGTTCTTCTCTGTTTAAACTGCAGACTAGAGAACTATCAGGCTGATCTTTGTCAGTCCCCTGACTTTGGGCAGGAAGAGTGAGCCTGTCTTCCTCATCCTTGAGCTCTCCAGGGAGAGAGAATCCTCAGTCTCACTCAATAATCCGATCCAGCCTGAGCTCTCCAAATTAGACAGGATTTAAGCCTCATATTGGTCTTAGAGTTGGCATACATTTGTTATTAGTTTTACCCAAGGTTTTACACTCCTTTTAAAATTAATAATGATTTTAGGATTTTATAATGGGCAAGGTTTATGATCGTCAGTCTAATCCTATAAGCCTAAATCCTAAACCAACATGAATTATGCTCAGGACAGCCTAAGCAGCTGCACAGATCTTTGATTTTCTGAGCAGTTGACATGAGTAAGGGAAGAGAAAGAGCCATTGTTAGCCCCACGTTGTGTTCTCACCAACAAGGGGAGCCTGTGCAAATTTATGTCTAAAGAGGAAGACTTCAAGCACCTAATATAGATTACATTTTGTTAGAAATGTATTTAAGTTGCAGTTATAACATTAGAATGTGAGCCTCTCTGGTTTTTAAAGCAAATGTAGAGTTACTATACTACACTTCTGTGTATTTTATAATTTGCTCTCTAACTATTTGCTTATTCAGGGGGTACCTGATGGCATTATCAGTTGGGTGTCCAGCTCTTGATTTTGGCTCAGGTCATGATCTCACAGTTTGCGGGTTGGAGCCCTGCATCAGTCTCTGCACTGACAGGGTGGAGCCTCTTTGGGATTCTCCCTCCCCAGTCTCTCCCAAAATAAAGAAATAAACTTAACAAATATTAAAAAATAAATATTTTCTCATTCACAAACATCTGTTGAAGACCTACTGTGCACTAGAGATTATGCTAGAGGCTTCAAAAAATATTTAAAAGTGATCTCTGCTTTGGAGAGTTTCCAGTTTGGTGGAGGATATCAACGTTCTCAAAAATTTAAGTAGCAAGATCCTTTTCTTTCTATGTTTCTTTCTATGTTATATTTTCTGCTCCTTTAGCTGGCTAGTTGGAGCTGAAAAGCGATGGGGCTTCCCCAGAAGTGCTGCTGACTTAATATGAATAATGTTCCCATCCACATTCATTTCTACCTCCCAACATTTTGACTATTCCTTCCTTCTTTCTGTTCCTGCCAAAATAAGAATCTCTATGTTTATTTATAAACAAAAGTACCCATGACCCATGAGTCATG
The DNA here is from genome assembly GCF_006229205.1 of Suricata suricatta. Lineage (NCBI taxonomy): Eukaryota > Metazoa > Chordata > Mammalia > Carnivora > Herpestidae > Suricata > Suricata suricatta. The sequence continues at coordinate 83,271,222 of NC_043710.1, read as the reverse complement.
AAACTATCTTAGAAAATGTCAAGTTTCAAAAGATAATCTAGAGTTCTGCCTGTTTCATTTTTGTCTGTCCTGATTTCTGCTGAGTCCTGGGTATGTGCTAATTTGTATTGCATTATTGTAGTGACAATTGAATTCCAAGGACAGAAAGTTAATTCTCTGTTTCTCAAGTCTCCAGAGCTATGCAATCAGGTAGAAAGTCCAGTGGGTCTTCAGATAGGATATATAAGGCCCAAATTATCCCACTTTTGCTCCACGTTCATGTCCAGCATCAGTGCCCTTGAGTAGGCTGGGAGGTACAGCACCAAGAAGACTCCAACTGTGATCACATAGTTATCACTGAGCTTCTTTTGGGGCACTCGGCCACATAAAGGACATTGTCTTCCTTGTCCTTCCCTTGTGGAGGCTGCTGAGCACAGCTAAGTGGCCTTGGAACCCTGTGGAGGAGGCTGACAGTCCTCTTGATCTGCCAGAAAGCCCAGGAGAGACATGTCTGGTTAATAATAGAATCAGTTACTTGACAAACCTCTTTTAATTTATTAGAGGGATGCTTCAGATGGCAGGTGGTTGGAACTAGGAAGGAAAAAAGTGGGCAAATAGTGTTTCTTTTTGCTTGTGGCATCAGCTTCTGAAACAACTCCTACTTCCAATCTCTTTGACACTTTGGGGGCTCAGTTGATCACTTCCAATAGAAGAAGACTTAGTCATAGTGCCCCTTCCCTTCCTCTGAGACCAATGCATTTTATTTAATTGACATCACCCCATGGTACCTAGATATCTAGAATTAGTCCTAATGGCCTTTTTTATACCCCAGGATGGACTCTCAAGGCCAACCCAAAAAGGCAGCTTTGGCCATTGAACAGGCAACTCCATTAATTTGGGATGAACTGAGTGTCAGCAAATTGAGTTTCAAGGACAACCTAGGAAATTTGTCTGTTGTGTGTCCAAAGGATCCTTAGTAGCTGGATTTTGAAGGCTTGTTTATGTTGGTTTATGTAACAGCCACAGTCCCCCAGGTAGATTAAGTAATTTCTTCATTTAGAACATCCAAAATTGTATGACATTTGAGAGATTTCCTCAACCTTGGCAAGGGCAAACACTCACTTTATTGCTTTTCCTGATTCTTGACTTAAAGACAACAGACTGCATTCTCCCTCATGGTGACTGCAGGAGCAGAGGTGAGTGAAAATTACCACAGATGTTTTATGATGCTCAAGCCCTTGCAATTGTGCTCCCCAAACTGGCTAATAACTTCTCTCCTGTGTTTTCTCATTCTGTCTCCTGTAATTTTTTCTCCCATTTTCTTTCCAAGTCAAGATCTTTGCCCTTTCCATGAAGTATAATAGTACTTAGCATTTATGCAACATTTTCCATTTTTAAGACCCCAAATAACAATTAACTAGCTAAATCACACAAGATAAGGCTTGCACAGCTGACTAGCTGTTACCCCATTACACAGATGGGAAAACCAAAGCCCCTGTGGACTGATTAAAACCCAAAGCCAGATAATCCTTCTCCCACTTCAGAGCCACAGGCTTCAAGAGAAGACTCCCTCCACACTTGGCTTGCAGAAATAAAGTCAAGAGAGGAAAAGGAAGAGACCAGAAGTTGTTTCCCCTATATATTTTCTCTGTTAAAATCCAACCTGTTCCTAGTTTTAACTATTTCCTCAGTAATCTGTCTGAGCTATAGAGAATTTTAGGGCTGTTCAACAGGGAGCACTGGCACTACCCTTCGGGGCTACTCATGACTTAATAAGCACATCTGTGCCCCTATCCTCCACACAATCAATGGAAACTGAAGACACTTCAGAACTCAAGACCATTGCCCATCAAACACCTCTTCTATGGCTTTTTTGGAGTGTACCCACCTTCTAGCATAGTCACTGAGGCTATCTCATATTAGCTTATTTATGAGCATATTACAGAGGGCAGAATCAACAACCTTGCTATAGTAAAGCTGTAATTATTTATTAATTCACCATTTCTACATGGTCCATCTTGCTCTTAGGATAAAAGTAAGCTGGATTTTTCAGAAATGATGCATTTGTTGTTATCGATCACCCAATGATCTTTCTCTCAATTAACTCTCTCTTCATTTGTCTTGAAGCTATTTTTTATAGACAAGTTAGGTGTTGTTATCAATATCTAGTTTTCTGAGCCCTAATCTTTCTGTCTTTTTGAAAACACACATGTGTTGCTCTCTTTCTAGTCTTTGGAAATTTATCCAGTCATTTATGAATTCTCAAGAGTGGGATTTGTTGAAACTAAAATTCTACCAGTCAGTGTTTAATGACAGTGTCCACAAAGTTATAAGACATTGAATGTCAGAGGTAATATCTTATTTATTTGTTTGTTTGTTTATTTATTTATTTATTTATTTATTTATTTATTTTCCATGGTGTTGAGCACTGTGCCCTGACAGATTAACGGGTCCTTAAAACCTACGTGAAATGCACCCATCCCTTTGGGAAATGCTGCCCAACCTTCTAGGAATTTTCAATTTAGGTGGGCAAGCAAGTTTTATATCCATGAAAGTTTTTAGAAAATAGTAAATGACAAAATGATCAAAGGCCTGAACAGACCATAAAAGCCATGTGTATAATGCTCCAGCAAGTAAGATAATTAAGAATGGAATCTTATAGGCGACGCACCTGACAGTGTGCTCTGAGTACAGCTGGAGGCAGTGGGAGGGTGGGGCTCCATTTGAATTTTGGAGTCAGACAGATTTGGATTCAAACTCAGACCTTCTGACATTGACTAGCTGTGTGATTTGTACAAATTATTTGACCTCTATAAACCTTGGCTAACTCATCTGTAGTATAAGACTAATACTACTTCTAACAATGCAGAAAAAAGAATTTTGTCTTTTTTGTTCACTACCACACCCTCATTGGCTAAAAAAGTACCTACCTTGTAGTAAAAGATCAATAAACACTTGCTGAAACCATCAACTTCACCAGCTTATCATTAGTTGAGGTAATACATTTGTGTTACAAATTTAACACAGTATTCAGCACAATAAGTGCCAAAGATTTTTTAAAATCATTATCATCATTTCCCCCTGGCTTAGGCATACTAAGCCTTCTGGTCATGTAGGCCTTGAGTTTTATTTTTCCTGAAGCAATGACACAACAGCCTTTCTAAGAGAATACCACATCGGTTGATAGCTTTATACACACATTCTGATCGGTTTCCTGCGTTTCTTCACTCATGCTTTTCTTCACTGATTTCACCTTGCAACTTTATCATTTGTGTTAATTCCAATTTTTCTGCATCGTTGAAATCTTTGTTATTTTCCCCGATTATACATGATTCACTTGCAGCATCTCTCTCTCTCTCTCTTTTTTTTTTTTTTTTTTTTTGCAAACTTCATCTCATCTTGATGGTTGGAGGTGGGTTTTTTTAATGAATGACCAATGCCTAGTGTAAATGCTACTAGATTCTGAATAACTAGCTTACAGTTCCTGGGAAGAAATATCCTTAGACCTTCTGAGGAACTGGAACAATTCCCCAGCAAATGTGAAGCACTCTTCCATTCTACCTGAATTATTTGAAGCTTAGAACAGGATTAATCTATGTAAGAGACACTGCTTTTGTAAAGAGAACACAGATTTGGTATCTAGGCTCTGCCACTTACTAGCTGTACAATTTTGGAGAAACTCACCTCTGATTTTTTCATTTCATCTTTAATAAATTGTGGTTAAAAATACTTACCAAAATATGGTTGTGGTCAGTGCTAAAAAAATGATTTGCTTAAAGCCCTTTATATCTTGCCTGGCAAATAGGTTGCTTTTATTTTTCTGTTTCTTGTTTCCAGAAACAATGTGCAACCATTCATAAGTTCTCTAAGAGAGATCCATAAGTCCAGAAATGACTTTTCACACATGAAGAGAATGATGTTCCAAGAACTGACTTCTTACAACCAAGTCTGAGTGTGGCCTATTCTTTCAGACACTGCAGGGTGCTGGGTGCTGCAAGGAATACCAAAGATTATGAAAGACCTAGTCTAACGAATACTCTAGATTCACACTAATACATGAGGCCACAGCAAGCAACACAGGGCAGCATTTAGTGAGTTAAATTAGGTAGTGCAAAATCTCAGTGCTGTGGTAATTCAGACAAGAGGTAGGTCAATGAGAGCTGAGTGAGTTAGAACGAGCTCCACTGAAGATGCCCTGGAAGCTTCACTGGCCCTTGAATAATGAAGTTGAGAAGAAGACAGAGAGACTTTTGCTGTCAGCATCTTATAGGAAAAAAAAAGAGATTTTTTTCTGGATTAGGTCTACCAGATGCTTTACAAGTAGTGTAAAGATGAAGCTATACATACTACCTGGCACTCAAGAGACCCCACCAGCACGGGTGAAGGCTATGTAAGAGTAGATGAAGACCAAGCAGTGACCTTTGTAATGGTCAAGACCCAAGAGAGACTGGGGTCTCAGTGCCCATACGTCCATTACAGAGGGCAAGGCTACCCAGAGCACTGCGAATGCTGTCCTGGCCAGCAGCAGGTATTATACCCGGTGCCCAGGAAGACAAGGAGTGCATGATCAAGGTCACTGCATTTTACAACTCCACAGGCACCATTCATCTAGAATACCCTGGGAAAAGTGCCAGCTGAAGTCAACACAGGGTAGCAGCCCCAAGTGTAGTCCATCCTTTATGTTGGTACCTTCTCCAGTCAGCATACACCTTGGGTGCAGATGCTATTTGCAATGAGATAGTCCCACATACTTCACTTGATCAGCATAGGATGAGTGTTAAAAAAAAAACTTTACAAGGGCATTATACATAGTACAGTAAGGGCATTACTTGATTTTGTTACTACCACAACGTCTTATGTCACGTGTGACAATTCAGCAAAGTGCATCGTGCATGTGCATTGATTGTAATGTGGAATTCCTATCCTTTCAAAGTGGCTTTTTTATAGGCACATGTACCACAGAGGCTAAGTAGGTTGAGATTGTTTGAAAAGAGAGAGTGGGTGTAAAATGGTCCTCAATTGTCTTCACAAACTTACTCACTTTTTAATTTATTCCTTCCCCTTCCTCTTTTCCCTTTTCCTTCCATTTATTTTCCCTTTTCTTCTTCCCTCAGTTAGAAAAGGCAAAAGATATAACATGGCTGTAAGGAGCTCTGGGTTTCAGCACTACCGTCCACTACAGAAAAAACAAAATGCAAGGGGACAGCTGAAGACACATCTGAAATTTGTCTGACCTGCCTGTCACTCTTGTCTCTCACTTTCTCTATTTTATTTCTGGTACTACCTTTGATTCCTCACTCAGTTCTACATGGATTTTGTATATGCAGTTTATAAATATTTCAATTTTTTGTAACTGTGAGATTTAGTATGAACTATATTTTATGTCCTTAATCGAGCACATATGAACTAATATACATGCATACACACATAAAACAAACAAACCATCATTGAACAATATTTAACCTTAACATGAATGATGCACTCTGAGATTTTTTATTTTAATTCTGTTATCTTCTGTTCTGTACCATTTATTCAGTTTCATTCAAAAATAATTCATTGGGTCAAAGCCACTAGATTCATTTCCTAGATAATTAATGGATCATAATTTGTGTTTTGAAAAACTCTGTTTTTGATTATCACTGGCTTCTGAATTAGTTCCATTTCTGTGTGGTCTTTTGTTTTTATCTGATTCCAGAATATTCCTTTTATATTCCTTTTAAAGTTTATTTATTTTTGAGAGAGAGAGAGAGAATGCCCATGGGTGAGCAAAGGAGATGCAGAGAGAAAGGGAGGGAGGGTCTCAAGCAAAATCCACACTGTCAGCATGGAACCCAGCACTGGACTCGATCTGACCTCATGAATCCTGAGATCATGATCTGAGCCAAAATCAAAAGTCTGATGCTCAATTGACTGAGCCACCCAGGTGCCTCCAGAAAATTCCTTATTGTATTATCTCCTTGAAATTCTGGCCAAAAATGATGAGACCAATAATATGTATTAAAGAACATGTAAACAAGTTTGAAATGACTTTGTGGTAGCAGCCACATGAAATTAGTTTAAAACTCTGACTCTCACATGTTATTCAATATATAAAAAGTTTTATTTTTTCTATTCTATTATAATCCCTACCTGCATTTGGATGAAGGTCCTTATAGGTGCATGCCTCTTTTTTTTTTTTTTTACTTCTTATGAAACAGGTGTGCACACTGACCAATCAGGGTGAACACTGGCAGTAAGCAATCCTTATGAGGGCCTTGAAGCTGGCTGGTTCCATATCAGATTGGTTTTTAAGTAACCAATCATCTACTTAAGTCACAAATGCAGTCTGAGGAAATGATTCATCATGATTCTGAACTTGGTTTAACATCAAATGAACCCAGCCAGCAAGACAGTAGCCTTCTCTCCCCACTCTAGCCTGAAGACAACCTCTGATAGAGACTGGCAGTAGGACTGGGGAGGCAGAGGGGATCATAGGATCTGAGCCAGACTTCCCATGGCAGGAATTGGGACATACCAGCTGAGGAAGAGGTGCATGCCCACATCAAGAGAATGAACATGAGGCCCCAAGTAGAGATTGTCATGGACCCTTGCCCTTGTGTCTCTTCACGCTCTGGCAGGAGCCCTCTTAGGCAGGATTCAAACTGGCTCTGACACACTTTTCCTTCTCTGGTATGAGCCAGCTCTGGCCACAGGTAGCTGAAAGTGCAGGCTGACCTGATTTATCCTTTTCCTATGAGTCAGGAACAAGTCTGCTGTCCTTCACACTGACCACCAAAAACCTGGCCAGCAATCCTGGTAAAAGGAGGCATACTCCTTCCTTGAGGGTCTTGGGTGTGGAAGCATGGTGACAGCTCCTTCTAAAGAAAAACTCATCATATCTTCCCTTGACTCTTTTAAGTCTTGAAAGCATGTAAGCGCTCAGACTGTGCAATGATTTTCATTCATTTCCTTTGGTAATCTACATTGCTCTGACCACTCTGAAATTCCCTGCCTACTATATTGTGGCACCTCTGCAAATACTAAAACTTTTATATACTGTCACTATATGAAAAATATTTAAAATGGCATGAGGTTACAAGGAAAAAGTAATAATATTTTTAATATGGTAACTGTATTATTATAAGTCAGGTCAAATCAATCAATTTCAAATTAATTACTTGCATTATACTTAATTATGCCTTCCTTTACAATTGATCTTTTTTTAAGAATTCATGTAAATTTACTTTCTGAACAATTCTTTCATATTTAGGATTCACTACTCAAATAACAGCAAAACAAAATCTGCAATCCACTCTGTGCTTTCACAAACGAAATCTTAAAGCAGGTATTCTAAAAAACCAAAATCCAAACAAAAAAAGACTTGATTGGTTACTATGTCAATTACATCATCAGTTTTGCTCAGTTACTACAACAGGACTTGGAGGGTCAAGAAAATTCAAGGTAAAATTCCTCACTCCCATAACATCCCACATCCCCACCCCTACCCCACACCACCAAACTATGAAGAGGAGGAAGAGCAAAGATGGTCAAGTTAAACCATGAACACTAGGAGCTGAGTCAGGAAAATAAGACGTGCACCATTGTTCAGGGGTTGAAGCGGGGGAGAATAGGGCTGTGGGGGAGGCAAGTCCATAGAAATCTAAAAGAGACCCAAGATCTTCAGTGTTCAAAGCTACTACTGGTTTTGTGAGGCTACCAGTCCAGTTCAGCCTGGCTTCTGGCTAACTCTGCATGTCTTGGTTTCCCTGTTTCCTGCTTGTTCCTTCTTTTCCTTGGGTCCTACAGCCCGTAATGGGAAGATAATTGTCATTGGCTGTGATCCAGCCTTCCAGGTGGCAATATTCTCCTATTTTTACTTCTTTTGGTGGTGATTAAAATGTTTTTTTCCTATTAAAACAGCTACTACCTGAATAATGAGAGTTTAGTTTGGAGGATGGGGGTTGCCAGGTGGGGATTATATGAAAACTCTTTGTGAATTGTAAAGAAACACATATAAAAAGTGTAACCTGAGGGGAAAAGACTGCTATTTAAAAATATAAATGACTTCATCCACTTGTGCATTATAAGGGAGTGCAGGTTTCATCTCAGGGAAGATGGCTCTTTTGTTTAGGAAAGCCAATTAATAGGCCTCTGGGTTAGGCTCCAAAACCTAGTCTGCATTGAAGGATTGAGACAAAAGAGAATTAAATCTCTCCGCATAATAAAGCAGAAGCTTGACTCATGTGATCCAAGAGCTGTGCCACATTTAACGCTCCGCAGTCCAAACTGGAGTTACCTCTCTCTAGTCTCTCTCTTTGCCAGAGTCTAAGAACAGAACCACAGAGCATTAGTTCTTGATCTCTCAGCGACCCATGAGAGAACTCTAGGCTCCCTTCTTCTAAAAGCTCTTTCTTTCATGCAAACCATCTCATCCCTTCCATCTTTCGGCCCTCTTTACTGCTTTCCTACTTCCCTCCCTCCTGCAGGATTTACTACTCGAAGGTCAGGCCTCTTTCTCCCCCTCCTCCTACCTCTTCTTCAGTCCCTCTCCATCCCCTCCCTCCCTTCATCCTCTCCCTCCCTCTCTCCTCCTCCCCTTCTTTGGACACTGGAAGACACTTTTTTGCTTCTAGATTTTCTTTAAACTCACCATCGATTCTCTTCATTTTGTAACTTTTGCTTAGTTGTATCAGGAAAATTCCTTCCCCCTTTCCTCCTTCCAGACTCTCTCCCTCCTTTTTCTTCCCTCCTCCTCCTAGTTTCCCTCCTCTTTTTTCAATTGGTGAGGGAAACATAAAAACTGACTCTAATTGTGGAGGATGAGTACAAGTAGTGCTAGCTATATACCTGTATCAAGCAGAAGGCGAGTCATCAGTTTTGAAGTGAAATGAGACATAGTAAAGAGCCTGTGCCATCAACCTCAACAACCCTTGAGGTAACCCCAAAGCCTCCTTCAAGAGCACCACACAGTCTCCATTTAACTCCTTATCCTTCTCCAATTAATCTTACTTTCACTTCATGTAAAAAAGAAAAAGGCATTTCATTTTATTGTTCCACTGTTTGGTTTAATTACTGGTATGGCACAGTTATTGTTTTCCACAAAGTTTCTTTGCAACTATAGAGTACTGGAACCACATACGGATTAGATAATCATTGATGGGTTGGGCTGGAAGCTCTATTTATAACATCATTTCAATGGGAAAGTTTATTCCAGGTCCCAAGCAACTAACTTAAAGATGAACTTTTTGATTATGACTCGCAACAAAGCATATACATTGGAAACTGCACGATTGTGTAGAATAGATTTGTGATGGCTACATTAGACCATGGTTCAGTCAGCACACTGGGTTCTCTTCAGGTTCTTTCTCACCTGTTCTCAGCAAACACAGGGCTGTTGGCCAGGCTCTGGGCAATTTGCTCACTACTTCACACAATCACTCACAGAAAGGCAGATGGATCCTTACTTTACATAAGCAATTCCCACTCATATGGTCCTCGGGCTCTGCTTCTGCATGTGGAAGGTGATTTCCACGGAAACATGTTTATTCATATGGAACATAATCCATGTGAGTGCTCAAAAGTCAATTGCTTTTCTGGCAACCTTGGGGGGCAGTTTTTATGGTAGAAAACACACAAGTGTTCTTTCAATGGCTTCTGTGGGTCACCTTGAGCTAGTCAACTCAGCTTTTCTTTAACCCTTCACAAGAGTTATTTTGGGGGGAAATTCAATAAGCATGATACACACACACACACACACACACACAATTTCATCTTCTAATCCTTTGTGATTTATTGGTTGTGCTAAGAATGACCAATGGAAGATATTTTCTGAACCTAACAGAAATTTGCTTCATGGATTGGGGATTTTAATCTTCCAAGCATTTACCTCAGGGGGTGATGATCATCTGGGGAAAAAGAAGTTGCCAGGGCAGTGCTGCCCCAGCCCCAGGCTCTGAGAATGAGTCCCCTGTGGAGAGCCATTTACACTTAGGAAGAAATGTGATCACCTCATGCTTACTACAGTGTTTGGGGCGATTTGAATTGCAATGTGCTGTATCCAATCCACAGAGTAAAGAATACCAAAACAGTATCATTAAAGCTTGAAGTGTTGAAATAAGTGGCCTAGGCTTGGCTTCCACAGGGATAAAAGATTCATCTGTTAGCACCACAATAAAAGCCCTCCAAAAACTTGGGTGGTCAGGCATCTGCTCTGTGCAGACATCCTATGTAGACACACATGTACACATACGTATGTAGTTTTTTCTTCTGGTCACCACCTTTTCTCTCTTAGATACAGGATTTGTTGGAAGGCGCTTCTCGATTAGGAGAAGAGCCAGCTTGTTTCCTTGGAGGAGCAGGGATATTTGCAAATTCCTCTAAATTCTCTTCCAACTCCCCCTAAAGGACAAGAAGCTGATTTGCCTGGGGCTATTATTGCAAGAGGGTTGTGTCCACACAGCATTAGCAGCTCCTGATATACGGGCACCTTTGAAGCTGCTGGCAGCACCGCCCTTAATAACACTCCTCTTTACAAAGTGCTTGTTGTTAAATATTTATGAGGCCTTGCGGGATGGGTCCCCATCACTGCCTGGGAATATATAAATGCTCTCCAGCCTCCTATAGGGTTGCGCTGCAAAAGGGGCTGTGCAGAGTCTTTCCAGTCGTTTCTCTGATGCTGCTAAAATTGCATAGTTTTGAAAGGATGAAATCACCACTTCAGTGGAGGGATGCTGCAGAGGTGTTAGCTACAGAGCCAAAACATAGGGGAGGGGGGAAAGAAAGGGGGGAGGGGGGAAAGAGTGGGGGAGAAAAGTGCAAAAAAAGGAGGAGCTGGAGCACAGAAGAAGGGAGGAGGGATATGAGTCTTTTCAAGTAAGAACCAGGGCAGGCTCCCACCATCAAAATCTTTTAAATATTAATAGGTTCCAAAAATATAATCATAAAAAATGAACAAAACTAAAATAAAAAGAGAAGCAATAGAGTGTGGGAAACGGTTGCAGCAAAGATGACAAAGTAAAGGTTAGCTTGTCTTCCTCAGTTCCGCACAGCTCAGGTAGCAGGTGTTCAGCAGAGAGAGCACAGCCACAGATTCCTGAACCCACACACACAGCTGCCCCTGTACCTGAATGAGCATACACATCACCGGCAGATCTTGAGATCTGAAGCTTCCTGTTCAGTAGGGCTGAGGCAGGATCTGAGATTCTGCATTTCTCACAAATTCCCATGTGAAGAAGTTGCTGTTGCTGCTGCTGCTGGTCCGCCTTGAGAAGCAGGGGCCTAGCCGCTGTCCAATATAACATTCTGTGATGATGGACTCCTTCTATGTCTGTGAAACCCTATAATACAGTGACCACTAGCCACATATAGATACTAGTCCTTGAAATGTTGCTAGTGTCACTGGAGGAACTGATGTTTTAATTGTATTCCATTTTAATTAATTTGAATGTAAATAGTCATATGTGACTGGGCGCTGCCTGTTGGAGAACTAAGGAAGAAGTTTCCATCAATAGGCTTCAAAACCAATGCTTCTCAGTGGAAAGTGAGATCTAGAATTTATGTGCTGCCCAAATCTGAGACCCACTGTGAGCACAGAATGCCAACCACGCTGCAGCTCCACTCCTGGGCTGCTGTCTCCCTCTCTGGTTTGTCTTCTGCACTCCCACTGAATGGCACCTGCTTTGAGATGGCACCTTCTCCTCCGGATTCTGCCACACACCCCTGCTCTTGAGTTGTCTAACCTCAGATACTGCTGGGAACCCTGCCTCAGGTCAGACGTCCTTGTTACTATCATAACAGAATCTCCTCGAGGGCCTCTGTGTGCAGGCACCTCACCCACAGAGCCAGGACTCCATCCATGTCAGCCCCATGGACCCAAGTGAATGCAACCCTCCCTAGGGCTGTTGATGAGGCTTTCAAGCAAGTGGTGAGGGACAACAGAAACTAGAGAGGAAAAGCTCAGGCTCCAAGTCCAGAGAAACGTAGATTCAAACCTCAACTTGCTTCTTTCTACTTGTGTGGTTTTGGGTAATTTTAACTTTTCGAGTCTCAATTTTGTCACCTAAAAAAATGGAGCTATAATAGTATCTACCTTTCAATAATCTTATGTAGACTAGAGAAAATATTTACAAAGTGTGTTCAAATATCTGGTGTGCTAGTAGTAATAACAGCAGTAATAATAACAACAATAATGAAGTCCTGTGCTTTATTTCCTCAGCTGGGTCTGTTGGCTCCACCTCCACTCAATACTGGTCTATTCTCTTCTCTCCATGAGCCCACAGTCAATGCCCCTAAATCTTGGCAAGCAAAAATATGTGAGGACAATATGTAAATTCCTAAGAGGGATCACCAGACTCACTTTACTAAGTAGAACACACATGAAAGAAAATACAAATGGTAAAAGAAAAATCTTAGAATTCTTTTTAGCCCTGCTAATCATTATATAAATGAGAAGAAAATCACTGCTCAAACTATTATAAGAGTCTTTTGGAGCAGTATAATTTTGTACTGGTGACATTGCAAATTGGTGTAATAATTCTGGAAAGCAATCTGGTAAAAGCCATTCATTCAGTGGACATGTATTGAGTGCCTACCAAATTCCAGATATTTTGTTAGGCTCTGGGGATACAGAAATGAATGAGGACAGATCTCTGTCCACAAAAGTCTCTAAAATAGTGAGCACTGTGTAAGATGTGCCCTCACAAAGATCTATCTTACTTCTTGACTCAGTACCTGCAAATAAACCATTAAAAAATATTTTCTTATAATAATGTGCTTTGCTATGCCATCTGTAATAGTAAGACTAGCTACAATCCAAATAAACAACAAGTAAGAAATGTTTAAAATTAAAATTTATTGAAAGAGTAAAATTAATATTGACATTGAAATGATAAATACAAGAACTATGGAAACATTTAAAATAATGTCAAATGAAAAGAATACAAAATAGTATGCACAAAATAACTTAAGTATGGAAAATTATGTATGACCAAGTTAAGAATCAGATATCAGTAAATTTCATAAATGCGGTTTTATGTTTTGAATGGAGCATTATATTGTGATAGTCATTTGGGCCGTTGGTGTGTGCTGCCTCCCACAAATCCTGCACTCCAACCTCCCTACTTCCTGGATCATAGTTTCATGGCAAAATGGCAAGTCCTTGACCTCTGGGAAGTTAAGCAGGGCTGTGAGATTTGCTTTGGCCAATGAAATATAACTGGAAGTGCCACCCAGTACTTCCTGGTGGAAGATTTAATAGCTGGTTCTCTTAAGATGGACAATTCATCACATTCCCCTCCCCTGCCAATGCAACTAGCAACACTAGTCGCTGCATCAGCCAGGATCTTGGAGTGAAGAGATATGCAAAAGAGACCCAGACAACTTGAAATGTATGTTTAGCATATGTGAAAAAAATAAATCTGTGTTCTTTTGACCTTGAAGGTTTCTTTTACCAATATCCTGATCAATAGATATGTGTATATTATTTACTAATTTTTAAATTTTAAAGATCATTTATTAATTATAAATAATACTAATATGTCATTGCAGAACTATTTCACAAATCACAAGATGGTATGAACTTTATGACCTTGAAACTGACCAGCCAGAAGACCTCCATATACTTCCATAGACATGTATAGGTTTGAACACCAGCTGGTATTTTCTAATTCAGTAGTTCTAAAACTTTACAGTCTCAGTATCCCCTTTAAATACTTCAAGATGACTTAGGCCCTCAAAGAAGAATTATTATGTGTGAGTTATCATATTTCTATCAATAGTTTTTTAATTTTTCATGTTTATTTATTTATTTTGAGAGAGAGAGAGACAGAGCACAGCAGGGGAAGGGCAGAGAGAGAGAGAGAGAGAGAGAGAGAGAGAGAGAGAGAGAGAAAGAGTCCCAAGGAGTCTCTGTGCTGTTAGTGCAGAGCCTGATATGGGGCTCTATCTGGTGAACTGTGAAATAATGACCTGAGCTAAAATCAATAGCCACCCAGGTGCTTCTAGCAATATTTCTAATATTGATAGTGATACTAATATTATAACAGAAAACTGAAGAAAGCTATTTATCAATGTAAAATAACAATAAACTGTTTATAAAATGTTTTAATGAAAAATAACCACGGTTTCCAAAATAAAAAATTTAGTAGAAAAAGGGTCATTATTTTACATATTGCAAATCTCCTTAATGCCTGCCAATAGAATTGAGCTGGATTCTCTTACCTGCTTTAGCATTGAATCTGTTGGAACAGGTTGGTTTTGGTGGAAGTATATGAAGAAAATTGGGCAGTGGGAACAATAAGAAGTATTATAATAGGATTTTCAAGTAATTATGGATATTCTTTGTTACTACAGCAAAACTTGACAGGCTGCAGTAGTTTCTTAAAGGTTACAAGCAATGGGAATCTGAAACCATATCAGTGAACTCTCGTAGTCTATTATACAAAGATTCATTGATCTAAATTGCACTCTCAATGGATGTTTTACCCATATATGATTTCATAACCTCAGGCACTGGCCATTTGGAAAATACTGGTTTGTTGAGTTATTCAGAGATTCCAAAATTTGACACATTTCATAATCCAATATAAAAAACATCCATTTATTAAGAAAAATTATTATTATTATAATTTCTTACTATATTCAGAAAATATATTACTAAAAAAAATCCCATTTGAGTATTGGGATGCTGTCAAGCCTATTTTTTTTGAATCCTTATTTTTGCTCAGATGCTCACATTTTGTCATTGGCAACAACTACTCTAAGTTGTTTTCCCTTAAGTGGTAGGCTCCTTTGCTCATATTTGAGAAAATGTCTGCCAAATGGCCAAGTCTGAATAACCATAGTTTGTCTGAAATTTGTTTTTTCAAGAAAGCAAAAATTGTGTTCCAGAGAAAAAAGTGGCTAACAACTTTGTATGGTGCTAGAAGTGGCTAACTACCCTTATTGTGGTGATCATTTCTTAATGTTTGTAAATATTCATTCACTATATTTTACACCTGAAACTAATACAATATGGATGTTATATAGTCTTCAATTAAAAAAAGAAAAAGTGGCTAGTTGAGCTCACAACTTAATCACACATGATCATTTCCTCGAATCACCAGTCATACTTGGTTTTGCCAGCAAATGTGTTTTATGTGTCCATCAGTTTGTCACACAGAACATAAAAAATGTTTGTATTTAAGGCTTGAAGTTTAATAAAATTAATCATTTTTATTGTTTCATTAGAGGGTATTCGTTGAAGTAGCTTTTTATTTTTCTTCCTGTGAGCCAGTGGCAGTGAAAAGTACAATGGCTAAGAAAGTTTGGTGCCTGTGTCTTTGATTCCCGCTAAGTGGTCATCATTTTCACCCACCGTGGCTTTTGTATCGTCAGGGCGAATGTTAACAGAGTGAAAAAGCCAAATACTGTAAGTATGAAAATAATTCGGACCCCCAAGGGGCTCCTATGAAGGTGTTGAGGACTCCTGGGGATCTGAGATTACACTTTGAATAGTGCTCTTCTAGTCTATTGTGTGAGTGGCTAGACTTCTTCCTCACCCAGCCCTTGAGGATTATGTGACCTTGGGGAGGGTACTTATATCTACTGTGCACTAGTTTCCTTGTCTACAAACTAAGAGCACTCATTCATTTATTCAACATATATTTATTAACTCTTATATGCACTGACTGTGAGACGCCCTGGGGATATAGCCAAGAAAAGGCAGACAAAGTGTTAGAGCTCCCTTTATAGTCTAAAGGTAAACAAAACATGCCTGAGTATGTGGGCATTTGTTTAGATAAAAATAATGTATAAACATTTAACACATAAATAAGTGAAACTAGTACATACTGTTGTATGTTCTAGAAATGAAATTAACCTAAGTGGTCTGATGAGAGTGATTGTGGGGAAGAGTGGCACCGTGGACCCAGGATGGGCAAGGGAGCCTCTGTTCCCAGAAAGTGACTTTTGAGTTGAGACCTAAAGATGAGAAGTTTCCACCCATGAAGTCTAATTTTCTGTGATCTTGAGAGTGCTCAGTGGGGCATCTCAGCAATATCTCTGGGTTGTAAAAGCAATGCTAAAAGAGGAGGAAGAGGATAAGTAATACTAATATTTCTTTTGTAAAAAGTATATATATATTTATTTTTACAAAAGAAATATTATATATATTTATATATATATATATACATACACAGTGAGAGAGAGAGAGAGAGAATGCAGGGGAGGGGCAGAGAGAGAGGAGGACAGAGAAGTCCAAGCAGGCTCCACACTGACAGCAGAGAGGCTGATGCGGGGCTCAAACTCAGGAACCACAACATCATGACCTGAGCCAAAGTTGGATGCTTAACTGACTGAGCTGCCCAGGAGCCCCTAATACTAATATTAGTTAACATTTGTTAAGGACATAATACCTGGGCAGTGTTTAAGGACCTTACTTGTATTAACTCATTTAATCCTAAAAATAACTCAATGAAATAGAATTCTATTATTTCCACTTTGGGAAAGAAAAAATCAAGGTCCAAAAGCCACACAGGAAAGAAATAATAGAGTCAGGATTCAAACGCAGGTAGTTTGACTTCAGTGGTTCTAGCCCTCCTGGAAGTACTTAGAAAGTACTTTACCATTTTATAAAACACGGATATGGATGTATAGTATCACTATCACGGATATACATGTATTATTGATTAACACACACTTTTAAATGCATACATCTAAATAATACAAATTGAGTTGTTTTTGAGAATATTTCGCAAATTATAGGACATATTTTCCATAAATCTAGCAAATATTTAGGAAGGATGATAAGAGAAATAAGCTTGAGCTAAAAAGAAGGGATAAGGCAAAGACAGGTATGGGAGATAAACTGTGGACTTTTGGGGAAGGTTAAATGTCTGAGCGTATAAAGAACTGTCTCTCTTCAGCTGTTCTTCCTTGAGGGGCTATTCTAAGCACAAAGCATGATGAACTCTAGGAAAGCTGCCTACCTGGCAGGCAAACCTCAGGACAGTTCCGTTTGATCAATTTGCTCTAGCCGCCTCTGAGCTCTGAGAGATGCTTACACCCACCCCTTCCTGAAATCTTTCCTTATGTCCTAAAAGAACATTCCTTCTTCCCTCGTGCACACACTAATCTTGGCCTGAGGAGAGTGGGTGCACAAAATCTGGCTGTCTTTCTTGTGAGGGCAGCACTGTTAAGATCTGATAGTTAAATGCTCCGCTTGACTGTTTTTTAACTGAGCACCAGCATGGTCTGTGAAGGCCAAGTTTTTTGTTAGGGGTGGCTTCTTATCCTGCCCTTAGACTAAAGGAACCAAGAGACGCGGGTGTCCTTGGCCTTGAATTTCCCTTTCAAGAAAGTTCTCTTTTTCTCTAGCAGCATGCTTAACATTTGCTTCATTTTCTCAGGATGGATTTAGATCCTGGGTTTTTTTTTTTTGTTTTTGTTTTTGTTTTTGTCTGTGTGCTTGCTTTTTTTTGTTGTTTATTGGTTTTTTGGGATGTGTTTTGTTTTGTTTTGTTTTTTAACCAGCAGATAAGGTTCTGGAGAGAACAAGACAATCTGAACAAGAGGGCCTAGGAAATAAATACTTTTCACATTTTCAGAGGTGACAGATGCTGAAATGGACACATCAGTTTGAAAAGGAAGGTTAAATTAGAGTCTGTGGAGGTTTTTGAGTGGTAGGCCTGGTTCATCTTGACAAGTCACCTTACATTTTCTGTCAGCAGAGCCAATAAGGATTCTAAAAATCTGATAAGCTATAGATTCATGTCTCCTTTCTAGAGCATATATTGGACAGACAAAACCTAAATCTGTATATTTTCATCTTCTTCTGCTTGAAACACCATTATAGCAGTCATGAAGGGTTCAAATTCAGGCATTCAATCAACTAGCATCTACGGAGTACTGACTGCATGCAGGCATCATATTGGGCATTAGACATACACAGTGAACAAGGTAGTTGCTGTTCTTGCCCCCAACGAGCTGGTGACCTAGCAGCTGCTGTGAGTGACATGTTATACATAGAATTTAGTCCTGCTGACATACACATACAGCGAAGCCCATGATGTTAGACTAGATATGAAAAAGTCCTTATGGTAAAAGAGTTAAAGGCATGCCATTTTCATGGTAGTAGTAGTAATACAGTTCTGAGTGTGTAATAGTGGCAATATCTAACACTCATGTTTATGAGGGGTTTTTGTGCTGAAAGAAAATGAGTATGGATTTCTCATGAAAAAAGAATAGATAAAATTTTTATATATAAACTCTTTCTTCTTCCCCCTGTAACAAAGCACCAAGTATTCATGTACCTGTAACCTTTCATGCCAAGATTTAGACAACAGTTTCCTACAGGCACTGTTCTTGGTGGAACATAGGCAGATACTGAAGTGCAAAAGTCCACTGGTTATTAAATACATGATTTAATGGATAGCAGAAACAATAGTTTTAAAAATGAGAACTTTTGATTTTCCAGTGATGAACTTTTTGAGAGAAGGAAAGTATTAAAGCATAAAATGTAATCCATAGCAACAATGGAATAGAAAATACATGATAATGTAAAAGTTAGATTCCACACAACCTCAGGAAGTGATCAAAACCCTTTCTGGATGCAGTGTTTTCCAGAGTGAAAGTGGATATCAAGACAATGTCAAAGTTATGGACTCCAGTGCACAG
The DNA here is from genome assembly GCF_006229205.1 of Suricata suricatta. Classification (NCBI taxonomy): domain Eukaryota; kingdom Metazoa; phylum Chordata; class Mammalia; order Carnivora; family Herpestidae; genus Suricata; species Suricata suricatta. The sequence goes on along the minus strand of NC_043710.1, from coordinate 83,252,613 downwards.
GAGCCCCACCTCAACACCATCTCAGAACTAACAGCAGGTGGATAGGTGATGGATAGTGGCTGAATATCCCATGTAAGTCTAATACAAGGACATCAGAGAAGGCATATATAGCCCAACACCCCGGTCGCCCCAGGTGCAACTCACTATATACAGTAGCTATAGGGAACTACAAATGAATGAAGTGCCTAGACAAAAGGTCTAAGTACAATTTTGCAGTATCCCAGCACCCCTGTATGGTTATGAAAGAGCATCTGGGTGGGGTGGGGCTGAGCCCTCAAGGAGACATTAAAGAATGAGAGAAGAAACAGAGTTGAAATGGCCTGTGATTGGGACAAAGATGATGGGAACTGTTTACTCCGGGCTATCACAGGAGAGTGGAATGGTGGATATCTACAGAAAATACCAGGGGAAGATAGCAAGGACCAGAAAAGGCCAGCCACATCTCACAGGTAACTGACAAAGGCAGAGGATGGGAATGGACCAGGTAACAACTCTCCTCAGAGTTCTGGATGAAAGAGCATGCCACCCTCCCACCTCTCCCCAGTTTGGTCATTGCCCTGGTATTCGGAGTGGGACATGGAATGTGAGTATCTACCTAGAAGATATTGAGTTTTATCTCAGCTTAAATGGTCCAGGTTAAATATTTCACAACAGTAGAAATAAAGGAAAGTTCAGTAATGGGAAATATCCCATTCTACCTTGGTATGTGAATTGGTCACATGGCATGCTTGGAACAGTGGACGTAATGCCTCGTTTCCTCCATGGTTAGCATTTTGTTAGAGTTGTATTGGACTGTGGGTTTAGATGAGAGCTCTAAGGGGACATATTGACAATGGGAACTATAATCATTTAATTTATAGGTGAGCTGCATTAAGAAACTGACAATTGAAGTGAATGGAGGGCAGGATTTCTAAAACATTAACAGAGTAAAAAGACTACATATAATTCTATATATGTCTCAATATATCTACACATCTATATCTATATCTCTCTACATATCTCATATATATTCAGTCGCTGATGCGATTTCTGTTTGTAGTGGGGAAACAAATCACATCAGTGACGAGGCTAAATATATGCATTTTGTAGGTAACTTGAAATTTTTAGTGAGTGCAAAGTTGCTTTGGATCATCTCTGCCAAGTTGATGCCTAGCATGAGTATGCCATTCATGTGCCTAGATCAATATAAATATGGATACTCCTGTATGAATTAGGCAGGAAAAGTGGGACAATTTGACAGCCCCTTGCTGAGACACAGCGGCTCCCATCCCCTGGAAGGGCCTGAATAGCCAAGCACAGCCCTGATAGAGTACAAGAAAGAAAATAGCAGCCAAGCAAATGCAGATGCTTTGGGAATGTTCATTTGACAGACTGAAGCCTGTTTGTCATCTGGGCTGTCACCTATCAGAGTTTTAAATAGGAGCCTTCTATAGGATGTTACATAACATGCTAGCTCACAACAGCCCCAGTGGAACAGAATGGAGGGCAGCAGAGAGAAGGGGCTGTAAGATGGAGGACAAGACTCTGCTATTCTTCGCATTAATGGATTCTGCGCCTCCTGCATTGCCATGCTTGAACACCCAGCAAGAGAATGGAGATACTTGCTCTGTAAAGGCCGTGTCAATCAAGAGAGGAAAATTAATCATGGCAAAGTTGGAAGAGAGGAGAGGAGGAAGCAGGTTGTGTGTGTGGGTCAGCACTTGAAATAGTGCCCTGGGAAGGGCAGGAAGTTCATCCCAGTTCTGCCCCTGATCCACCTGATCTGCATGAACCCCTCCCCTACACCACTTGGCAACTGAAGGCTGATGGTTGAACTCAATTTTCTCCTTCTGGGAAGGGATGTATGTTCAGTTTCCACAAGACTGTAATATGAGATGAAATGTTCATGTGTCTGAAATCATGTAATGGTATGAGCTTTATAGATGTCCTCCGGGCATAACGTTGCAGGTTTGATTTGTATAGTTTTTCAAGTAGGAAACAGTTGTTTATGGACTCTTCCAGCAGGCAGAGGTTAAGTCAAGCAAAAGCTAAGCACAGAATAATCAATACAGGAATCCCAGGCTCTATGCACTGGGCATAGTCCCAGGAATTTACATGTAAAGTTTGGTGATGAGTTTTATTTTAGGTTCCCTTGGGGAGCTGGCTATTTTAAAGGATCTTCATGTAAGAGTGAAGAATTGTATTGTGATGGGATGAATCACTCTCTACTCCCTAATTTATCTGTTCTATGGGTTTGAGATTTTGCATATTAAGTTTTCCTTACCTTAGGTACATTACCCACATACCACTGAGTCATTAAAGGGGATGAAGCAGAAAGCAAGACTTTGGATATAAGTTTGCACATAATCATTATTATCTAGCTGAAAAAAGAATCTTGTTAATAGGTTACAGAGCTGTACTAGAGTGTGTGGAATTTTTAGGCCTTTGTGGTGGTTATCCTTGTGTTATGTAGGAGTAACAACACATCAGACATAACAAGTTATATGTGGCACACATAATCTATAGCTGCAAATTCATAGAAGTAATTATTGAGACTGCCATAACAAAGTTGCAGTACAGGGACAGCTCTGCTAATGGAAGAGCATGTATGGCTGGCCATACCCAGTTATAGTGCACTATTTACAAAGTGGGAGTAGCAATTTCCCTGGTTTTATCTTCTCCCACCCTGACTCTGGGGTTGCCCATGCAACTTGAGTTTGTCAATGAGACAATAGCAAATGTAACATAAGGAAGGGCTTGAAAATTGATTGTGCTCTATGGCTTGCCCTCTTTTGTTGCTTTGGTGAATCTTGTGACCTCTTCCATGTGAAGAAGCCCAGGCTAGCCTTTTGGATAAGAAGAGAATGTGAACAAGTCCACTTTATTTCCCTCCCAGACATTATCCATTAGCAAGTAAGAAAAGGCATCTTAGACTATATAAAAGTAGCTGAGCCAACCCAAAACCATTCTGGACAAGAACTGCCTAGGCAAACCACCAGAACTTGTAAAATTAATACCTTTTGTTGTTTTAAGACCACAGGTTTGGGGTGACTTGTTATGCATAAAACCTGATACACAAGTTAAGTACAGTAAGTTACAAACGTGTTTCTATAAGGAAGAGGGGCATCATCTGTATGACTTAGGCACCCACACTATGTAACCCATCAATATATTGGTTATATAATGGGAGATTTGGAAACTAAAGAATTGAAGAAAGCTCACATGAGTTGATGACTGAATTATACAGAGGTGTATTAAATAGTTAACTGAGCTACATGTATCAGTAACCGAAGTATTTATACCACAGGTATGATGCTATCTCACAAAGGGATTAGCTTCTTGAAGCTATAGATGGCTACAGGAGGAGTTTCAGGGTTGGTTCCATTCTTCACAGGCTTCTCCTCAGGCTCCACATTTGTCCCTGTAGGCTGGGCATCATCTCATGTGATAACAATGTCTCTAGAGCATGTTGACTACCAATGCACCACAATATTGCTCTGTATTTACTTGGGTTCCATTTATATTGTTTTAAGCATTCTCTTTTAAAAGCTGCAGCTGCTAGTGTTATGCCATTATTATTTTTTCAGCTATTTCTATATTTTTGTGCTTGCACATCTGCATATGACATGCACTGTGGATATGATACATCAGCTTCTGTCTTGTTAGGAAAAGTAATACTACTTCAATCTGCTGTACTTTATATTTGATGTACATCACTGATGTGTGTTGGTTGTGGCCTTCCTGAGCTTTCCTAACAACTGAACTCTACTGATCTACATAACTTTTTGTGTGGGAGTGGGGAAGGGCATTTTGCATCCACTTTTCAAAGTAGGATCTTCCTGTCTTAGTGAGTTCACAGTGCTATAACAAAATATCACAGATTGGGTGGCTTAAACATAATTCTGGAGGCTGGGAACTCCAAGATCAAGTTGCCGGCAAATCTGGTATCTGTTGAGAGTTTCTCTTCTTAGTTTGCAGATGAATGATCTGCTCCTTGTATCCTCACATGGTGGAAAGAAAAAGCTCTGATCTCTTTCTCTTCTTATAATGGTACCCATCCTATCATGAGGGCTCTATCTTCATGACCTTATCCAAACATAGTTATCTCTCAAAGGTCTCACACACCTAACACCATCCCTTTAGGGTTAAAGTTTCAATATATGTATACTGGGGAGGCACAAATATGTAGTCCATAACACTCCATTGAGTCATTTGTCCCCTAAACTTAGGTTTTGGTTCTTAGAATCTTAAAAGGCTCTGCTCTGCCTACATGGTTCTGTGATCACCCACTTCCCTGGCCATATGTTGTTCTGATTGTGCTGGTCAATTTAGTTATAGTGACAATACCAACTACTCGTCAACTTGACCCCTTTAGGAACAGCATTAGCCATATTGTAAAGGTCACCATCTCTGCTGCCCTCTTTTCTCTCAGGTGCAATGATTCTTCCCCTCATTGCTCATCTTCTGGTCAATTAATTTTCCATGCTTCTCTTAGCCCATTGAACTGACCATGTTTCTTATTCTCTGTGTTTCAAAGGAAAAGGTTAATGATAGCTCCCATAACCCATTATTGATAATTAATTTTATGTGTCAATATAAAATGGGCCATGGTGAGGGCGTATCAAGGTCTTTGATCAAACATTATTCTAGGTATGTCTTTGAGGATGTTTTTGGATTTGATTAACATTTAAATCTGTAGACCAAGTAAGGCCGATTGTCCTACCTAATGTGGGTGGGTCTTATTCAATCAGTGAGGGTCTAAATATAACAAGAACACTGAGCCTCCTGCAAGTAGGAAGGAATCTCTCCTGTATGACTATTGAACAGGGACATTGGCTTCTTCCTGCCTTCCAATGGGAGCGCACCCCATCAACTCTCCTGGGTCTCCAGCTTCCTGACTGCATATTTGGGACTTCTCAGCCTCCATAATCACATGAGCTGATTCCTTATAAGAAATGAATCTCTTCCAGGGTGCATGGGTAGCTCAGTCCGTTAAGTGTCTGACTCTTACTCTCAACTTAGGTCATAATCTCATGGTGGTTTGTGTGATCAAGCCCCACATCATTGGGCTCTGTACTGACACTGGAACCAGCTTGGGATTCTCTCCTTCTCTCTATCTCTGCCTGTCTCCTGCTTGCATGTGCATGGTCACTCTCTCTCTCTCACTCTCTCTCTCTCTCAAAATAAATAAATTTTTATAAGAAATAAGTATCTTTTGTACACACACACACACACACACACACATTCCTATTGGCTCTGTTTCTTTGGAGAGCTCTGACTTTGGAAGCTGTTTGTCTCAGGAAAAAACATCATACCCTTTTATCATTTTTCTTTAAATATATTATATATATTCTTCTACTCTTATTGTTATAACTAAAGCATGGGTAACATACATTATCTGAGTCATACATTCAAATCACTACTGTCCTAAAATAAACTGTCAATTAACATTATAAAATTCTCTAATCCCCTTCTGAACCAAAGAAGAGATTTTACTGAAATTTGGCTTGGGAAGACATTAACCTGGACATGTGTACTTCTATCCAGAGCTGTTGGTGGAATTGTGAAGACACATGCACAGACATATACAACTGCTGTGAGACAAAAGATAAAAGGTAGATAAAGTGGAGATGTGCATAGGGTATGGTGAGAAGACTACTACTGAAGAGAAACTTCATTTGACTCTTTATTCTGGATTGGGTTCTAGAGGGAAATACATTTAAAAAAACTCTTTTTCTCTTTTGTTATATTTTTTCGGAAATTTTATTTTATTTTATTTTTTTTACTTTATAAAGTTTCATATTTTTTTAACATATGCAATTATTTTCCATCATTTACAATACAGTAGTTACAATGACACTCCAAACAGAAAAACAAAGTAAAAAATCAAAACACCAACTTCTGTTTCATGTAATTAGACTTATACAGAAATTAGAAGGTTAAGTAACAACTAGTTAATCACTTAATTTTACAATCTGCTATATATTTTTAGATATTTATTTATTTTTGAGAGACAGAGAGAGGATGAGAGTGCAAGCAGGGGAAAGTCAGGGAGAGAGGGAGACACAGAATCTGAAGCAGGCTCCAGGCTCTACACTGTCAGCACAGACCCCAATGCGGGGCTCAAACTTGTGAACTGCGAGATCATGACCTAAGCTGAAGTTGGATGCTCAACTGACTGAATCACCCAGGCACCCGAGGGAAATACATTTAATTCAGGGTAATCTGTAGTGAAAACTTAGTGATCTCACTTGAGTGATTTGAAAGTATAAAAACAATTTAATCTAGCTTGGGGGTGGTCTTGTGCCATAAACAGGATAAGCTGCACTTCTCAGGCACCAAGGGAGTGAAGAGAAACAGGTCTGTGAACTTCAGGGCTGAGTCTAGAGAGAAATAGAAGGAGGTTCTGAGCAGCTGCCCAAAACAGATATAGAAGGAAAACTATGCCAAACCAACTTGAATATTATATGAGGCTGTGTCCCTGTGATTCTACTCCAAAATGTGTATACAGTTCTACTCCAAGATTATCTGCCCATCCAGTACAGTAGTTTGTCTCTTTACTTATGGACTTGCTGTGCCAGAAAGGACAGACTGGGGAGTCATACTCCAGAGTCAAGCCGGGGAAGGCCATGCAACAGCCTAAAGGAGGAGTGTGGACTTCTAGGAAAGCCTTGTTCCCTAAGACCTTGTGAACATATTTCTAGAGGTGTGTCTTAATGGCTGTGGATCATTCTATATAAGATTTGACAAGAAATATGTATCTTAAAAAAAAGATATTGAAGAGGAAGAGTTGTCCTTCTGTGGATGTGAAATTTCCTGGTCTCAGAGCTTGCAGGGAGGAGAGCAAAGTTTTCTTAAAAAACTGGACTCCTTATGCTGGACTTTTCATTTTTCTGCTCACAGTTACCAATATCTCAAGTGTTTCATGTGTGGGCTTAATGTGGAAATACTGGGAATCCCACTACTACCAGGTGCCAGATTGGGAGCTGCCTGCAGCCAGGAAGTTTGTTTCAAGTCCTTCCATGTTTTCCATCTCCAGCAGCATCTCCCTATGGCTGAGCAAGCACTTTGGGGACTGTGCTGGTGTAACAAGAAGAGAAAGCACTGTGGGAAGCCAAGAGGTTTGCTGTTGTGCCCCTGCTAGTGCTTCAAGAATAGTGGGAACATCTGAGCAAGGAGGCAGCAGGGTAATCTAGGGCAGCCAGAGTGCCCTTGGGCTGGTCTTACTGGCTGGCATGCCCAGCATACCTCTGCACCTGCCGCTGGGTTTGCCCTGCTCTGTTTAATGAGCTGGTTGAGAGAGTTTCTCTTTTCACAGGCTGGAAAAAGGGGGAGGAATCCAAATTTCCCAGGGCTTTTCTGTAAGCAGGGAGCGCCCTGGCCTCTCTTGTGTCTTTATCCAGCATGTTCCAGCAGGCAATATTTTATTACTCCAGATATATTTGTCCCCAACTCCCAGCATTGTGGTATAGTTGGGGATAAAGGAACTTCTGAGATCATATAAACCAATGTTTGTTTCCTGATACGAGGTTTTTTTTTTGAATAATCACATTTTGCACTATGTTAATGTTACATCAAGAAAAAGATTGTGTGTGAGGGTGGGTGAATAACGTTTAAAATTGAAAATGACTGGGATAAAAGATTTCAATAAGCAGTTTACTGCAAGATAATTTACAGCCTTTAATATGCTTGTGTGTAAGTGAAGTGCTTCTTTATTTTTAAGGTGTTTTTAAATTTTTATTTTGGGGAGAGAGAGAGAGAGAGAGAGAGAGAGAGAGAGAGAGAGACAGGGTCCAAAGCAGGCTCCAGGCTCTGAGTTTGTCAGGACAGAGTCCAAAATAGGGTTCGAACCCACAAACAGACTGAGCCACCCAGGCTTACATCACCTCCCCTTTTTAAAATTTTTGAAATGCTTCTAAAGCATGTTTGGTCAAAATCTTCAATAAAATAGATACATGCATACACACATATACACACACATAGTCTTAGAACTTAGATAGGAGTTTCCTGAAATAACATTTATCTTTTCTGTATGAGATGACCTCTGATGTCTTCTATTCTAGTTTATTTTAAGAAATATTCATTGCAACCCACTTAATTTCATGGCCTATTTTTTAGTTCATAACCTTCAATTTGAGAAACTATTATAGTGCAAATCTTTACAAAGGGGGCATATTATTTGATATTTCCCCAGTTTATTTGACCATAGAACTATTTCTGCTTTTGGAAATCCTGAGCTAGTCCATTCCCTTCATTTTAGAACTCAGGGCACGAGGAACCAGAAATAAGACATGACTTGACCAAAGTCACACAAAAAAATTAGTGGCAGAGATAGAGTCTCAGATCCATATGATGTGACTCCTAGATAAGTTTGCTTTTTATGTACCATAATACCATTATATTTGATGTTGTTTTGAAAATCAAATGCTGTAATTCTTCTTTGTAGATGATGATTAAAACTACTGCATTAAGAGATAAGCCAGTTAACAACCAGTTATGTTGAACCTCCCAGATCAAATATAATTGAGAAAGAAGCATGAGGGTATTTAAGAAACCATTTCTTTACTTTGGAGATGTACTTCTTAAAATGGAAGGTAAACACATATAATATAATCTAGACCATGGTAGATGCTTAAATAAAGCCATGATCATAAGACATGGGTAAATGGGAGGAAGAGAGTCAAATGAACACAGAGTGGAGATCTGAGAAGAGTGTTGGAGAACAGAAGTTTAATAAAATCTTGAGGGTTTGCCAGGACTTTCATACACATAAAAGGGAATGAATAAATGTAGAGGTAATTAAGGGCATTTCAGGGCAAGAGATAGCATGGGCAAAAGTAGGGGAAGTAATCATGTGTAGGGTATTTGGGGAAGTCCATAGAAAAATGACATTAAGGGAAGCAAAGCTAGAAAAATGAAGTGGTATTGTTTACATAGGACCTGGGATGACAGACTATATTAAGGGTATTATTTTGTAGGCAACATAGGACCAATAGAGTATTTTGAGGACTATTTCCACTTAGATTCTTCTAGTGTTCTGGAACCTGCAAAGGAATACATAGAAGATAGAGGATTAATTTGTGAAATTACTTTAATAGTATAAGCACGTGGTAAGCATCTAAAACAACTCTGAGACAATAGGATTGAAAGAGAGGGGGTTTGGTGAAAGATATTTATTTAGGTTAGAATCATGGGAGGTTGAAAAGTAAGTAGGTGAAGAAAAGGAGGAGACCAGGAAGCTGAAGAGGTCTCAGCACTTGGATGATTAAGAGGATGATAATATTAACCAGTGTACAGAGCCTTGGAAATGAAGTTTTGAGGCAAAGATGATGGTATTTTTAGAGGAGATGGGATTGATTAATTTCAAGCCAAGAGATACTTTTCATAACTTTCAAACAAGGCAAGACAAAACAAAAGCCTAAAAGGCCAGTATCCACAAGGATCCTTTTTGAGATCAAGAATGCCCCTGGTTAAACTTGTCATATCACAAATTCAGAGCTAGTAAAAAATTAACTCTTTCTGTGACTAAATTTGAGTAGTTACAAGTTTTCTGACTTCTTTCTCATGAACTCTTTCGCTTGTGCAAGAGACTTATTTTCACTAGTAGTCAGACATTGGAAACTTCATCTAGGACTGGAAGGCATTCTAATATTTCTGCAATAGTTTATAGTAGCAGAAAAGAACTTTTGTTTGTGAATGGATGAATAATAATAACAGTCATAAAGAAATGAAAATGGCAATGAAAATAAAACATATGGGATTTGGAAAAGAAATCAGCCAGACTAAGATGAAAAACTCATGACAGGTAGTTAAAAGTAAGTTTTCAAGAAGGGAAAGGTAAACAGATAGAGTGATCTTAATGTTAAGAAAAAAAATGTGGCTATGGTAAGGTTGAAAATAGAAAACCATTACATTTCTGAGGAAATCACATGATGCAGATAAGTCTTTAATAAGGGTTGTCTAGCATAAAAATTCTTGGAGAATTAAAATTGGGGAAATATTCAAGTCAGGAGGATCTCAAAGGTTACTGCAGTAAAATAAACAAGTTGAAGATTGTTGCAGCTACTGTGAGGAAACTAAAATTGTTCTTGTCAGGATTGTCAATAACATTCATTTTTTAAAAATACGATATTCATTTACTGTCTTCAGTTTATTTAAACTGAATAATAAATGTAATAAATGTAGACACTGCCAATTATCTTTTCTTTCTGAAAGTCATGTTTTAAGGAAGTTTGAAAGTCAAGTATAATATGTATCAAGAAAAGTGCACAAATAAAAAGTTTACATATAAATTAACTTTTATAAAGTCAAAACTTCCATTAAACTACCATCCAGGAGGAAAAAAAGATAGGATATTACCAACACCACAGGACTCCCCTCAGGTCCCTTCCTATTAGCCAACTTGATCACCAGAAGTAAATTTTGTCCTGACATCTACTATCATCAATTTGCTTTGGGTAGTCTACAGAAATGGAGTCATATGTGGTACAAACTTTTGTATCTCATTTTTTGTGCTCAATTGTTTGTCTCTAGGATTCATTTGTGTTTGCATATAGCAACAGCTTGTTTACTATCATTGTTGTTTAGGATTCCATTCCATAGATGTATCATAATTTAAATATTACAGTGTTAATAGATATTCGAGATATTTGCAGTTTGTGTCTACTATAAATAGTGCTGCTATGAAAACTGTCATGTACATTTTTTTGTTGCATATATGTACACATCTCTATTGGGCATTTGCTTAGCAATGGAATTTCTGGGTCATGAACTTAACTTCAAGAAATACTGCAAAGGAATTTTCCAAAATTGTTACACCAATTTACACTCCTATAAATAGTGTATAGCAGGTCCAGTTGTTCTATCTCTTCCACAACATTTGGTATTACTGGGCTCTTCAAAGTAAGTGATGTGGTAAGATTTCAGTATTTTACAAATCATATTTTCCTGATGGCTAATGAAATTGAATACTTTTTATGGGATTATTGGCCCTTTATACATAAAATTTTTTGAAATGCCTCTTCAATTTTCTTGCCCAGTTTTAAATGAGATTTTGTATTTTTTCTTATTGAGTCAGAAGTGTTATTTATGGGGGCACCTGGGTGGCTCAGTCGGTTAAACGTATGGCTTAGGCTCCGGTCATGATCTCACACTTCGTGGGTTCGAGCCCTGCATCAGGCTCTGTGCTGACAGCTAGCTCAGAGCCTGGAGCCTGCTTTGGATTCTGTGTCTCCCTCTCTCTGACCCTCCCCTGCTCATGCTGTCTCTCTCTGTCTCTCAAAAATAAATTTAAAAAAACATTTATAAAACATTAAAAAAAGTGTTATTTATGTATCCTGGCTATGAGTCCATCCCTTTGTCAGTTAGATATCTCCTTCCACTTTAAAAGTTGAGTTCTTACTTTCTTAATTGTAATAAATTTTTAGTTCTAATGAAGTCTGTTTTATCAATCTTTTTCTCTTGGTTAGTATTGTTTATGTTCTTTTCAAGAAATCTCCCTAAATCAAGGTAAATAGTGTACTTTTTAACTTCTAACAGCTTTATTTTTTACATTAGGAACTAAAATAAATTTCAAATTTGCTTCTCCTTATGGCGTGACAAAGATATATAGCTATGTAGTGGATTTCTCTCTGAGCTTTTTCTCCTGTTCCAGCACAGCACTACACTTTCTCAGTCATTATAGTTGTATAACTTTATAACGACTCATGATACTAGCACTTTAACTCTCCCAACTTTCTTAGTATTCTTCCAGATAGACTTGTTTATTTTTAATCCTTTGTATTTTAATCCTTTTAGTATTAATTTGTCATTTTCCACTGCAAAATATTGTTGGGATATTGATACAGATTGCCCAGAATCTATGTATGTATTAGAGAAGAAGCAGAATTTTCAGTTTTTAATTAGTGAATTACCAAACTTTAAACATGATATATTTCTTCATTCATTTTTGATTTCTTAAATTTTTCTCAGTAATAATTTATAGTTTTCTTTGGATATGTGTTGTATCTGTTCTTCAAATTTATTCCTCCTTGTTTGATGCTATATAATGTTGTAACCAATACTGGTTTTTAATTTTCATAATCTCATTGTTAGTAGTATATAAATATATAATTAATTTTTATATAATAAAATTATAATTATACCCATTGATCCTGTTAAATATACTTAATTTTTAGTTATTTTCCATAATTTATTTCAAATTTTCGAGGTTCATCATGCCATTGCCAGTTGAACAGTGAATTATGATAGTTTTCTTTCTTTCTAATCATGACGATGCCATTTATTTTCTTTTTATGTTATTGCATAGGCTATTACCTCCACTGAAATATTAGATAAAGGTAGTGATAATGGTTATTGTTCCTAGTCTCAAAGAGAAGTCTTAAAAATTACATTAAATGTTACTGCTGTAGTTTTGTTGTTGCTATTGATAATTGTTATAAGAGTGAGAAATGTCTTATTTATTTCTATTCTGATACATTTTTTTCATTTTATATGATAAATGACTGTTGAGTGTCATCTAATGGAATGATTTTTTTTCATTTGGTATACATATGTGTTAAATTATATTAGTTTGTTTTGAATTTTTGAAACTGTGATTTTGAGAAAGATGGTTTGCAATTTTTATTTTTTATGCAATGTTTTTGTCACATTCCATAAAAAGTTATGCTGGCCTCATAAAGCTAGTTAGATCCAATCTGTTATGAAGTCCATCTGTGGGATTTATAATTTCAGGGTTTTTTTTTTTTACATTCAAGAATTTCTATTTGTTATGTTGATATATGCTGCATTCTCTGGTGAAATTCTTCATTCTGTCATCCATTTTCTTGAACATATTAGTTGTAGCCATTTAAAGTCCATTTTCGAAAACCTAAGTCTGTATCACTTGTGACTGTTTTTTTGCCATATTTTTTCCTTTTGGTTTTGTCTTTTAATATGTCTAGTAGGTTTTTTTAATTATAGACACTAAGTATAAAAAATTAGAGAGACTTTGGATGATTTTATTTTTCTGCAAAGTAGTTCTCTTACTCTCTGGAAGCCAGCTGGAATGGAAATAGATCACATCAATTGAATTGGAGAATGAGCTAAAACAAAAAGGCAGGTTTCAAACTGCAAAACTACTTTCTGACTCTTTCCCAATCTTAGGACCTAGCCTGTCAAAGGTGCTGACTGAGATCTAGGATATTATAGATGCTCAAAAATATTTATTAAGTTGATTATAAAGTGAATGAATGCTAAATGGGGGGTGGGGAAGAGTAACTGTGATGAACAATTCAGAAAAAAAATACTTCCAAGTAATAAATTATATTCAAGAAAAAGGAAGTATGGCTCATAATCGGCTAAAAGTTCCTAGACTTCATGTAGTGGGTACTGCTGATAACAGAATCAATCATTAGGAGCAGGCTTAAGATATTTGGAATGAAGATACATGGAGGATTTAGGGCAGATTATTAGTTCTAAGTCAGGTAACATTGGGTGATAAAGACAATCTCAATACAGATTTATGGCATGGGATATGGGTTGAGAAGTCTGGACTGAAGGAGAAGAAAGACATTGAAGCTACCTTCCAGTCCATAGGCTACAGAATGTGCAAATTTTCTAAGTGTATATAGATTTGACAGCTATTTAGAGTGGCATTTATGGATATAAGAAATTTGGACCAAATGAGAATAAGAACCAGAACTCAAAAGGTCTGCCTTCTGAAACGTCCAGACATGATTGTGTTCTCTCCTGTTTACAGAGGTTTTGAATAAAAAAAAAACCCAGAAAATATTTATTTATTTTCCTGGGAGGAAACAAGGGACTATCTTTTCTTCTCATCTTCCTAGATCCCTTTTAATCTCAGGATCACTAAGCTTATTAATAGTAGACACATTCTTTTGTAAGAGAAATAACTTTTATTGGTTCTTTAATACTCCCTGGATAGGATCCTGGCTACTTTTAATGTCTTTCCTTGGTTAATCCACATTACTGATCAGTTTATTGTCCTTGTATTTGTCCTCCTGAATATCTACGTATTGATAAAATAGACAATTCAGTACCAGAGTAGGCAGTTTGACTGCAAAACTCATCTACATAGACTAGCAAACATTCTGTTTAGAAAGTTACTAAACCACGTAAGTCTCCCAAGAAATTTATGATTTCTTATTGTGGGTGTGTATATGTTCCTTGGGAGAAAAATTCTAGACAGTCACAGTGATAGCTCAGGAGTGCATTTCTTTTTTTCTGGGCAATGATAGAGCAGAGTTCCAAGTATTGTGGTTATTGCTGAGTCTCCAGCATGAATTACAGTACTGTGTTTCAGGAGACCTTTAGTATTTTAGAGTCTGTAATAGATATTTCTAGTTCTTATGAAAATATTGAACAAACATCAAAGAAATATATTTTACAAACAGAGGCTAATTCAGAGGGTCATTAACATTGTTATTAGAGACAATCCAGATGATTTAGCCAAGACCTTTGGCAAGGGTATGCACCTGTCCATGAATAACAGGTGGCTGTTTATTACCCATGCTATTAATTAGATCAAGAATAAGGATGGGAGGGAGTGTCTACTCCAAAGTATATCCAAATGGTGAGAGCACAAATTAAGAGATTACAGTGACTCCATCAGCTACCCAGTTCAGGCTGAGGTCACAGGTCCAGAAGACAGACCTCAAGTCATTTGATGGCTCTAGCTTCAAATTCAAGTTTCATCTTTCCTCGGAATTCTACATAATATAAACTCTAAATGTGGTTTGTATCATTTCTACTAGTGTAATACATTCTTACCACTATTCTGGGCATTTGAGGCTGGGGAAATCTATTATTTTACTATCATTTTACTATCATCTCTGGCTATTTCTTCTAATAATATTGTGATTGTATAACTATTGCAAGAATAACTTTAGTCTCAGGTTGAATGTTGCTTTGGTAAAGTTAGCAAGAAATTCTAGGTGATTACCATGCAGTATTTTTGCTTTAATTGTTAAAAAGTAAAATAAGACTTATTTAGAATAATATAAAGCAACTAATTTATCTTGACAACTTCAAGAGTAAATCAAATAATACCAACATGTTTGATAAGTGACCAAGAAAAGAATACACACACAGACATTTAAGAGGCATGTTTGTTTTTTTTGATGAACTTGTAACTCATTTATTCTCTCAAGTCTATTCACAGCTAGGCTTTATATAAAGCCATTTAGATAATTCTGGAAAAGTGTAGCAAGTTTCAACTGCTCCCTGTTGTTTTACACATCTCACTCACAGTTGGGATGTTGAGTCCGTCTCCTTGTCTCTTGTTCTTACTATTTGTACAGTTTTCCCCTTCTTATAACACAAGCTTATTCCTGAGACTGTCTTCCCATCCATTTCTTGGGATTGGATAATTATAACCATCAAGAATAATGTTTACTAAATGCTTTTTGAATTATTATTTTTATGTATCAGATCTACTTCCTAATTCTTTAAGTGCATTATCTAGTTTAATACTCATAGGAATTTAGTTCCCAGTTTTGGGATAAAGACATTGAAGCTTACTGAGATAAGATGACTGGCTGTTCCCAAAGCGAGTGAATGGCACAGCTGGGGGTGAGGCACATCGAATCTTTTCTCTGAATGTCCTGAGACTATAGGAAAGCCTCAAACTTTGATGTGCCTGCAAATCACCAGTGAATTTTGTCACAATGCAGATTATGATTATGGGGTCTGGGATAGGACTAGCATTCTGCATTTTGAATAAGGTCCCCTGCAGAAGTACAATAGCTGGTCCAGGATCAACTTTGAGTGGCTAAAGCCAGGATGAAATTATTTCTTCCTTGAGGAGGGGGCGTAGGGGACCTGGAGGGTAGGAAAACTTGTTTCACATCATCTAAAATCTGAAAGTGTCTTCTCAACTTTATCCTATTGCATTTTATGAATCCCAAAGGAGAAATAAATTCAATCTCTTTTTTCCCCTGCTGCCTCCATTTCAACCAACAGTCCTTGTGAACAGCCACAGGGAAGGCTTTCTCTATTGCAGAGGGTCTAGCGCAGGGCATTGCCCCTCTGTTTTTCAGCAAACACCCCTGGATGATGAGCTGCTATTGGGCAAGAGCAGAACTTTTGATCTTCGTAGAAAGTCATTCTATTGTTTGCTTCAAAAATGCCCCGAGGCTGCCAGTTCCCCCAGTTGAGGCTTTAAACATATGATGGCCATTTATCTATTTTCAGTCCTTTCAAATTCCTTCTCGTTTTTTGTGATTTGGGACAGGGGAGAGGGCAGCACCTGAATGGCCGCTACTCACCATTCATTATCCAATAGATCTCTATTAAGCCAAAGAATTTTTTTTCCAATTGTTTCTTTCCTTCTAGGGATAAAGACCTCCTTTCACCCATTATGCCTCTGATCATTTTGCTGCCCTTTTCTGAAACTTCACTTTGTTGGCTCTGCTTTCTTTGAGTCAAAGATGATCAAAGCCGCTCTAAGCATGCCAGCAATTTTTACAATAAATAGCATTTTCTGGGTTATTTTTCATTCCCATTTTAATGCAGCTCACTCACCTTGCTTGTTCTTTAAACTGTCCCTGTGCATTTTCTATGGCTTTATATCAAACAGAAAAGTCACTTCAGATTACATCAGAGTAGTTGCCCCTATCCCAAATTCACCTTAACTTAATGCTGAGGTTGGAGAGATTCAGTAAATTATATTCTCCACAATGGTTTTCTTTATCTTTTCTTTTTTGTTGTTGTTATTTTCATGTTTCTGGAATTTCTTGGGAGCACAGTGGTCTCCCCTGGCCAAAGGTAAATCTGAGAACTGAGAATTTGAGAGTTTGTCAAGCCTGCATCAAATCATAGCCTTTCCTATTTACAATGTAGCATTGCCATATTCTGTCTTCTCACTTTCAGGGTCTTCCCAATGGATAATCCATCACTGACAAGTTGTATGTGTCTCAGCTTTTCTAACCCCAACTTAACTTTTACCTCTACTACTATTCCTACTTGCCATATATGGAACACATTTCTATTCATGTCTGAAATTTACCAAGCAATTACTATGTGCCAGGCTCATTTAAGAACATTACACCTGTTAACTCATTTGGTCCTCTGTACAACTCAGTATGTAGATGCAATTATTTTGCACTTTTTAGTGTATTTTTTTAATGTTTTATTTATTTTTGAGAGAGAGTGTCAGGGGAGGGTCAGAGAGAGAGGGAGACACAGAATCTGAAGACAGGCTCCAGGCTCTGAGCTAGCTGTCAGCACAGAGCCCAAGATGGGGCTCGAACCCATGCACTGTGAGATCATGACCTGAGTCTAAGCTGGATGCTTAACTGACTGAGCCACCCAGGTGCCCCATTATTGCATTTTACAGATGGGGAAATCAAGGCACAGAGAAGCCCAATAACTTCACCATGGTCACATAGCTAGTAAGTGGAGAAAGTAGGATTGAACTCAGGCATTCTGTCTCTGGAGCTTGAACTTTTTAACACCAATTTCCTTCTTACTATGTAATAGGCAGTGCATTAACTGCTTTATGTGTATTATCTAAATTTCAGTTTAGTATGCCTATTTGAAGAACTCCAGATTTCCAACACTCATTCAAAACAAACGGTATCTCAGTCTTTTAGGAAAACTTTACTGATTAAAATAAAGAAGTAAGCAAAGCTCAGAGAGTCCAACTATAAATCATAAGGTCAATGCCATGCTTGCCAGATTTGGTATTTATGATTTTACACCTTTAAGCTTCCATACAGACACCAAGCACCTTGAGGGCAGGGGCCAAGTTTCATTCCCTTATTAATCAAATATGTAGTAGTCCCTGAGGAAGGCTTAAACACTTGTGTCTCTGGTTTGGGAATTGATTCTAAGTTGCACAGAATCTGGGAGGTGGGTGTAGGGGGGAGGTTGTATTTGGAACACTGACTGAGCCCCTTCCCTTGCTCTCAAGTCTCTGAATGGCTATTCTGCATTAGTACTGCTTTCCTTGAATTCTTCCTCTTCTCTGGGCACCTTGAACAATACTTTCCCTACTTGTTCCTGGCAAATTCTACAGCTTCCTTTGGCATAACATTGTTGTCCTTAGAGGGCAGAGAGCCAAACTCTGCTTTCTATATAACTGTTTACTGTAATGTTGGGGGGCAGAGCTCACTTTCTCAAATTCCTTTTATGCCTATAATTCAACGCACTGTCACCATAAGGATGAAAAGACTTCCATTTGGTCTATTTAAGAAGTCAGTCTATTGACTTTGCTCCTTGTGACCAAGTGCCCTGGCCTAAGAGAGGCCTTTCCAGACTGCTTTATAACCTGAAGCTCTTCAAAGTGACAAACAAGGGTTCCACATCCAGATAACCCACTCAAATCCCTGGTGGGTGTGAGATGACTCAACACATCTCAGTTTACCCTGCCATACCCCCAATATGCCCCTCAGTGTTTAGAGAAGATGTTTACCTTGTAAGGTCACCAGCTAATGAGATTTTACAGGTAAAATGCCAAACACAAAGCAAGAACATTATAGTCATCTTAATAAGTGTTGAGCGTCCCTCTCCATTACTCCTTTAATTTCCTCTCTTATCTCTGTTTCATCTGAAAGTGGACATTATAATGCTCGTGAACAGAAAGCAAAACTGAGGCAGAGAAAGATTTGCTTAAAATAACAGTTAGTAACCCAGGCCCAGCAGCTGGCTCAGCAACAATTGATCAAAGCAGCCTTTACACTCAGTAAAGTACGTTCACTCTCCATCGTGGGGAATTGGGTTCAAGGAATCCAAATGAAAATACAAAATCATATCTCTAAGTGTTTAAAATAAAGTAGTAACAATAACAATGATACTTGCATTCATACAGTGAATTTGTTTGTTGGCCATGCTGTACAAAGCACGTTTATAGATATCTTCTTCCAAACATACATCAGCTAAGTGTCATTTTACTGGTGCAGTAGAAAACGAAATCAGTAAAAACTATATTACTAGTATCAGAATTTTATTTTATCTTTATTATAACAAGGATGTGGTTATAGGCAGTGGCTTATGTTGGTTCAGCAGCTCAAAGATGTTAGGGCTCAAGTCATGCATGTCTGCAATTCTACTTATCTCCTCATGGTCATAAGATGGCTGCAGTAGTGCCAAGAATCAGGTCCTGCATTCCAGTTAGGAAACATGGAGAAGCACAGGGTATTGTTCTTATCTGGGAGGAAAACACTCTCATTAACTAAAATGGGATTAATGCCAACTCCTGGATTAGGGGATGAGCTAATTTTCCCTAAAAATCAAAGGATCCTTTCTGATTCCTAAACAAATGTGGGGTAAGGTTCTGCCTTTTAGCAAGGAGAACTGGCTTTTAGGAAGGCAGCTAAGAGTGCCTGACACAAAAGGGCATCACACTAGAAGTAAAGTGAACAAAGAAGTCAGATCATTTTATTCCATTTGCTAACTGAGACACATTGCAAAAATCCTAATGCCTCTGCTTTCTTACCTGTGAGTTAGAGATAATAGCCTATTTTTCTCACAGGAGTGCAGTGAGGAAATATACATATGCAGAAATGTTTGAAGATTATAAAATACTGTGAAAAAGCAAATTATTATATCTGGGGTATTTTCTCATTCAGGGTGATATTAGAGCAGCATAAAACTGTCTTTTCCTAATGGAACTCATAATCAGGTAGGAACCCCAAACTGTTTATAAATGAAATTTGAAATAATATGAGTTTTAACTCAAGACAACAAGAATAAAGTTATTACAAGTAGTATAAAGAGACAATAAAATGTAATGGTTAAGACTACAGGATTTGTAGTTATGCATACCTGAGTTGAAGTCCCAATTCTAGCACATCTTAGGTGATCTTGGTCAATCCACTTATGAGTCACACTTTCCTCACCCATAAACTAGAACAAACAAACAGTTTTTTCCTATGCTTTTAAAAGGAAATCACATGAATACAAAATACATAGCACAGTGTGTGGCATAGAGCTGAATTCAATAAATGTTCATTAACAAATGTTTAATATGTGATTTGATAGAAAATTCTCTTCTCTCCAATTCTTCCTTTATCCCTTCTGGAACGAGGTGCTCCCTGCCCCTGGGAAATGACTGCCTTTTAACATACTGAACAGGTCCTGAATGATCTCAGCCCCCAACCAAGTTCCCTGAAGCTCCAGATTAACCTTTTCCCCAACATGGTTATTGACAATTTACTCATAGTCTTTGTTTCCTGTCTCTTAACTGGTTTGGGATTTGCAATGATACTGTGCTTCTAGCCCTGAGGTTGCAAATGAACTCATTCCTCCCTTTGCCTGAATCTTGACCTCCTGCTACTTTGAGTGAAAATGACCCAAGCAGGATTTTCCCTTGGCTGGAATAAGCAGGGAGTAAGAATTGGCAAAGTATCAAGAAATTGATCAGAAAAAGGGAGACCTTCAAACATGGTCCCCTCCATCATGTGTCCAGATTCTCTTTTTACCCCATAAATAGAGTGCAGAACTTTTGGAGAAAAAGGAGGTAGCCAAACTGGTTTGGGCATGATTACATATGTATAATTAATATAATATAAATATATATAATGAAAAAATTGTAATGTTTATTTTTGAGAGAGACAGACCATGAGTGGGGGAGGGGCAGAGAGCAAGAGGGAGATACCAAATCCAAAGCAGGCTCCAGGTTCTGAGCTATCAGCACAGAGCTCGAAGTGGGACTTGAACCATGAGATCATGACCTGAGCTGAAGTCGGATGCTTGAGCAACCAAGCCACCTAGGCATATATATACAATTCAAGTTAGTTAATATACAGTGTAGTATTTGTCTCAGGAGTAGAACCCAGTGATTCATCTCTTACATATGACACCCAGTGCTCATCCCAGCAAGTGCCCTCCTTAATGTCCATCACCCATTTAGTCAATCCTCCCACCGGCATCCCTCCTGCAACCCGTGTCCCCAGTTTGTTTTCTGTATTTAAGAGCCTCTTATGGTTTGCCTCCATGTCTGATTTTTATCTTATTTTTCCTTTCCTTCCTCTATGTTCATCTGTTGTGTTTCTTAAATTCACATATGAGTGAAATCATATGATATTTGTCTTTCTCTACCTGACTTATTTCGCTTAACATAATACCCTCTAGTTCCATGCACATTGTTGCAAATGGCAAGATTTCCTTCCTTTTGATTGCCGAGCAATAGTCCATTGTGTATATATACCACATCTTCTTTATCCATTCATCAGTTGATGGACATTTGGGCTCTTTCCTTAATTTGGCTATTGTTGATAGCACTGCTATAAACATTGCACTTTTGTATCCCTTTCGAATCAGCATTTTTGTATCCTTTGGATAAATACCTAGTAGTGCAATTGCAGGGTCATAAGGTGGTTCTATTTCTAATTTTTTGAAAAACCTCCATACTGTTTTCCAGAATGGCTGTACCAGTTTGCATTCTTACCAACACAAAAACACATCTAAAAAAATAGGTTTTAACATGTGAAGGTTGTTACTTGGGGACTAGTCTGAAGCTGTTTTCCTTTGTCAGAAATACAAATAAGAGTTGAACAGCCACAGTAGCATACTGTGATTTAAATTAGAATTGGAGGGGGTGTGGGTCACAGGGAAGGATTTTGAACTGTTGACCTGTTGAACTGTTGAAGGAAATTCTGTGTAGACCTCTTCTCTGCTTTCTAAGTATTCCACAACTGCAGCCTGCACACTTTTTAATTTTAGTGCCATCCCTCCCCACCTCCTAAGCCTGTAGGGCCAGAGAAGGCAGTAGAACAGTGGCTCAGACCTGCGGGGTGATGCAGTTTACAGAAACCTTACTGTGAAGGGAGTGGGATGGGCTCATAGCCCTCAGATCCCAATGGGCTGCAGACTCTGCTCCCTCATCTGATCAAGCCCTACACATGGTTGAGTCTGGAACCTGTATTCATTGGCTTCCCTCTTAGAGCTGGTGTTCTTTTTTGAACCATGATCGGTTTAAGTGGGCTTTGCACCTACTTTTTCTTATCAACCCCTCCAGTTAAGGCTGAAAATGGACCTCAGTTCCTTAGTACTGAATTGGAACCCACTATGGGCGGATGGTTGGAACTCTGCCCAGAAATCCCAGACCCTGTGGCCATCCACCACCCTTACACCAATCTGAGTCTTAGTGACACCCTTGGACAGGACTGCTAACCTGCCAGCTACCACCCTCCAGGGGCCAGTCCCAGAACCACATTATCTTCTTTTTTTCAACCTTCCCTCTGTTACCCTGTTCTCAAACCTGAAACCCAAAGACTGAGTGTGCACTGTGGCCAACCCACCTGAACCATGAACAGTGCTGTTTTTCTGCATGAACTTTCAGACACCATCTAGATCTGCTTTCCAACCTGGATTTCCTAATTTCTGTGGGTATGCAGCAGGTGGCCTCGTGCACAAGTGTTAGAACAGAAATATCCAGACCCCAATTCAGACTCTGCCACACATTAAGTGTGTGTCCTTGAGCAAATTCTTTACTTCTCTGAACACCCAGTCCCTCATCTGGAGATGGAGATAATGAAACCTCACCATGAGGTCATTCAAGTAACCACTCAGAATCATGCTGGCACATGGTAAGTAAGAGTACAAAGTACCCATAACATTATGAGAGATGATTTGGGAAGGTAAGTTTTTTTGTTTTAAATCCTATGCCTTCAAGTCATTATACTTGACTGCAATTTACAACATATTTTCAAACATTAAAATAAACAGATTCATTGTGAAGCAGAATATAACATTCATATAAATTTTTAAGATGAAACAGGTGACTTCCAGAAACTTTCATGCTTGCTGTTCTTCAGGCCCCCTCTCTGATACCCTGGGGATAGAAGCTCTTTTCTCTGCTATTTGAGGTTTTCAAAGACTTGAGAAATAAACAATAAAGCTTAAGACAGAAAAGGAAAAACCCAGGAAATATATGTGCAAGGAGCAGATTGGTTAGCCTTCAATAGCTAATAGATTTAGATTTTGGACTCTTTTCACAATAGACATTTACTCCTATTTCCCTCATCAGCTCCATCCAATCCTTTCTATCAAACAAAAACTCCTGTCAAGGCTGTAGAGAAAACATTAGTTTTAAGTGAAAGGGTGTTCAATTAAGAAGCTGTGGGTAGAGATATGTTTCTCAAACTTTTGCAGCTTGGTCTTTTCATCTGGAAAATGGGTTTATAATACTTAACTCACAGACTTGTAAAGGATTTGGATACATGTCTCTAAATTATCTAGCGCATTCCCTGGCCCTTCCCAGCATCCCTTCTTTCACCCTTCTGGCCCTGGCGCCTGGCTCTGTCCACCTCCACCACTGACCTGGGATACTTCAACTTGCTCCTAACTCCTGTCCCTGTCTCTTTCTTTTTCTTCCCACTGTCCCTGCTTCCACTAACTACTAAGCAGCCAGGAAAATCTTTGAAGAACTGAGCTCTATTTGGAAGGCTGGGTAGAAGGAGCTGAGCAAGCGAGCAAGTCAGTGATATTTGAGCTCCAGCTGTATACAAGACACTGTTTCTGTACATTTCTTTCCTACCTCCGTACAGGTCTGGCCTTGTCAGGGATCCATGGCAGTGGCTGACAAACCTCCCTTCTGTTCAGGGATCTGCAGAGGAGCCCAGCCTTGCCCATATCTTGTTCTTACTGCACATGACTTGGGGAATCACATTAAAGCAAGGAATGAGGTTTACATACAGGCATTAGGCAAAGAATAGTCTCCCTAAGCAGGAAACCACACAGCCCATAATTGCTGTAGGTATCTAAAGGTGTCAGGCCTCTGCTACCCAGTGAGGCTGCAAACCAGCTTTTTCATCATAAAGGAATGAGCTGCCAATGATTTTCATAGCTTGATTAACACTCTTCAAACCGATCTCCATTGGGTACAGAAGTGAAGCCCAAGGAAGATGGATGTTTCCTATTACTTGATGTAATGACTGTGAGGCAGGCTAATGAAACCTTTACAGCCCAAGTTTACGGGAAAAAAACAACAAACACAGATCAATACCTGAGTTACAGTTGGAATGCATTGATAAATGGGTGACAGGCTGCAGGCTTGGCCCCAGCATAGGAAAAGCAACTGGGGAACAGCAAAGGGGCACATTGAGAGGAAACTGGAGACAAAAAAGAAGACAAAGAAGGACCAAACCCCAATTTGGAAGAGGTTGTGGAATCTGAGCATGTAGGTGTCAAGAGAAAGAAAAGAACCAGATGCCCAGGGGGAGAGTGGGTAAAAGGGTCAGAGCTTACAGCTTGCTTCTGTTGCTGAAGGAGTGGGTTCAAGAGTGAGGGGTGGTGTGTGCACTGTGGACGGGGCTCCCCACTCTGGTTGGTGACTCATGATGAAAAGGGGCAGCCCTACCAGCCTCATTTTCTCTTCTGCTAATTAAAACCTCACCCCCACTGTTTCCATTCTATGTTCTCATTAAGATTTTTTCTCGTGGTGAAGCAGACATCCTTTTGTTTCCTGAGTCCTACGATCACTTCCCCGATGAGGAAGGACAGCTCTTGGGCTCAGCTCTGCCTCTGTTCTTCTGCCATTCAGTAGCAACCCTCAGGCAAGGTGACATCGAAGGTTGGCTGAGTCAAGCGAAGAAAGTCTCAGCTCCTGACAAATCGCCAATTCATCTTCTCAGACAGTATTCCTGTGCACAACTTGTGGCTCAGGGTGGGAATGCAAATGGAAAAAGTCCAGAGCAGTAGCAGGATAGCCCAAATCCTCAGGCTTCCCTTAAATTCATGAGGCTACAGGGCCCATCTTCTCCCCAGCCCCATGCTGGCTCCCCTCACAGGATGTGTTGTTTACCTCTTGATTTTGTTCAATGACTGTCTCGCCCAACCTTGCTGTAGAAAAGGAAGTTTCCTGTATTTTGCTTATTGTTGTATCCCCAGCACTTTGAATCCCACCAGGTGTATAGTAGGAACTTGGTAGATATTTGTTGAATGAAGAAATGAATGAGGACTGGTCATTGTTGTTTAGTCCGGGCCTCATAGTGAGCTAGCTGTATGACTACCATCCTGCATCTCAGTGTTAATATCTAGAAAATGGGGATAAATTGATTCATATGTGTAAAGTGTTTGAAAACTTGAAACACTCTGTAAATAAAACAGGTCCATACAATTTAAATTGCATGGGGCACCCACCATCATAAACACTGTGAAATTGCCAGCAAACAGACCATATTGACATGTGCATGTTTCCCATCCTATTACTGAAACTGCTACCTGCCCTAAACTCCTGACTCATGAAAATTATCCTTCTGTCTTTATCCAAAGAAAAGTGATTTGGGGGCCCAGCAGCTTCCAAAATTGAGCCCAGACCATTGCACTGTGTCTGCGAGGTGTGTTGTATAAGATGTGCATTTACCAAGTGGAAATGGACAAAAGACGCTATGTATAGAATCTGAGAGTAGAGCTTTTGGAATCCGTGCTTTAAATATAGGCTCTGATATCGTCACTGGCTCTCCAGGAGTGGAGCCGGAGGCAGGATTCTCTGGGGAGTGCATATCCTCCATTTCTGCTGATTCAGGAGAGACAGGTGAATCAGCAGTAGGAACTGAAAGTTTTGATAAGCACAGTTTGTTCTAGGTGACGAAGTGAGGCCAGGACCAAGGGAAACAATTGGGTATCTAACTAGGGCAGACAAGAGTGCCCAGAGAACTAGCAGTGAGGACATGGGGCTCTACCTCCTGATTACTGTTCCCATTGGGTCATTTTATTTGTATGAAGCTACAATTTGTCCAATTGTAGTTACCCAGGTCGCTCTCTGAGTGCTAGCTCTTTCTGGAAAATAGCTTGCTTCAATCATTGAGTCCTGTAAAGAATGCATGGCTAAAAAGTTCACAGTAGCCCTGTCCAGGTGTTTTTCGACTAGTGCCTCTCCCTGAGTCCCTACCTCCTCTTCTGCTAACACACATCTGCTTCCCTGTTAAGTGTGAAATGCACACATATGGCTGTTCCCCTGGGGTGTTAGGTGTGGAACGCACACACATGGCTGTTTCCCTGTGATTTTAGGTGTGGAATGCACACACATGCCTGTGGCAGAGAAACCTTACCATCCCCATCAGCCCTTTTCCTTCCTTATGACACAACTGTGGAGTGGGAAGAGAAGGGAGTGAGGGCATGAGTTTAGAGACAGGCTGGAAATGGACTCCCAGTTCTTCTATCATTGGCTATGTGACACTGAAAATATTACCACACCTCTCTGAGTCCTATTTTCCTCACTTGCATCATGGCATAAAAATTCTTTGCTCATAGGCTGGTGTAAGAACCAAGTAAGACCATGCAATGAACGTGTCCACACATCATGCATGAGGAATACATGATTGTTGAATAAACACGATGATCTCTTGAGAGTTGCCTTTTTACTCTAGAATTTTTAAATTCTTAACACCAGAAGGGAAAGAGAACAACACTGAATACATGATGCCTACTGTATGTCATCATATCACTCCCCACCAGGGTCCTCTGTGTTGAATAGAATTAACTCCACTTAACAGATGAGAAAACAGAAGTGTAGAGAAAATAAGAAACTTGCCCAAGTTTATGTTGCCAATAAGTGATGGAGCTGGGACTCTGAGAATCTTGGCTTTGAATCCAAAATCCATGGCCTTTCCCTGTCCCTAGGTTGCACCCCACAGGAATAAAGGTTAATTAGAGAGGATTCCAAACTGCACAACAAGCACAGTTTGCTCACAATCCCTGGACATGAGACACATGGCTCAAGAATCACATGGCACATAAGAGTGTGTCCATCACCACCACCTCACTGAGTAATAATGAGAACCACCTGCTGCAAAACAAAGCAAGAAAAAAAAAAGGCTTCACTGGGGGGCTGAAAATAGTAGCAATTAACAGTAGAAGGCTGGCCAAGCACATAGGCAGAACATGAGGGGACCATAAGGCACAGTCTCAGTGGCCAGGGCCTGGGCAGAGAAACCAGGAAACAGTGGTTCCCAAGGACCTCCAGCTTAAACAGATCAAGAACAAGGATAAGCTAATATTTGCACACACTGTGCTACATACTTCCCTCTGCTGTGCTTTATTTAATCCTTAAAATAATCCTGTGAGAAGGATCTTACACCCATTCTATGAATAAGAAAACTGAGGCTCAATAAGGACACTCCGATGGAGGTAGAGTTGATGGCTAAGTAAAACAACAACAACCACAACAAAACAAAACAAAACAAAACAAAACCTGCAACATAAGTGCCAAGAACTGGGCAATGGAGAGAGTTCAAAGGAACAAAGGGAGGGAGAACTGTCACCACAGATGTTACTTCACTCTATCAGGCATTTCCTATCTTCTTGACCCCATCCCACCAAGAGCTATTGCTCAGCCTTTGAGAGTCAGGCAAACCACTACGACTCTGAAGCCCAACCTGACATAATATTTAGCATGCTGCTAATACTCAAATATGTGATGGCAGGCAAATAAATAACTGAACAAAGGGTCTGGAGAAGCACTGCCCACCAGAACTCTCTGAAGTGATGGAGACGTACTCAGTCTGTGCTGCGTAGTACAGGAGCCACCAGCCACAAGTGACAATGGCTATAGCATTCCACAGCACACATCTGGAAATGTGGGCTCTCTCAACTTCCACCCTTGCTGCCATCAGGAATTTCACTAACCAGGATGACTTTGAAGGGCAAAGAGACCCAGCAGATTCTACACTTGGGTGAATCCAGATGTGTTCCTTGAAACATGACAAGCTCATCTTAAAATATCTTTTGGGAACTGTCTACTTTCATTAGCTATTGGTCCAGGATAGCAATTTTTTTAAAGTGTGAGTATTTGGTTCTTCATAGGTCCCAAATCCCTCTTTAACAGTCTGGGAGGCTTATTCAGTTCTTCAGAGGACCACTTTGGGTCCACTTTGCTTCTCAGCTCAGTGTAGGAGCTGACCACAGATAGCTCAAAACTCAGCCATTACAGCTGGGGATGGGGATTTGGGGTAGAGACTAGCATGCAGAGTGTACAACCCCCAGGCTGAAGGCATCTGCTTAGGGAACACTTCAGTATCTTCCAGTGTTCAAAGACCAGGACAAATCAATAACTATTCCAGGATTGGCACATCAGAAAATACTGACACTCACTTAGAATGATTCATTCCTCCTTCTAGAACAACTGAGACCTGCCCTGAAGTTGAACAAGGATCCAGGGATGCCAAGGGGTGGGGCAAGTGGCAGGAGCTTCGGCACTCTAAAGAATCATTTAGACATACTCTGAAGGAAAGGTAATTCAGCTTCCTGTTCTTCAGCATGTTTCAGGGAGGAAGCATGGTGGGTCAGTGGCTTCTGGGTGATGTGAGATCCTTGGCTTTAAATGGCAAAATCACTGCATTTCCCCGTTAGGTGGAGCTACCCTGGGAGACACCAGATAAGGCACCTCCTGGCTCAGTTCCTACTCTGACCTGAAAGCCTGCTCTTGGAGCAGCCTTTCCAAGAAGCTCTTTGGGACATAAAGAAGATATAATTGTGGTTTTCACCAAACTTTTTGGGCTCCTGAGTTCTGTTAGTGGCTTACCTAAATACTAAGCATAGAGAGAGGGATCACAAGGGGCTGTCTTTCAGGTGGTTCTGAGATACCAGAGCAGCTGACTCTCATTCTTTGCCATATGTCTCTAATCCCACTCCTTTCTCCCCCTACCTTGGGCCAGTTACATGGTTCACCAAGGGTAGATCTTTGTTCTCCTTTTTCTATTGCAGGTTTTCTTTCCTCCAGAGCTGCAAAGGTACTTTTTCTATACAGTCTGGGAGGATTCTCTAAATCAGGGTGCTGCCTCTGGAAAGGAGTACATAGGGAATGATGACCCATGGCTCCTAAGCAAATCTGAGCTGGCTGACTTCTACATGAAGTTCTCAGGATTCCCCATGAGGTGGCTCAGAAAAGAACAAATCATTTGGCTCAGAATAATGGGTTTCTGTCTATTAGTGGAGGCAGTTTTGAATAACAAAAAAGTGTTTTTAACTATTGTCAGGAGCTTTCCAGACCTGCCTTTGGCATTGCCTGACTATAGAAGTCTCTCAGGGCCTCAGTCTCCTAACCAATAGAATAAGGGCATTGGGCCAGACCCTGTGCTGGTCAAACTACATTCCTCAGAGGCCATCATGGAGATGGCAATGAGTGGAACACTGGAATCCCCACCTCTGATTCTGTTAGATTTCCTATGCTTTTATCACTTTTATCAGTTTACATCTTTGCATGAGATTTGGTTTGAGGAAAATATTTGGTAGCTAAAAATAGTTTGAAATCCTTTGACTAGATGATCTCAAAGGTGCCCTTTTAGCTCTATAATTTTAAGGTAGCACCTGCTAATTGGATCAGATCATAAACCCGGGTCAGAGACTAACAGCTTATGGTAAGAAGTCCTGAGGCTGTGTTTCAACTTATTTTAGCAATTTGCTCACTTCTTTCCATTTGACACTTGGGGTTAAATCTGTAGCTGTTGTTTGTGTATGAGCATTTTTTTTAAAGTGAATTCTCTGAGCTCTGGGAGATTGCAGTTGGGGAGTCTCTCTTGTCTCATTTCCTCTCTGAGGTGTATATAGGATGGTGGTCAGGTCTGTGAGGAAGGCTAAGGTTCTGCCTTTGTCCATCTTTTCTGGAAACTTCAAATATCTCTGCCCAAGGGAAGATTGCCACACGGGGAGTCAGACTGGCTTTCATTCATGGGTCATAGGAGAAGCTGTACCTTAGTACTCTTATGCCAAATATAATGACTCATGAAGCACTTACTAGCCCAAGAAGGTCAACTACAAAGGTAGATTCAGTGGCTTTGTCATGAATACCCATCCTATGCTCTAAATCTTCAATTCACTTCTGCAGCTCCTCTGCTATTTGGGTTTATGCTCCAGGAATAACCTCAAGAAACCTGTTCTTGAAGAGAGAGCTGAAGAATTGCTTTACTCCCAATGGTATTTTCTTTTTAAATCAACTTTACTGAGGTATAACTGACATACAATAAAATGGACCAGTCTTAAGTGCAGAGTTCTACAATTTCAAGAAATATATTCCCATCTGAATATCACCCCAATGAAGATATAGAGCATTTCACTACCCATCATTCACTCTTGATCCCAGTGCCATATTGTTAGGATGCCAGTACAGCATTGTGGGTGAGTGGTGGGGTGATGGAACTGTTTTGTCTCAGTTGGGTTTGGGTTTTATGGGATATTAATTTTTTAAGTGGAAGACTCTAGATCAGACCCAAGGACTATTGGATTTCATTCCCATGCTCTTAACTACCATGTTATTCTACCTCCTTTCATTATCATATTCACAGATGGAGATAATGCAGACTGGGAGCTGGCAATCTAATCTAACATTTTCATTGTCTATATAAGGAAACAGACACTGATAGATGAGGTGATTTATGCAGCAAATCATGATGAAGTCCAGACCAGAGCCTTCACAAAGTATGCTCTTAGTCCAGTGATGGTGCTAAGGGTGGTGATGTCGATACCTTTATATCGAGAATGAGACATTATATCACAGGACCTCTGCATACAAGAAGAGCTCTTAATGTCCTATTTTATTACAATGACTATTCCTATGAATGTGAAATGCTTTACAATCATACTTCTTAAACAGAACCAGAATGTACAAGTGAATCATGTGGGGACTTTGTTAAAGTATAGATTCTGACTCAGAAAGACTTTCTGACTCAGAAAATATTTTTGAATGAATTCAAACACAAAATTAAGTAAACTTAATTTAGACATTCCTTTAATTTTCCTCTCTCTCTACAGAGGAAACACACATGCGCGTGTGCGCACACACACAAGCTTTGGTCACAGATGTCAGGGAGTTTCTGATACCAACTTTAACTTGATCAGCAAAAGCCTTGACTGTAAGACAAATTCCTGGACATGGATTGATTAGTCACACCCACAAACCACAACTGAACGTTTTATTGGCTTACATTTTCCGGCTGGAATTAGATATCACAGGACTGAGTATTATGATTGACTTTGCATTGGTATAAGTCAACATTGCACAGCCCAGGGAATGGCTATGTTATACTAAGAGGTTTTCATCTTGTGCTGCCAGAACCACTTTTGGCCAGTGATTGATTGATAGATCTCAATCCAAATCCAATTGCTCATCTTTCTGCCCAGAAGGATTTAGGATTTATTGATCTCTGTCCAAGCTCATCTGGGGAGAACAATGCTGCTACAACAGAGAGAGTGCCACTTGGGGTCCTGCATTGTGCTGCTTTTGTTTCTCCTGCCAACTCAGACCAAGGCTTTATCTGTAGCACTTTCGGCAGCTGGCAGGCACTATTCCCTGCCTCAGACAAATCTGATTCACCATTCCACTGCATGTCCTTTGATGGCATATTCATTTAGGCACATTACAGTCATACAGATGCAGGCTGACCCAGTTAGCTCTACATGCGTTGTGAATCCAGTTAATTGTATATCAACTAATTGCATAATTCATTTATTAATGGACTGAATTAAAATCCAAATGCTGCAGCTCCTCTTCAGAGCATCAGTGTTAGAGAAGCAAAGCCTTGGAAGAATTTTACATTTTAGATCAATGCTCCTTCCTCTTCCCCACAAAACTTATTATCTCTCCCTTTCTCCCTCCTTCTCTCTCTCTCTCTCTCTCTCATTTGGGAAAAGGACTGTTTCATAAAATGAGTAAAATGAGAATAAAAACATAGGCACACTATTAAAAATATTAATAATCCTTTATGTCAAGCTGCATATTAGGATATAAATATTGATAGATTACATTAGGGCCACCTAAGAGAATAGTTTTGAGAACTCATATTCCCAATTTAGGAGGAAGTGTAGGTTCTTCTTGTGTACCTCCAAGTACATCCTCCTGGAATGACTGTTCAGTGCCAAACAGTCAGGGATACATGAGATTTCTGTTTACTACAGCTGATGCACTCTTACCACCTGTGGACCACAGAACCTGGGCCTTGGATGCGATTTGCCAGCTGCCAGCAGCAAAAAGCAAAAGTTCAGCATTGCTTCTTCCTAAGAGCTTGCCCTAAGTAAGCACCCTATTGTCCCCAACATCCTCCTCACTGCTGGTTTTGGAGAGTGAGTCATCACACTTCTTTTTGTCACTTCACCACAAATGTAGAAATAGCCCTCCTACTCTATGCCTTACGTTGGGAATCCTTAGGAGGAGACCTGAAATAAGAATTTGAGTGCAAATATTTTATTTGGCAAGTGAACTCAGGAAGCCCTGGAAAAGGAGTGGGAAAATGAGAGAGGAACAAGAAGGAATCTGATCAGGAATGTGTTATCACCAGGCTAGTGAGGCTCAATCTTTGTAAGCATGTCTGGGAGACTATTTAGAGAAGCTCTTGTATTTATCCCCCTATTTGCATTCATTTTTGCTGGAGGGCTTCTCCTAGAAGCATGAACTCCTGGGCATTTGTGGTAAGGCACACTTGGATGGCCTGAGAGAAAGCCCTCAAGTGGAGAATCATAGGTTGCCATAGGATCCTATGGTCACACATGGGAACATATGGGCCAAGAGGTGATTAGCAGGGCATTGACAGCCTAGAGGAACACAAGGGTCATTACTAGGCAAAATTCCTTTATTGCTTTTGGCTCCATAGAACCTAAAGAAGTTCACACCAACCCAATTTAATTTCTTTCATCCTGTCTACACTGTGTGTCCAGAGCAAACTGACATCTTGCTTGAGAGAGAGAAATTTCCCCATTAATCCTTATTTTATACTCTTTCTCACCTCCCAAAGTCCTAATTTCCTGCCTCAGGATTAAGTCGCTTCCTAGAGGGATTCCCACTGTGTCACATAAATTTCTTTTGGGAAAAGCATACCCACACCTACAGAGCATATTATGTCTGTACATCTTCAGAAAATACTTAGAAAATGATCTGACAGGGGCACCTTGGTGGCTCAGTCAGTTGGGCATCCAGCTTTGGGTCAGGTCATGATGTCATGGTTTGTGAATTCAAGCCCTGCATTGGGTGTTCTGTTGGCAGTCCAGAGCCTGCTTCTAATCCTCTGACCCATTCCGTTTCTGTCCCTTCCCCACTCATGTTCTATCTCTCTCAAATATAAAGAAACATTTTTAAAAGTGATATGACAATATTTTTAATACCTGGGTTTGTAAGTTCAATACATTATTATCTTATTACAAGAATAATAATACCTTACCTTTATATTATTTTTATAATTTCCAATGTACTTGTGTTTTCTAAGTTGATTCTACCCAAAACTCTTGGGAGAAAGGCCTTATTAGATACTAATAAGAAGAAAACCAAATCCCTAAAAGGGTACTTCAGGCCCCATAGCAGTATAAAATAGTTCTGTTGAGCTCAGGTGTCTACATCAGTTGGCCTAGGTCAAAATCTTGGCTTCTTTGTATACCATCTGTACAAAATTACTTACTGTATACAAAATTACTGACTTCCCTAAGACTGTTTCCTCAAATATGATGTGAAATTTGTAATATTTCAATTCACTGGATTGTCTTCAGGCTTAAATGGGATAATGGAAGTAGTAAGTTTTCATATCTATTAACTGACTCAGTCAAAATCACCCACCACAGCCAAGGCTGAGCCCGCTTTTCTGACTCTTAGTCTTGTGTTTTTTACTACCATTCCTTGTTCCTTGGACTGTGCTGAACTTTCTCTCAATTCCTATTTTCAACATGCATAGTCAACCTTGGTGTATGACTTGGGAAGAAGGGGGTTCTCCCAAGCCCCTGAATAGAAATAAAATGCTTGAAAAATAGAAATAAAAACGCAAATAGATCCATATAGCTGCAGCCTCCACAGATTAAGAGAATGAATGTCATGTACCCAGCACAAGCCTATTTTAACCAGAATAAATTTGCCTTTTTATGCTGAGAGGAGGATGAAATGAAGCTTGCAGGGTCTTGGTGTCACCAACATCATCTTTATGTTCTTAAATGAATAACAGATAAAGGATTTGCCTTATTACGGGAGAAAGGGCGAAATGTGTTTGCTTTCAAGTACAGAATAAAATGAAATGCATATTCTGAATGTGGAACTTCATTTTGATTACCTGTCTGGAGAAAGAGAGCAGGAAAAAGCCGCCCGTATCCACCCAAACTCTCCCTCCTCCTTTTTTTTTTTATTTGTTATTGAAGCAAATGAGGCCAATTGTTGGAAATTTCTGTGGAGCCTTGAATGCCTCAATGGTGACTCTCACTGAGATTAATGCATTTAATTTACCTCTTTGGATATCAGAGATGCGACTCAGCAGCCTGTTGGGAGTTCCTGGTCCTATAAGCTGTTCCATGATGAGATGCACTCTGGCTATCTCTACATTAGCTTGCTTTCTAGGGCTTTGGCTGAGCTACAGAAGGAGCAGGGTGCATCCTGTGTATCCAGACCCCTCCCCCTCATTCATAAGTGGCATTAGCCGAAAAAAATGGACAAGTTGAAATGTAGGGTGAGACAGGCACAAAAGAATTGTATTTACTATCTTTCCAAGTTTGGTACCATATTTTCCTATAGTCATCAGTAAAGGCAGAGTTCCATTCAAGATAAAGTTCCCCATCTGTGGGACGAAGTAAGGGGGTTAAATGGTTTGCTCTATGGCTCAGTTTTTTTTTTTTTATGTCAGATAACACTTTTGGCTTTGCTCAAGACTAATGGAAATAAAACTTTTCTATTTTTAAAATTTATTTTCACATATTTAATACTATCTACTTTATGCTAGACCCTGTCTTGGGGTACCATCAATATAAGACCTGCATGATCCTGCCCTCCTGGTACTTCTGGCCTGACAGAGGAGTCACATTGTACCCAAACAGTTACACAAAGATCTGTTTAATTTAGTTTTGATAAACATCACAAGAAAAGCACATGAAAGACCTAATCTAGACTGGGAGGTTTCATGAAAATTCTTCCTCAGGAAACATGATTTACATTATATTTTGCATGATGAGTAATAATGAGGAGGAAATGAACATTTAATAGTTGAGGAAAGAGTAAAACCCAGGCCTCCTGACTTTCAACCCACAAGTCATTCCCTGGCAGGTATCTGATCATGTTGGGGTTGATCCTTTTTGCTATGTCTCTAGAATCTGAGGCACCTATGACAAACACCCATGAATTCCCAGAGGGAAGTAACTGCCTCTTTGGTCTTTTAGTTCCCAGGCTCCAGTATGTTGCCTTGTTCTAAGAGCTCAGTAGAAGAGAACT
The DNA here is from genome assembly GCF_006229205.1 of Suricata suricatta. Taxonomy (NCBI): domain Eukaryota; kingdom Metazoa; phylum Chordata; class Mammalia; order Carnivora; family Herpestidae; genus Suricata; species Suricata suricatta. The sequence continues at coordinate 83,217,527 of NC_043710.1, read as the reverse complement.
TTTCTATTTATTTTCAACATTTCCTGGGTGCCAATTTTCAGTATATGGTTGTGAATTCTTCTGCCTGCTCTCCCCAAAGAAGAGGGAAACATTTAGCAACTCTTTACCCTTTTCCTCCAACCTCCAGGGATCCTTCGGGAGGAAACCACTCCAAAGGATTTACATTTAGAAGTTGGAAAGTGAATCTTTGGTCTAAGACTCCCCAGACAACCTTACATAGGATCAAAATACAGATAAAGTACCTATATGGTTCCCTACTCATGAATAGATTTTTTTCTTGATACTCGAAAACCCTGAGGAGACCACCTCAGAAGATGAAATTCAACAGAACATAAGCAAATTTTCTAGGACAAAGCAACATCTCATATCCCATATGTCCTACACATCATGACATGGCAAAGATTCTTCCAAAGGACAAGATCAAACCCAGCCTTAGAAATTCAAATCATGGATAATTCATGTAGAATTTGGAACAAATGTTTAAAAAGAATGTGAATGCATATTTTAAAGCAAACTTTAAGGACAATGAGAAACCTGTTTCATGACATCAGGAACTCATTTCTTTATTGGAGCCTTGGTCATTCCAGTTTACAGTATAAGACAACTCCCATCATGGTACTCTCTTTATGGCTGTGATAATGATAGATGAGACACTTCAAAAATGCCAGAGAAGGGTACTATCTGAAAGAGTATTATTATCATTAATTTGCATCTCCTGTCAGAGAGCAAGAGAATGGAATGAGGGTCTGGTCACATAGGCCCTTCCTCCGAGTTCTCAAACAGCCTGACTGTGTGGACTATGGAAAATCATGGCCTTCTCCCATGACTCCATGGGCTTTGTTGTCAAGCAGGAATTGTAACAGCTCTCCCTTCTTCCCTGCAACTGCATCCCCAGACTGCAGAGACCATGAGCTCTAAAGAGAAGAAGCCTCGTGCGGAGTGATGTGTGAGCCTCAGAAGGCTTCATCATTCACTCTGAAATGTTGGCACAGAGTCAAGTTAGTTCTTGTGTGACATTAAAAACCTCACTTCAGTGAGGAAAACAAACAGATAAAGAACACCAGCTAATGACTTTGGAAGGCCAGAGAGCAGCTGAAGTATTGTTTTTTTTAAATGCAATAGATTTTAAACGGCATTTCCAATAATGAATAAGTCACCCAATTACTGTGCTCTCCTCATTCTGAACACCTGTCCCAGTGATTCTCAATCCCCAGAGTGACTTTTATTTTTAACAATATTTATTATCATGAGTGTTATCACATTAGATGAAATCAGCTGGAGATAGGCGCTGCATTCATTGATGGCATCAAGGAGCCGTAGATTGGTGAGAGTTTTTTTCATCTTCTTTCAGATTCTGCAGCTGCTCTGAGCTGCAGTAACTGACAGTCCCCAGTGGACAAGAAGATAATCTCATAACCATCCTACAGAGGACGATTACCCTAGGGTTCTCCAATGACTGTCACCTCAAAGGGGCCCTAAGAATTTCACAAAATGCTTGTTAGAAACAAATGTAATAGTTCCACTTAGCATCCAAAGGCCAATGCTTTGTGGAATGGGACAAAGAAGCTCTGTGTTCATCACATAGTTTTTCCCATTTGCTACTGAGAAACTGCTAGAGAAACTTCAGGAAGGCAAAGGAGGCAATGACTCAGAAATGCCTTTAGTGCATCCCTTTTTTTCTCTCCAGATGTGGCCCAGAAATCAGTAAAGGACATGTTCCTAACATGCCTCTAACATTGGACTGTGTGAAGAGTCCAGCTTAGAAGAGAAAACTCATGTACATTAAACAGCTATAGAGCATTTTATGGAGGAATATGATTTTAGTCAGTTATTCAACATTTATGAAAGCCTGGTGTGTATTTCGCATTGTGATAACTGATATGCAAATTTTAAGAAAAACACCCTACATTTAATACAATTTTGATCCTAGTTACTTCGGGAGGTGACCATGCAAACCTTAATAGTTTAGGTAAAGATGATAAAAAGCAGCATTCTAAGGACATGGTATGTGTTGAGTTATTCAATCCCCACCACAACCCCCATTTTACAGACAAGAATACTAAGACACAGAGAAATAAGTTTTAGAAGAACACACAGAAACTGAGTAAGTAGTAGGTCTAGGACTGAAACCCAAAAAGTTAGTGTCTAGAGTCCATGCACCTTACCACTATGTTTTATAGCTTCCCGTAAAGATGGGCAACTATCATTTTTGTGTGTACTCTTAAACTGTAGGCTAACCAATGTGACAAACATTTAACACATGGTCTATAAATTAATGCTTAGAACTACTCAGCCAAGTAGTCAGGACTCTTGGTTGTAAGAAACAGACTTAAGTAAGAAGAGGAGTTTTACACAAATAGCTCATAAAATCGAAGATAATAGGACAGATCCCAGGACCACGGTGTCTGGAACCAGAGACATGAACATTATCAGGACTCATTATCTCATCCTAATCCCTATTCTTTCATCCTTCTTCTGTCTCTCTCTGCTCTGTCTCTCTGCTTGACTCTATTCTCAATGTCAACTTCACCACTATCTGCTATACATGAGCTCTTATCACATGGTGGAGGCAAATATATATGGCAGCCCTTGACTTATATCCTTACTCCTTTAACAGAGTAAAGAATAAAAGGCTCCTCTTCCAGGCACCTGAGTGGCTCAGTAGGTTGAGTGTCTGGCTTCAGCTCAAGTCCTGATCTCATGGTTTGTGGGTTCAAGCCCCACATGGAGCTCTGCACTGAGGGTGCAGAGCCTGTTTGGGATTCTTTCTCTCTGCCCCTCCTCCATTTGGATGTGCTTGTCCTCACTCTCTCTCTCTCTCTCTCACTCAAAAAGAAAAAAGTAAACTTTTTAGAAAAGATTCCTTTTCAGCTCTAAGGGATTTCTTAGTAAAGGCATTGGGTGTTTCCTCTAGCAGATTCCTACTCTTAGCTAAACACTATGTATGACCAGCAAAGAAAGGTCACAAAATGTGTTATTGACCCCACACATTAGATAAGGAGGTGTAGGTGGGAGGGGTGGCATGGTCACTCGGGGAACCAGTAGAAATTTGACAGCCATCCCAACATATGTTAAGTCTGGACTTGCTGATACCTTTTTGCAGACGAGAAATTGGGATCAAATGAGGTTAAGTAACTTGTTCGAAGCATTATCTATCGTTCATAAGAGATTTGAACAAGGTGGAATACGTAATCAGACTCTTTAGGATATGTGTCAGACTCTAAGCCATTCTGGCATAGGATTGGGGGCAAACTACTCACTAACCCTCCAGCAAGAGCTAGGGCACACTCTGCTTGTGAACAGTGAGCAAAATGTGAGGAGGCAGGGAGGAAGTGATTCCAGGCAAAGCCAACAGGAAGCCGATGGAAGAGTTAGGCTCACACGAAGTCTAGTGAAGTGGAAGTGTGTAGCCTGGGTCAAAATAAAGTGAGTGAAAATAGAGTCCCTTCAACAGAGACCTGTGGAGGCAATGGCTTCTTTGTACCCACCCCACAAATGGTACCTCATGGTTGGCACCAGGGAGACCTGCTGAACCTTTTCTGTGGAGATCATATCTGTGGCTCAATGGCCAGAGCTCCCATGTTCTTGAGGCTGAGCCATCATGGCCCCACTGGGGAAAAAGAGGATATTCATACTTTTATTCATATCCAGAGATCACAGGCTCAGCCCACACTTTATTCCGTGTTGTAGTTCTTCCTGTGTTCAGGAATTTTAAACAAGCCAGGATGCTCAGTTGACCCATTCCTAGGAGAGTCTATGATTAAGCCATATATCTGCAATTCTGATTTAAAATCGGAACTTCCCAAGAACCCCAGGTTAGTGTTTCTCTTCCCTGGATTCTATGGTCACATCCACTTCAGTCAGTCTTCCTAGCACTAACCTGAGTCACTTTCTCTAAAGAAACTTTGTTTTTATCTTGAAAGATCCTATCTCTCTCTTTACTAAACCCCTGAGAATTTTCAGTGAATGCTAATATATACTATTCATTTCATCCTGTCTTCTTTTTCTTAATTAGGATTTTTACATTCTCTTCCCTGTCCTCATTTTCTGGTCATATCTCCATTCATGTTTCCCGGCTTTTGTTCCTTCTGGTAGGGAGCCAATTCACTTCCCCTGCTGTCAGACACTGCCTTCTAGCTCTTTCTGCCAAATAATTTGGAATCCTAGGACTTTGCCCAGTTTCTCCTGTGAATTTAAGTCCAACGGCAAGACCACTGGGGCTTCTCAAAAAGAGGCTCCAAGATATCATCATAAGTCACTTGGCCACCCTCATTCCAAGCAACAAGAACAATTCACTTATTGATGTTTCCTGCTTTGTATCCCTGTTTTGCTTTCATTAGAGGGCACCTCAACTTAACCATTACTACAAGGGGCTTTTTAAATGATCTCATAGAATCTGTTATATCTTATGGTCTTTTGGAGGATAAAAAGAGGTGTTGTTCTATAAGTGCAGAAGAGAGAAATCAGAAAAAAAAACTGGCACAAATCCTTAAGGATACTAATTTTGAATCTTATATCCTTACTTACTATGCCCTTTAACGTCCAGATCATATACTGAGTATACTCCTAAGCTCCCTGTGGTTTTGTTTCAATGTTCTACTGTTTTCCAAGAAAAAACTCCAGTATTCAAAAACTAATTGAAAGTCTCTAAAATTTTTACTCAGTCCCTCAAAGGGGGGAATGTTTCTTTCTAATCCCCTAGGACTTCTTTCTGTCTTGTTGTCTTTTATACCAGTCTTTTATTATAACCTCAGCCAGACCCTCTGACCCATTGTTTTTTTTCTTGTCCTGTTACCTGGATTTCTGTAACTAAGTAAAATAAAGCTGAGAATTGACCTAGAAAGGAGAATTATTCTCTTTAAAATGTGTGTGTGTGTGTGTGTGTGTGTGTGTGTGTATGTATGTATGTGCGTGAGAGAGAGAGAGAGACAGAGACAGAGACAGAGATAGAGACAGAGACAGAGAGAGATATTACCAATACTTTCTTGATTGCTTTCCCTATTACAGAGGTTTGCTTTGATCTTTTTTATGAAGTCAACAATTGAGTTTGCTGTACAGCTTTGGCCCAGGAAGACAAGTACAGGTAATGATTTTGTTCTAAGAGATTATTCTCCAATGTTGGAAGCATATTTGCACTTTCTGACTCAATGGGAAGATAATTCATAAGGAAGTTCACAACCTGGATGGCAAGATTTGGGGTGCAGGTTGGTGGTGGGGGTAGACTTGCTTTCATCTGAATTGTTTCAATTTACTTAGCAACTATTTTATTAAAATTCCCCACCCCATAGATGAAAGATATTCCTCTAGTAGTTTATAACATTTGTTGAAAGTTTCCTCTCTGGGGGCTCAGTCCGTTAAGCGTCTGACTTCAGCTCAGGTCATGATCTTGCAGTTCCTGGGTTCAAGCCCCGCCTCCGGTTCTGTTCTGACAGAACAGGCCTGGAGCCTGTTTCAGATTCTGTGTCTCCCTCTCTCTCTGTTCCTCCCTTGTTCACACTCTGTCTCTCTCTGTCTCCAAAATAGATAAACATTAAAAAGGTTTTTGAAAAAATTGGAAAAAAAAAAGAAAGTAAGTTTCCTCTCTGTACATTCCCAAGTTAGCCAGAGTAGATTAAGGAGAATTGATGAAGGCTCCTAGCCTCAAAGAAGTTAGATTTTAGGGAGGGAGTTTCAGTCTTATTCTCTCCCCCTCCCGTTTTCCTTCCCTCACTCTCTCTCTGTCTCTCTCCCTCTCCTCCTATTTCCCTCCTTGTATACCCCTCCCTCTGTCACTCCTTGTCCCTGCCCCCCCACTTCCTCTTCTCCTCTCTCTCACACAACTGCATGCACATACACATTTATATAATGTAGAGGCATTTAGAAACCTACATGTAAGCTGCTCTAAAAAATTGAATTCAAATGAGTGTACACTTTTTTGAAGTATGCTGGTAAATTCATTAAGACTTATTGGATGAAAAGTTAAGTAAAAAAAAATCTCAAAAAATATATTTCATAGGTATTTGTTTTTTCAACTTGAATTTTGTTACTTTTATCATTACAGAATGCAAAATTATCAGAATCAAATGTGTTTCCTTTTTAAAATATAGCCTAGAAAATGCTCCTTGATTCATTCACTTTTTAGTTATTGTTTGATTCTGACTTTGTACCAAAATCTGGGAGTCCCAGATACAAGAGATGACCAGGACAAGACTCTGCCCTCAAAAACCCAGACTTTGTGGAAGTGGCAAATTGCCATGTACATGGTGAGCCGACAATGGAGATCATATAGTGAATTAAAACAGCACAGAGTAAGGACAGAGCATGTTGGGTAAAGGGATCATTAAAGAAGGTTCTCAAAGAAAGTGATGCCTCAGATACGTTCTTCAAGGGCCTGAAGGAGTAGCCTGGTGAAGAGTGGATAAGAAAGGCATTGCAGCAGAGGCCACAGAGAAGCAGAGCATGGAGATGAGACAAGGCATGGACAGCTAAGTGTGAGTTTGATTTGGCCTCAAGTTGCTGGTGCTCCTTCAACATAAATTCCAAAGAAGGACAGGTTGGGAAGAGAGAGTGGACAGATAGGTAAAGGACATGTTATGAAGGTCTTATGAGTCATGTGAAGGATACTGGATTTTCTCGGTAGGCAAAATGACTGGGGTGAGTGACAATTTTAGTCTGGGAGTAATGTCATCAGATATTTATTTTACATAGCTCACTCTATGTGATTTGGGACTGTTAATGGACAGTGGGATCAGTTGTTCTAATCCAGATCAGAAACAATAGATGGATAAGTTAAAGAAAGAATGGTAGGAATGAAAGAAAATCCAGAAAAGATAAAGTTAGTGGAGCTTGGTAAGCTTTTTTATTTTTTTTAAATCATGAGTCATCTTGGCAAATGTCAACTCTGTTCTTCCACTTGATTAGTCCAAATGGTCTTGGGAGTCATCTCTGACTATTTCCCCCAAATTCTCCAGAATATCTATAGGCTTCCCCACCTTTGCTGCTATGGCTATGGACCTGGTCAGTAGCATATCTCATCAAGAGTATAGATGTATCCTCCTTTCTGGTCTTTCTGCTTCTACCCTTACCCTCCATCAGTGTATTTGCTAGTCAGCAGAGAAATCCCATTAAAACATACCTAGTCAAAGCCTCTGTAGCTTCCTGTGTCCCACAGAGTAAAAGTCAAGGGCTTTAGAATGCTCTACAAACCTTGCACCACCCCCAACACCCCTCCACATGCCATCTTCCTCATCTTATTCACCTGTGGCTCCCTCACTCCAACCGCATGTGGCCATCTCTCTTCCTTCTCTTTGTCAGCTATAACCCTACATCAGGCTCTCAGTCTTTGCCATATCCTAGTCTCAGGGTGTGCTCTGCCCCCCATGAATGCATGGCTCACTCACTCACTTCCTTTATTCAAAAGTCATGTGAGGAAAGCCTTCCTGGGAAACCCCATGTATAACTGCAATAGTCCCCAACACTTCCTTTCTCCTCGATGCTTCCTGTCTCTCCTTTGTCCCCCTCACTATCGAATGCCTAACATATTTATTTCTCTTCCTTACCTGTCTGTCTGTACGCCAGCATTGGCTATTCTGTTACCAACATTATCCCTAGTGTCTAGAGCAGTGCCTGGCCTATAGAGGGTATTCAGCGAACAAATAAACAAATGAGTTGACTATATGGAGAGGTAAAATAAGGGGGAAGGATAAAGAGAAGTGGTCATTGCTCCTGTGTGATGGTCTGTGTGGAGGGTGGTACAAGTGAGAGCATAGGGACACTGAGGCCTGCAGTGTGATGCACTGTCCAGTTAAAATGTGATGGCTGTCCAGTTTAAAAAAGCGATTAAGTCATAGAACATTCATAGATGATTCTAGAGAACAATTGTTTGTAAAAGTAAAAGTTAACCAAATATTATGAAAAATCAAGAAACAAAACACAACACCCCACGATGGGGCATAATCGGGATGCAATACATGCTCAGTGAATGAACGGGTGGATTTTAAGTAAGATTCTCAAGAAAGGAGTGTGTAGATGGATGGAGAAGACTATGAAGCATGGATAGCAGGGTGAAATGGAAAAAAGTAGTGAATCATTTGTTTATCTTTCTAAAAACAAAACATTTGGTAGTATGTTCAATAGCCAAACTTGTTTTCCCATCCAGTCCAGTTCAGCTCAAATGCAAATTCTCAGAGCCTTGTTCTCAAGACTTGACAGAGCCCCTGCTTACCACAATTATTTAGTTCCCTGAATCTTATCTGTGTGCAGACACGCAGAGGCACACAGAGGCAGAAGTGTTGTGCATTTTTATTTCTATATTTGTTTCTAGTTTTATTGAGAAATGATTGACATACATCATTGTGTAAGTTTAACACATACAGCACGATGGTTTGATTTACATATATAGTGAAATGATTACCACAACAGGTTTAGCTAACATTTGTTTTTTCATATACATGCAATAAAAATAAAAAAATAAAAGAATAAAGGTAAATAAGTCTTGTGATAAGAACACTTGGAATTTATTCTCTTAACACCTTTCTTGCATATCCTACAGCAGTGTTAGCTATTGTAGATGTATTGTACATGACATCATCAGTACTTATTTATTTTATAACTGGAGTTTGTAGCATTTGACCACCTTCCTACAATTCCTTCTCTCCCTATCTTTCACCTCTGGTAACCACAAATCTTATCTTTTTTTCTGTGAGTTTTAGGGTTTTCTTTTTTTTTTTTTTTTTGGTTTGTTTTAGATTTTGTATATAAGTGAGACTATGCAGTGTTTGTCTTTCTCTGACTTATATCACTTAGCAAAAGCCCTTGAGGTCCATCCATAAGTTAAAAGTGATAGGCTTTCCTCATTTTATAATGGCTGAATTGTGTATGTGTGTGTGTGTGTGTGTGTGTGTGTGTGTGTGTGTGTTTTCCCCTTGGCTCCTTTGCCAAATATAAGTGGACCCACTATGCTTCAGCTTATTTCTGGGTTCTCAATTCTGTTCTATTGGTGTGTTTGTCTGTTTTTTTTAGAACAACTGCATATTGTTCTGATGCTGGCAGCATTATAGTATAGCTTACAATCAATCAGAAAGTGTGATACCTCCTGCTTTGTTCTTTTTCAAGAGGTTTTTGGCTATTCAGTATTTTGTGGCTTCATGTGAATTTTAGGAGTGTTTTGTCTACTTATGTAAAAAAATGTCATTATAATCGTGATAAGAATTGCATTAAATCTATAGTTGGCTTTTGGTGGTATTTACATTTAAGCAATATTAATTCTTCCAAAAATATTTTCTATTTACTTGTATCTTCTTTGATTTCTTTCATCGGTGTCTTGTAGTTTACAGAGTGGAGATCTTTCACCGTAATTAAATTTGTCTCTGAATATCTTATGTTTTTCATCTTATTGTAAATGGGATTAATTTCTGTATTTCTTTTTCAGAAATTTCATTGTTGGTGTATAGAAACAATGAATATGTTGATTTTGTATCCTACATTTTTACTGAATTCACTGATTAGCTCTAACAATTTTTTTGGTTGAGTCTTTAGTATTTTTATGTATAAAATCATTTCATATGCAAATAGAGATAGCTTCTTTCTTTCCTTTTTTAAAAGAATATTTACTTATTTATTTTGAAGAGAGGGGAGGGGCAAAGAGAGAATCCCATGTAGGTTCCACACTGTCAAATGCAGAAAACAATGAAGGATATAACTCATGAATGTGAGATCATGACCTGAGCCAAAGTCAAGAGTCCGACATTTTTTTTTAGAACGTGGAAAATATGTGGAATTTTCTTTTTTTATAAATATAATTTACTGTAAAATTGTTTTACATACAACACCCTGTGCTCATCCCAAGTGTCCTCTTCAATGCCCATTACTCATTTTTCCCTCTCCCCCACCCCCATCCACCCTCAGTTCGTTCTCTGTATTTAAGAGTCTCTTGTGGTTTGTCTCCCTCCCTTTTTGTTTATAACTATTTTTTCACCCTTCCCTTCCCCCATGGTCTTCTGTTAAGTTTCTCAAGGTCTACATAGGAGTGAAAACTATCTGTCCTTCTCTGGCCATCTTACTTCACTCAGCACAATATCTTCCAGTTCCATCCACATTGCTGTAAATGGCATGATTTCATTCTTTCTCATTGCCAAGTAGTTTCCATTCAATATATAAACCACATCTTCTTTATTCATTCATCAGTTGATGAACATTTAGGCTCTTTCCCTAATTTGGCTATTGTCATAAGTTCTGCTATAAACATTGAGATGCATGTGCCGCTATGCATTAGCACTCCTGTATGCCTTGGGTAAATTCCTAATAGTGCTATTGTTAGGTCATAGAGTAGTTCTATTTTTAATTTTTGGAGGAGCCACCACATTGTTTTCCAGAGCAGCTGCACCAGTTTGCATTCCCACCAACAGTTCAAGAGTGTTCCCATTTCTCCACATCCTTGCCAGCATCTGTAGTTTCCTTATTTGTTCATTTTAGCCACTCTGATCAGTATGACTTGCTATCTCAGTGTGGCTTTGATTTTTATTTCACTGATGATGAGTGGCACTGGGCATATTTTCATGTGTCTGTTGGTCATCTGGATGTCTTCTTTGGAAAAGCATCTATTCACATCTTTTGTTCATTTCTTCACTGGATTATTTGCGTTTTCGGGTATTGAGTTTGGTAAGTTCTTTATAGATTTTGGATACTAGCTCTTTATCTGATATATCATTTGAAAATATCTTTTCCCATTCTGTCGGTTGCCTTTTAGTTTTGCTGATTGTTTCTTTTGCAGTGCATAAACTTTTTATCTTGATGAGGTCCCAAAAGTTCATTTTTGGTTTTAATTTCCTTGCCTTTGGAGATATGTTGAGTAAGAAATTGCTGCAGCTGAAGTCAAAGAGGTTGTTGCCTGCTTTCTCCTCTAGGGTTTTGATGGTTTCCTGTGTCACATTTAGGTCTTTCAACATTTTGAATTTACTTCTGTGTATGGTGTAATAAAGTGGTCTAGTTTTGTTCTTCTGCATGTTGCTGTCCAGTTTTCCAAACACCATTTTCTAAAGAGACTATTTTTTTCCCACTGGATACTCTTTCCTGCTTTGTCAAAGATTAGTTGGCCATGCATTTGTGGGTCCAATTCTGGGTTCTCTATTCTATTCCATTGTTCTATATGTCTGTTTTTGTGCCAATACCATACTGTCTTGGTTACAGCTTTGTGGTAGAGGCTAAAGTCTGGGATTGTGATGCCTCCTGTTTTGGGTTTCTTCTTTGATATTACTTTGGCTATTTGGGGTCTTTTGTGGTTCAATACAAATTTTAGAATAGTTTATTCTAGCTTTGAGAAGAATGCTGGTGCAATTTTGATTGGGATTGCATTGAATGTGTAGATTGCTTTGGGTATTATTGACATTTTAATAATATTTATTCTTCCAATCCATGAGCATGGAATGTTTTTCCATTTCTTTGTGTCTTCTTCAATTTCTTTCATAAGATTGCTATGGGTTTCAGCATATAGATTTTTTACATCCTTGGTTACATTTATTCCTAGGTATTTTATGGTTCTTAGTGCAGTTGTAAATGGGATAAGGTCCTTTATTTCTTTTTTTTTTTCTTCATTATTGGTGTATATAATTGCCACCAATTTCTATACATTGATTTTGTACCCTGCAACTTTGCTGAATTCATGTATCAGTTCTAGGAGTCTTCTGGTGGAGTCTTTCAGATTTTCCACGTAGAGTATCATGTCATCTGCAAAAAGTGGATGTTTGACTTCTTTGCCAGTTTTGATGCCTTTTATTTCATTTTGTTGTCTGATTGTTGATGCTAGGAAGAGTACAACATTTAACCAACTGAGCCATCCAGGAACCCGTACTTCTTCCTTTTCTAATTCTGATATCTTTCATTTCTTTTTCTTGCCTGATTGTTCCAGCTAGAACTTGCAATACTGTATTGAATAAAAGTGGTGAGAGTGGACTCCCTTGCCTTGTTCTTGATCTTAGAGGAAAATATTTTATCCCTCCACCACTGAGTATGTTAGCTGTGGGCTTGTCCTCGTGGCCTTTATTTTCTTGAAATATGTTCCTTCTATGCCTAATGGTTAGGAGGTTTTACTATGAATGAGTGTTGAATTTTGTCAAAAGCTTTTTCAGTGTGTAGAGCATATGATTCTTTTCTTTCATTTTTTAAAAATGTGAGGTATCACATTGATAGCTTTGTGTATGTTGAACCATCCTTACATTCTGAAAATAAATCCCCCTTGATCATGGTGAATAATCTTTTTAATTTGCTGTTGAATTTGGTCTTCTAGTATTTTACTGAAAAATTTTTCATTTGTATTTATCAGGGATTTGGGATGATAATTTTGTTTCCTGGTAGTGTTCCTTTCTGCTTTACTGGTTTTGAAATCAGAATAATTCTAGCCTTATAAAGTGAGTTTGGGAATGTCTGTTTCTTTCACTTTTCTTTTTTTTTGGAAAGTTTGAGAAGAAAATATTAATTCTTCTTTTAAAAAATGGTAAAATTTGCCAGGGAAGCTATCTGGTCCTGCCCTTTCTCTGACCAGTCTCCTTACTACTAACTTGTCTATTCCGAATTTCTATTCTTTCCTGATTCAGCCTTATTAAATTATATGTTTCTAAAAATATTTTTATTTCTTCTAGCTTGTCCAGTTTCTTAGCATATATTAACCTCTAAAAACTCACAGAAGCCTCTAATGATCTTGTGTCTGTGTTATAAATTGAAATGTCTTCTTTTCATTCACAATTTTGATGATTTGGGTCCTTTTTCTTTTTTTCCTTGGGTAGTCTAGATAGTGTTTCTCAATTTTATTTATATTTTCAAAGAATCAGGTGTTAGTTTGGTTAATGTCTCTATTGTATTTCTACTCTCTGTTTCATTTATTTCTGCTCTGATCTTTATTATTTCTTTCCTCCTGCTAACCTGGGCTCAGTTTATTCTTTCTCTAATTCCTTAAGGCATAGAGTTAGGTTGTTTAATTGGAATATTTCTTGCTTCTTAATGTAGATATTTATTGTTATGAACTTTCCTCTTAGAATTGTTCTTACTATATCCAATAAGTTCTGGTATAGAATTTTTAGTTGACTGTTACTATTACTGTTTTGAATATATCATTCTATTCTCTCCTGGCCTGAAAAGTTTTGTTGAAAGTCCACCAATAGTCTTATGGAACTTCCTTGGTATGTAACTTATTTTCTGGTGTTGCTCTTAAAATTCTTAACTGAGTTAAAATTGCTTTTACTATATGCTTCATCCTTTTCCCTTTCTCTCTTTCTGAGATTCCCATATTGTGGGTATTGTTTCTTCTTCTTGTGTCCTCTAAATGCTGTAGGCTTTCTTCACATTTTTTTTTCTTTCCCTTTCCTCTTCTGACTGGATAATTTCCAATGTTGTACCCTACCGGTCCCTCATCCTTTTTTTCTCCCTGTATGTTGAATCTACCATTAAAACTTTCTATTGAATTCTTTAGTTTAGTTATGTACTTTCAACTCCACAATTTCTGTTTGGGTATTTTTTCTTTGTGTGTGTGTGCGTGTGTGTGTGTGTGTGTGTGTGTGTGTTTTGAGAGACAGAGAGAGACAGCGTGAGCAGGGGAGGGTCAGAGAGAGAGGGAGACACAGAATCCGAAGCAGGCTCCAGGCTCTGAACTGTCAGCACAGAACCCGTCTCGGGGCTTGAACCCACGAACCGTGATATCATGACCTGAGCCGAACTGGGACACTCAACCGACTGAGCCACCCAGGCGCCCCTGTTTGGGTATTTTTGATAGTTGCACTTTGTTAGTCAAACTTTTATTCTTCATGCATTGTTTTATGAATTTCATTTGGTTGTCTGGTTGTTTGTGTATTTGTTTGTTTTGTATAGTTCACTAAGCTTCTTTAAGAGGATTATTTTGAATTCTTTGTCTGACAGTTTATAGATCTCCATTGCTTTAGGGGCAGTTATTAGAGCTTTATCAATTTTTTTTTCTTTGCCTGTTTTTTTTTTTTTTTTTATAATCCTTGATTCTTTACATTGGAATACATTTGAGTAATCAGACTTCTCTTCCAGACTTAACAAATTTGCTTTGGCAGAGATTATTCGTTATCAGTTACCTCAGTTTGGGTTTCTAGTTGTATCTTTTGGTATTACCTTTGGGCAGGTAGGGCCAAAGTTACCTTTGGTGAGACAACTGCGTTCTGAGAACAGAAATGGAGGTGTGTGTCTCTTACTGAAAACACTTGCATTGGACTGCTGGCTTGGGCTCTGTGGTTGCCTGAATTCTCTGGTCATGCTTACTTAAATAGTCTGGACTGGATACTATTGTCAGTACCAGAAGTGGTCATGAATTAGCCTGCCCTCACAAGGCAGGAGACTATGGCCCAGGGCTGGAGAAGCTCGTTGTTTGTGGTCTTGAACCAAGCCTATGTGTGTACTGGATTCTCTTTTCAGATGAGACCACCAGTATTACTTTGCAATGAAGGAAGCCATAGGCTGCGCTCTCTGTTCAAGTGTCACTGTGCATGGGACAGTTGAATAAGCTATGCAGTTTCCCATGTGCTTAGAGCAGGTTCCCTGGTCAGACAAGCTGAAGATTTTTATCCAGTGATGTGTGGGGCTATGAAGTAGATTCCCTGACTGGATACTGTGGAAGAAGCAACTTTAAAACTGGTAAAAGTATCTTTTATCTGAACTCAAGCTGATCCATTCCCAAGTTCCATGGCTGAACTGGGACACTAGATTTGCTCTGTTGATTTTGTCTACCAGTTTCCCAAACAGGGTCTCCTGTTGGGAGGGACCAGGAGCTACTCTCAGCCCTGGTTACAAATGAATTCCTGTGTTCCAGCTCTGCTATGGAGACCACACAGATTCTGGGAGTTGTCACCAGACTCTGGTTGGAAAATGTACTCTCTATTGGGTGGGGATGTGACTCAGCACTTTGCTCGGACATGGCCAAACCAAAGTTTAGGGCCACAGAATTTTTCATTTGAGGATCAGAATAAGGCAGATTCTGCCCATTGCTGAGTTCCCTGGTCAATGCACCCCTGACTTTGTTCTATAGATGAGCAAAGCTGCTGGTTGGGATTACTACTTGGGTACTGCAGGTATGAACTCAGTCTGCCAAGATTCTTGTGCTGGTTGGTGCAAGTTCCTCCTCCTTCTTTGTCACAATCAGAGGCCTGCACATTCCACGGCAGTTTCTGTGGTGTGAGATCAGAGTAGGGGCTCCTGAAAATTGACCCACAATGCTAGGGGAAGTCTGTTATCCTCCCTAGGTTCTCTTTCCCCATTGGAGGTGCTGGAGGCTAAGGGGAGACCTCTGTGTTGGCCTGGGGGCGGGGAGGCAGGACAGCAATGTTGTCAGTGTGTAGCTGCTTCTCTTACCCTCATAATGCTGTTTGTCTTAGTGTTTGTGATGTAGGGGGTGCTTCAGCCTCTCCTCATGTTTTAGGATTGTCTTCTTAGTGTCTTATTGAAACATTCTTAGCTGTTTTTGTGAGGAGGAGCAAAGTCATAAACAACCATCTTGGTAGTTGTCACTCCACCTGCCTATTTAATCGTGAGTTTATACTGTATAACAGCTTTATTCACAGCCTGCATGCACTGAAAATGCCCACAACATATGGGTGCACAGCCCAGCTCCCTCTTGTTAGGGTCCTCCTGGGTCATTTGGAGCACTGGGTATTCATATTTCCCACCCACAATAAGTGCACTTCCTGTCTCATCTTTCCTATCTACACCCTGCTCTACATAACAGCACATAGTGCATAGCACCATCTTTTTAATTATTTTCATTCCTTTCATAACTGAGTGTGTAGCCATGTGTGCATGCAGGTGTGTATGTGTTTGTATAAATAGATACAATGTCCTTTGGGTAATATGTATATATGGATGTAAAGTCTATGCATATATAGTTGTGTGTGAGTAGGTACACATTTTCAGATATTAGATGATTGACAGAAGGAAAGCAGTATAACACAATGATTAAGAGCTTCTGTTCCAGAGTCTTCAGATCTGGGCAAAACCCTCACTCTGCCCTTTACTAACTTTTGATCTTAAGTAAGTTACATACATAATGTCATTAAACATCCATTGTCTGGAAAATGAGGACAATAACATATGGTTTTTAGAGTTTTTAAAAGAATTCATTAGACTCAATAGTATAGTGTCAGCCTAAATATTAGTTGTTATTGTTAAAAGTATAATAAAATGGCATTTGAAATTTAACACAGAACAAAGGACAAATATAAAGTTGGAGAAGAAAGAAATATGTTGAAAGGGAAAAATAAATGTTTCTGTGTGTTTGCACATCCTCGAATGAGGACCCCTCCATCCCTCTTCTTTCCCTTGGTTGTTAAAACATTTGGAGTGGTCTAGTGAGTAGAACACGAGTACTCAGCATCCACTCCTTTCTATGGGTTGGTTGTGGAGTGAACTTTGACCATTTTCTGGTGCTGCTTGTCACATATGTGGAGTCAGTTGAGATTCCAGAACAGTTTTGTCCCAAAAAGCTCACATGAAAGGAGTTGTGTTCCAACAAACTGAGGAGTATCCCTACTTCCTATTGAAACATGGACTCTTCAACCATCTTTTGATGACTCTCTACATAGACGGCCAAAGGCAGAAGGCAAAGCAAGACAAGGCATGGAAATCAGTGTCTTCTGCCAGGTTCCAGAAGCTAACTGGCTGGGAGATGAGAAACCAGAGCATCCACCTGTACCTCAGTTCTGAGGAGCCTGTGTTAGAAAGTAAACAAAAGATCTGGCTCTCAGGGACTCTTAAGCCATCCTCCCTGGAAACCAGCTTCACTCAAAAATGTTTAATTAACATGCTCCCACCTTCTTAAAAATAGGAAAGAAAAAATCAATAAACACTAAATGGTTACAATCCTTGGATCAAAGTGGTTTTAAAGAAGGTTGTGTTCAGCTTTACCCTTTCCCTTCTCAGACTAACTGCAAGCAAAAGATGGGACTGGTTTTCCAGGAAGGGGGTACTGACATGTCCTCAATGTGTTATATGAACAACTTGTCCCAAGGCAGTCATGGCCTCACCCATAGCTGGATTTGTACTAAAATGGGAAAATTCCAAAATCTACCTCCAAAACCTTGATCCTTTATCCCTGGAAGTGAGATTGTTTACTAAGCTTAGCATTTTGGTGTAATGATGGAATATGGATCCAATTAGTCCAATTATTTTGAACAAAACAGACCTCGGGGCCTTTGCACCTGTTTCCTCTGCCTGGATGCTCTTATCCCATATCTTCCAGACTAGCTCCCTTAGCAACAGTGTGCTTTTATTCAAACACCATTTTCTTAGTGATGCTTTCTCTGATCCAAAACTTCAACAGCTTATCTCCCATCTTGTTCTTGGCCTTGGTCAAAATATCACCTAGCCTTCTCTTCATCTGTAAAATGGGGTAATGGTAATGGCACCTACACACAAAGTTGTTGCAAATAGTATGTTTATAACATGCAAGACTTTTAAGCAGATCTTGATACATGATATGTGCTTTAAAAGTGTCCACTGTGGGGGCCTGAGTGGCTCAGTAAGTTGAGCATTCAACTCCTGGTTTCAGCTCGGTTCATGATCTTGAGCTTCATAGGTTCATGCCCCACAACAGGCTCTGCGCTGACAGTGCAGGCCTTCTTGGGATTCTCTCTCTGGCTCTCCCCTGCTCATGCTCTCTCTCTCTCTCTCAAAATAGATAAATAAACTTAATTTAAGAAATAAAATAAAAGTGCCCGCTATGACTGTTCCTCTGAGCAATGACCCCCAATAATTATTAAGTACCTACTATGTGCTGGGAACTATGCTAACTTCAACTTTCACTGCATGGACTAATATATGTAAGGTGCTTAGAATATTACTTAGAACATACTAAGTACATAATAAATATTAGTTATTCCATTTTGTCTCTAATATGCAAACTGTACAGTGAGGTAAATATGATTATTATTCTCAGTTAGCTTGGTGAGGTTATTTACCTCTCCTCAAGTCAGCCTGCTGGTATGGTGCAAATCCTTAGAGCCACCTCAAGTCCCCCACCACAAGGCATTTGTTATGGGGCTACTGACCTGCATCGGTCATTCCAAGGCACAGTGTTATTGTTTGCTTGTGTACTGGCCTATTCTTGCATAGTGAGCTTTAATAACTATAAGAGGAAACTCTGAAACTTCTTGGGTCACCAAAGTTCAGATTCAATTTTTTTCTTTTATAAGGATGAGTTGCATGCAATTTATCATACGGGGCCTGTTGATTGAAATTGTTTAAATTGGCTCAGTACAGACACTATAAATCCAGAGCATACAGCTTCTGAACCGACCTGGATTGGGATCTGAGGTTGTGGCTTTTCCCTGAGGGCTTTCAGTATATTTGCTGCCCTATAAAACCAAATTTCCTTCTGTTCCTTTCTGTAGCAACTGCTGCCTGGCAGAACCACACCTGCTTGCCTCATAGCTTAAGCTGATGAATTGGGGAAGCAGTCCAGGGGTAAAGAGAATAAGCAGAAACAAACACTGACATCTTCTTAAGATCTTAGAGTCAAGAAGAATTATCAGAATTAAAGAGAGAAGTGGGCGACAGTCAGCAGGTGAGCTGGACAATCACAGATTTGAGTGGCAGCAGCTCTTTCAGGGGTATCCTCAAATAGCACTCACTAGAAGGGCTTGGTTTTTTTTTTCAGGGCCTGAAATTGCCTCTTGCCTCAGCAGGAGCAGGTCATCACTGCCAAGGGTCATTCTTGAAGTTGAGGAAACAGTACCCTGGATCTCTAGCCACCAGGCTCAGAGCCTGTCCCAGGAGGGTATTGGGAAATAAGTTGCAGAGGAGCATTTTGCATGGAGGCAGGCTACCTATTAAGCTCTGTATTATGCCTACATCAAACTCAGAGGGAAGCTGTTCAAATGGGGTGATGGGAAAAGTCACCACAGGTAGGACCAGGGAAGGGAGATAGAAAGGAGAGAGTACACTAATGTATCATTGGAAGGAAAAGAAAATGTGTGACCTGATGGGGCTCTATTAATAGAAAGAAAGAGAAGAGGAACACAGTCAAACAAAACAGCAGGTGTGGGGATGAGATACAGATAGGCAGGGATGAAGAGAGGATGATCAGAGACAAAGTGGGGATCAAGGAGGGAGAGAGAAGGGAGAAGTGGCCTCACTGAGTTGATGGAGATGGGTGATATTGCAAAGAAGACTTCTTCTCAACAGGGGCCTGAGTGCTGGCCCACACAGCAGCCTCGGCTCTTTCATTGCTGCTTCCATGTGTCAGGGCCAAGCTAATAGCATGCCGACAAGGGTGCCCTGAGCAAAAGGCATGCAGACTGGAGGACCCAGAGCCTACTTCTCTTTCCTTCCTTTTATTTATACATAAAATGTTCAAATTTTGGTATAATATTCAGATATACGATAAACAACAAATTGATCCCTGGAGGGGAGCTAGTTGAATAGCATATATCACAAAATAAAACTCGTAGACCTGGTTGCTCCCTTATGAGTACATTACAACCTTGTTTAAGTGTCTCATTAGAGAACACATGGAGAATGAGGCTTTCTGGGCAGAGGGGCAAATAATGCCTTTTTCTCCAGGGAATGAGGGACAACCCAGACTTAAGGGTGCAGGTAGGGCATCATGGTGGGTACACTGGACAAATAAGGCCTATGTGATGAGCATGTGAGTGTGTGTATAAGGTGAAGGAAATGCCAGGCATGAATTAATAGAGAGTCCCAGCCATATGAGAAAACATGGGTGAGTCATAGGAAGGGAACACGGCGACTCTAAGTCAAGCTATGAAGCCAAGCTATCTTCGGTCTGAACCAACTTTCTCACTAGCCATTTCTCTCCCATCTCTTCTTTTCTTTCTGCTCAGAATGAAATATCAAAGTTCTCAAACTTTTTTTTTAATGAAAAAACTGCTAGCTATTCTGATAAATATCTTAGAACACAACAATAAACTATTGGATAAGAGTAGAACAGCCTTATACAGATTTTTTTTTCAGTCCTTCCTGGCTCAACAATATTCTTTGAAAGTCATGTATTATAAAAATAAAAATAAACACTGTTTTATGCAATAGACACCTGAGTATATGTGACACTATTATGTCACAAGTATTCCTCAATTTCTTTTTTTCTTCTTTCCATTACCTCTTCTTGCTCTGAAGCATGAAAGGAAGAGGAGAAGGGGAAGCAGTTGGAATAAGACTTAAAGAGGAGAATGGAAATGGGGAAAGAGGAAGAAGAGGAAAACTGAAGAAAGGAGAAGGGGGAAGAAGGGATGAAAGGAACATCAAGATTGGTCATGGATTGGCATACAACTTTTATAAATTAAAATGCTGAAAATCAGACTCATTGCCAAAAATTTTTAAATTGTTTGATTTTTCTTTTAAATAGAGAAGAGAAATGCTGTGAAGGTGGTAGGATGGAGCTAAAGGCAAGTTAACTTTTACTCATTAGATTAAGACCATTTTCTGTTTTTGGCAAATACTATTCTGCTTTGAGACTGGAGAGGGTGGTTGAGTGGGGAGTTTTATGTATTCTCTAAGCAGAGTAGAAAGAGAATCCCAGAATTAGAAAATAGGGAATAATCAGATTCTGCTTAATGCCTTTCCTTGCATCCAGAGGGATTACACCTAAGCCACTTAAGCTCAAGTCACAAGGGCTGCAGTTGGTCCCATTTCTATTAAAATCTCCCTAACGGGAGAGCACAGTATTTTTTTTAAGAGGAAAAAGAAAAAAGCTGATCGTGGTACTAGTGTAACTCTAAATGATACTAGTTCTTCTGATCACTCAATGATGCAGTATGTTTGCCATCTAATTTCATCCAAAACACCCTAAACTGAAAATAAAGTGCTGTTTAATAGGCATGCAAAGATGTCATTTCATTTTGCTGAATGTTCTAGTAGCAACTACTAATTATTTCAATGTATTTTTTTTTCCTGTAATTATTTGAAACAGACTATTCAAAGCTCCCCATTAACTTCAAAAATATTTCGGTGTCCTACAGAAATTCAATAGTATAAATTTAAATAGCTTTTTCCCTCCTTTCTTCAATTTGCTGGGAATACAGCTGCATGAGGTTTAGGGAGGAAACACATCTTATGCAAACAGAAACAACCAAGGAAGAATAAAAAGAAAGAAATTCCATTCTTAACCCCTCTCCTGATACTTCTGGGCCCCTTTCTTGCCACATTCAATTTTCTTCTGGTTGTTATGGGAAAGTTACAGAACTAATCTCCCAAGATGCTTGCTGCTTATACTTTCTACTGGCCAGTAAGAGGCTAGACGACCAATGCCCAAAGAGCAGATACAAGGTACACAGAGTAGAATGGGCTGAGGAAGGCAGCAGGGAGGAATTGCATCACCCCTTTTGGCCATTTACAAATCACCCTCCTCACAGAACAAAGCCCTTATTTTTTATTGATATCAGTTGTTTGGAAAAATAATGAAGGACCCAGCCTTACTGTGACCACCTGCAACCAAGCCACCCATAGGTCTGCTCTTCTGGGCTTAGGTGACCTTAACAGGTATTCTAGTGTCCCTCTGAAAATGAGGGTATTACCATATCTCCTCCTCTCCTGATGAAGCACATAGCACAGCCACATTTCAGCAACATCAGGGGAATAAGAGAGAGCTGGGGTTTGGCCTGTTGCTCTAAGAGAAGACACACAGATATCACATCTGAGGAACAGCAGCCAAGAGCATCTTATTCACAGTCTAGCTATGTGAGGGGGAGGAGAAGTGTTAAGTTTATGGATCGTATTGAATTTAAGTTGTTATCATTTTAAAATTGGTATTGTAAGAGATTTTATGTAAGCCTCATAGTAACCACAAGGGAAAATTCTGCAATAATTATACAAAATAACACAATAATGCAGTCAAAGAATACTGATATCAAAAGACATCAGATAACAAAAAAGCAGTAGAAAAAGTGATAGGAACAATGGATTTACAAAATAACCAGGAAAAAATTACAAAATGGCCCTATTATATCCTTACCTGTCAGTAATTCCTATAAATATAAACAGATTAAATTTTCCAATAAAAAGGAATCTAATGGGTGAACGAATAAAACAAACAAACAAACCCAAGAAAACCAGATCCACTATTATTCTGCATACTAGGTACTCACTTTATCTTCAAAGATGTACATAGACGAGAATGAATGGATGGAAAAAGATATTTCAAGCAAATTATAGACAGTCCCCAAAAAGATAGTATTGCATAAGCTCTACTTATATCATACAACATAGACTTTAAACTAAATGGTCAAAGAGACAAAGAATGTCATTATATAAAAATATACCAGTCAATACATAAATATTTATGCATACAACATGAAAGCATGCAAATATATAAAGCAAAAACTAAAAGGGCTAAAAGAAAAAATAAATACTAATATTTGGGAACTTTAGTACCTCACTCTCAACAATGAATAGATCATCCAGAGAATAAATAAAGTAACAGTGGATTTGGACAACATTGTAAACAAAATGTACTTAACAGACATATGGAATATTCTATCCAACAATAACAAATACACATTCTTCTCAACTACACATGGAATAAAATCTAGAATAAACTAAATGTTAGGCCACAAAACAAGTCTTAGAAAATTCAAAGTTTAAAAAAAAAAGAAAACTCAAAGTTTAAATCATACAAAGTATCGTCTCTGCCCACAAGGCTGTGATAAAAGAAATCAGTAAGAGAAGAAAGTAGAAAATTCACCAACACATGGAGCTTAAACAAGAGTCTCTTGAAAATTAATGGGTCAATGAAAACCTAATAGTGAAATAAAAACAAAATTGAGACACAAGAAAATAGAAACACGATATACCAGAATTTATGGGATGCAGCAAATGTAGTTTCAAAAAGGATGTTCATAAAAAAAAATACCTATGTTAAGAAACAAAAAGGATCCTAAACAAACAACCTAACTTTAGGACTTAAAGAACTAGAAAAATAACAAACTGAACCCAATATTAGCAGAAGAAAGGAAATAATAATGATCAGAACAGAAATAAATGAAACAAAGAAGAGAAAAACAATAGAACAGATTAAGAAAGCTAAGAGTTGGTTCTTTGAAAAGCTAAACAAAATTGGCAAACTCTTAGACTAATCAATCAATTAATTAATTAAAAGTAAGCAAGAGAGAGGGGCGCCTGGGTGGTTCAGTCAGTTAAGCACCCGACTTCAGCTCAGGTCACCATCTCACAGTTTGTGAGTTTGAGCCCCATGTGGGGCTCTGTGCTTACAGCTCAGAACCTGGTGCCTGCTTTGGATTCGTGTCTGCCTTTCTCAGTCCACCTCCCACCCTGCTCATGTGCTCTCTCTCTCTCTCTCTCTCAAAAATGAATTTAAAAACATTTAAAAAATTTAAAAAGAGAGAAATAATCGAAATCAATAAAATTGTAAATAAAACGGATACATTACAACTGATACTACAGATATTCTAACAATTATAAGAGACTACTATGAAAAATATACATCAACAAATGGAACAACCTAGAAGACATAGAAACTTTCTTACAAGCATACAACTTACCAAGCCTTAATTAGGACGAAATGGAAAATCTGAATAGGACAATTACTAGTAAAGAAATCGAATCACTAAGGAAAAATTTCCCAACAAAGAAAATTCTGGGACCAGTTGGCTTTCCTGGTAAATATTACTAAACATGTAAAGAACAATGTATAGCAAATTTTCTCAAACTTTTCCAAAAAAATTTTTTGAAGCAGAGGAAACACTCCCAAACTCATTTTACAAGGCCAAAGCTATTCTCATATCAAAACCAGGAAGGGACACTATTAGAAAAGAAAACTACAGCCAAAATCAATGTAATATTATTAAGCTATAAAAAACAAGGAAATCTTACTATTTTCAACAATGTGGATAGATCTTGAAGGTATTCTGCTAAGTAAAATAAGTCAGCCAGAGAAAGACAAATGCTGTTTGATCTCACTTATATGTGGAATCTAAAAACAACAATTTCAACAGCAACAAAAACACAAACTTCTAGAAAAAGAGATCAAACTTGTCTGATTACCAGAGGCAGAGTGGAGGGTGGAGATTGGAGGAAGATGCTCAAAAAGTACAAACTTCCAGTAACAACGATAGCTAACACTGCTGTAGGATATATAGGAAAGGTGTTAGGAGAGTACATTCTAAGGTTCTCATCACAAAGAATTATTTTCCTTTTTTTTTCTTTTTTTCTTTCATTTTTTTAATTGTATCCATATGAGAAGCTAGATGATAGCTGAATTTACTGTGGAAATCATTTCACAATATATGTAAATCAAACTATCATGCAGTATGCCTTAAACTTATGTGATGTATGTCAGATATCTCTCAGTAAATCTGGAAAAAACAAACAAATAAACAAACCAAACAGAAAAGCATAGTGTATTTATTTAATCATGCTACTTAATCCACAGCTGCATCTCAGAGATCAAGAAATGGGGGGAGGAGTTACAGAACACATAGCTTTTTTCTAGAAGAGTCTCCGCTTTTACGTATATATATTTTATCTCCCATTTAATCTCTTAAGAATACCTAAAAAGAGAATAAAAGGCACAGAATAAGGAATATAGTCAATGATATTGTAATAAGGATATATGGAGACATGGTCGCTACACTTGTGGGGAGCATAGCACCACATATAAACTTGTCAAATCACTATACTGTATGCCTGCAACTAGCATAATATTGTGTGTCAACAATGCTCACATTTAAAAAGATACCTAAAAACAAATCTCAATTAGATGGAAATTAATCAAATAATATTTACTTGAGACAATAAGGAGTTACCTGAGGAATGATGAATTGACAAAGCAATACTTCCAAAAAGAAGTGAGTTCTACCTGGACAGTACAGAAAGCCCAAGAGTCAACTTTTGGGCATTATTTTTATCTGCAATGCTTAGAGCAAGGTCCTTTAGGAATATTCCCACCAGGGAACACAATTAGAGAACAGAGCCAAATTTTGTCCCTGCAAGGTATGCTGAGAAGCTATGAAGACACTTCTCTGAAGCCCATACTATGGGTTCTACAGGAGCTTCAAGTTAGATTTTTTCCTGCTTCTGGAGAACTGACTTTAAAGTTAATAATAGTTTGCTCATCTCTCTCATTTGTACTGACTGCAAACGTTGGTAAGTGAAATGTGACTATTATATATAACTTAATGGTGTTCAAAATCCTTTCATGTATAATCATCCTTCAATATTCCTAGTACCCTCATGTGCTCACTTGGTGGGTGAGGAAATGGGCTCTGAGATGGAATGTATGTTCCTAAACTCATCCAAGCTCTTAAATAGCTAAGTGGGGGGATCTTTTTCTTTGGACTGCCTAATATCTCCTCCAATTACTTAATCAATACTTCAAGCTAGATGTCCCATGAGTACATCATGACATATATGTTCATTGCCATTTCTCTAAAGATGCTTATCGTCCTTAAATGTCCTGTCTTTAATTACCCATAACCATCAGTGAAACCTAAACCATGGAAGTCAGCCTTAATTTCTCCCTCTCCTTGATGCTATGGTCAACCAAATCATTGGTCATCATTTTTACCTGTAAGTCGTTTATGAACTTTCCTCTTCTCCAGTTTACTAAACATATCGTCTTCTACTTACATTCCTATCTATCACCAGATTTGTCCCCTCCGGTTCATCCTCCATACAGAACAATTTTTTAAATTCAGGATTTGGCCAGTTCAATTCCCACTTAAAAGCCCTCAGTGGTGGGGCACCTGAGTGACTCAGTCAGTTTAATGTCCGATTTCGGCTCAAGCCATGATCTCATGGTTTATGGGTTCAAACCCTGTATCAGGCTCTGTGCTGATAGCTCAAACCCTGGAGCCTCCTTCTGATTCCATGTCTTCCTCTCTCTCTACCCCTCCCCCTCTCATATACTGTCTGTCTCTCATAAATAAAAAAATTTTTTTAAAGCCTTTGGTGGAGGTACCTGGGTGGCTCAGTTGGTTGACTAAGGTCTGACTTCAGTTCAGGTCATTATCTCACAGTTCGTGGGTTTGAGCCCCACATCAGGCTCTGTGCTGACAGCTAGCTCAGAGCCTGGAGCTGTCTTCAGATTCTGTGTCTCCCACTCTTTCTGACCCTCCTCTGCTCACGCTGTCTCTCTCTCTCTCAAAAATAAATAAAACATTTAAAAAGAATAAAGAAAAAGCCCTTGGTGGCCCCTCAAGTCCCTCAACATTAGTTGGGAGTCTGGACTTCATACCACTCACTCCTTTTCCTCCAGATAGTGCCTAGAGGTGTGCTGAGTGGAAGATCTTAAGGCCCCAAGGTATATAGTTTGAAAATCACTGGCTTACAGAATAAAATGATTTTACCATGCAGTGAAAGCCCCATATGACCTGGCCTTAGTTTATCTCTTCAGTCTGATTATTAGTCACTTACTGTCTTTCAGTTTATACTCTACATGAAAAATCCTGAGAAAATAATAAATATTATTTTTCTATTTTTTTTTACAGATGTGACAACCAAGTCATGGTATGATTAAATAATATGCTCAAGGAGACACAGTGATCATGTGAAGTAGTGTGAGACCAGAGTCCACACTCCTATCACAACTTTACCTCTATGCCACAGATCAGACCCCTCCCTGATATTTCTGAGCAGAGCGTAGGTTGCTCTTTGTTTCAAAAGAGAGAAGATGCAGAACGTTTCATCCTTGCCTTCAAAAAATCCAAGTAGAAACACTTATGTACTCTGAAATGCAACCAAATAAAAAGTGTAATTAATACAACTATGACAAGGACAATCTATAAAATATTGACCTTATAAGATTGTGAGGATTAAATACAATAAGGTGTATGGAAGCCCTCTGTAAACTTGAAAGCAGAGAGCAGAAGCACAAATGCTCACAAAAGCCAGGTAGGTAGCCTATATGAGTTTAACTATCCAAGTGGGAACAAGGCTTACGAAAGAGTCTTGCACCATTTAAAGAGGCGGTAGCTACTCAGTTCTAACAACCTGTTGGCAGGGATTCAGAAAGTATGCCAATATTGCCAATATTTCTAATTTTTTGAAAAAAAAACTTCTGAATTTGTGACCAACCCCCAGTTATTTTTTAATCATTGTGGATCAAACGAAGTACCAGGAATCTGAGAGAGGATTTAGTCATGAGGCTGCCAATTTGCAACCTCTGTCTTGTAAAGGACTCCAGGGGTGCTGACTTTGTTTTTAAGAGCTATGGAATCTCACAGTGAAAACCACCTCAGGACAGAGGAATTTGGAGTCTAGAGAGCTGTCATCTCTAGGTGGTGTGGTTTTAGCAGGGTCCAGAAGAAGGAGACTCTCATGATTGAAGATAGGAAGCAAACATGATAGGTGGGAATCATCAAACAGGCAGAAAATTAGAAGTGTCTGAATCAATCTGTTCTTTACAGTCAAAGGACTCAATCAAGGTGGAAAACAATACAGAGGAGACTAAAATCAATGAATTCCAAATGGTTTGGTTTTTGAACCTTAGTTCCAAAAGGGAGTCACATAAAATACTGCTAATATTTTCCCTAGGCACTTTAGTTTGTTCACTCCCCCCACCCCAAAGAAAGCATAAGAAAACAAAACAAAACACTATCCCTTTACACTGAATTTTGTGCAAGACTCATAAATTGGAGCCTGTCACTCTTCTGCTTAGAACCTTTTATGACTTCCCCTACTATATTCAAGGAAATAAAAACCAAATTTGAAAATTTCAGCAGATAACCAGAAACTATAAAAAAAATTAAAAGGATAAAATAAAAATTGAAACATAAAACACAATAAACTGCCTTTCCCCCAAGTCTCTTTATTCTGTCCTCCTCATCTCAATGGATGGCAAGTCTATCCTTCTAATTGCTCAGTACAAAGAACCTAGAGTCAAGACTGACAGACTCTCCAGCCTCTCTCATATCCTACATCTAATTTGTTAGAAAATTTTGTTGGCCTTACCTATAGAATATATCCATATTCCAGCACTTCTACCATCTCCACTGCTAATACCCTCACTCTGGTCAACATCATATCTCAGCTGGATTATTGCTATGGTTTCCTGTAGCTCTCATCCTCTATCCTTGCCTTCTCTATTAGGAATTATAGGCTCCATTGCGGTATTCAAATAAATATCATTAATCCCTCAGTGACTTAACCAACAAAGTTATTTCTCACTCACTTTCACATTAAACATAGATTACTTAAAGGAAAAAATCTCTTCGCTGTAGTTTCTTACCAAACCAGACTGACAAAACATCCATCATTGCAGGTCCTGTGATGGAGAAAGAATTGCCTAGAGGCCCTTAAAAGCTTCCACCAGGAAGTGAAACACAGAACTTCTTGTCACATCTCATTGGTCAAGCTATGGCCATGCCTAACTTTAAGGGGTCAGGAAAGTGCAATTCAACAGTGTCCCAGGGAATCATAAATAATTTGTTGATAGCACTAATGACTATGGCACCCTCCTAGGATCTGTTCTCAACCTACTAGACCACATGAACATTTTAAAACATAAACCAGATGATACCACTCTTCTGTTCTCCATTTCCCTCTGTGATTACTACAAGGTGCTACATGATCTGATGTCTCCTCAGTTCTCTGGTCCCATGTGTCCTACTTCTCATTTCTTTGCTCACTCCATTCTGGTGCTACTGACCTCCTTACTTTTCCTCAAACAATCCAGGCACACTTTCATCTTTAGGCTTTTGTGCTGGCTTTCCCTCTCTGCATAGAATACTCTTCCATAGATATATGCATGACTATGACCTTCAAGTTTTTAATCTCACCTCCTTTAAGTTTTTATTCAAATGCCATCATATTAAGATTGCATACAAACATCTGTGTGTTTGACTAGATGATCCATAGCTCTAGCCACATTATCTTGAGTGATTTACTAATTTTTCAAAGTTTCTATAACCTCTCACAAAATTAAAGTTATGGTACTTACCTTGCTGTGTTATTATGAAGATTGAATGAGGAAACACACACATGGAGCTACACTTTAGTTGTTGTCAACATGATGCTCATCCTTCTTTGCCATTCCCAAACATAAAATGCACAATGTCCATTTAATAGTAATTTGCAGAATTCCATTCCATTCTTTATTGGACTGGAAGAGATCTTAAAATTATCTAGTTTAGTGTTACAAAATTATCCCCAGATCTTCATTGGTGCTAACTAAAATACAACAAAGCAAAAATAAGCCAAAACCAAAACCAAGTCCCAAAATTTTATGGCCAAGTAAGTGGGGAATGGGGAGTTTCTCCTATTATGGTTACTCTTTGGAGATTAAGAACTCACATAAGCACAGCAAAAGTTCTGGGAATCTTTACAGGAATCTGAGAGAGGATTGACACAAGAACCCTTTTTTTTCACATTAATGATTATTAACATCCTGTAAAGCTAATGTCCTGTCAAACACAACTTGGGGAAAGTTGATGTACTATAAATTTCATGTTTACCTGAAAACTGCACCATAGATCAGAGAGGTTAAGCACTCATCCCACTGTGGTACAAAGGCAAGGTGACATTCACCATGATTTGGATATAGTCCAGGGTCAGGTTTTCAATTTTGGAGATACTTCATAAGAAATAAAGGCATTAAACATGAAAAACTGTGGCTCTCGCAGTCTATTTTCATTCTCTTGCTTTGTTTTTGCTGAAAGTGATCCTCTTCCTTTTAACCTCCAGCTCCTCAATCCATTTTGAATTTCAGGGTGCACAAAATATGTAAGGAAATTTTTGAAAACTATGTCTAGGTAGAACTGTTAAATAGTATTTGTATGTGCCAATGTGTCTTGCTAGACTGCATATCTAAATCAGAGAGAAATTGTTCTATAAATAACAGTAATAATCACCCCATTGCTTTACCTTCCAGGAGAGCTCACAGACCAAAAGTTACAGGTAATCTGCCATTTCCTATCCTCTTCTTTCCCTCAAAGCCATGATCAATCCACCACATGCTCATGTATTCATCATTTTCTCATATTCTGTGCAGTGTGACAAAGTAGACATTTACAGATGAGGTGCAAGTGACTCGGGCCAGAGTTTGGACATATACTGTTGGAAACACTCTTCTTATCTGAGTATTGTGATATTTTCTTCCTCAGTGTTCCTTGGTTTATGAAAAAAGAAAAATCAGGGTGGGGTGCCTGAGTGGCTCAGTTGGTTAAGCGCCAGACTCTTGGTTTCAGCTCAGGTCATGATCTCATAGTTTGTGAGATTGACCTTTGTGTTGGACTGTTATGACAGTGAGGAGCCTGTTTAGGATTCTCTCTCTGCTTCTCTCTGTCCCTCCTGTTTGTGCTTGTTCTCTCTCTCTCTCTCTCTCTCTCAAAGTGGATAAGTAAGCATTTTTTAAAAAACTGTGTATAAGAGCTATCTCTGAAGTGATATCTACATCTATATTATTATTTTTGTCTATGAGGGTTGTCTGTTTCAGTAATGTACAGTCGACCCTTGAACAACATAGGTTTGAACTGCATGGGTCCACTTATATGTGGATATTTTTATTCAAAAATACATTGGAGAATTTTTTGAAGATTTTCAATTTGAAATAAAAAACTTGTAGACAAATAATGTAGCCTAGAAATACTGAATTTTTAAGAAGTTAGATACCATTGTAAGAATCTAGTGCAAATACATGTAACATACAAAATATGTATTGACCTACTGTTAATGTTATCAATAAAGTTTCTGATAAGCAGTAGGCTACTAGTAGTTAAGTTGGGGGGAGACAAAAGTTATTTATGAATTTTTTGCTGTGTGAGGGATCAATTTCCCTAGCTCCTATGTTGTTCAAGAGTCAACTATACTTTATTCTCCGACTTTGTGATAATAAGTGCAAAATCATGTCTCTGGTTGACACATGGTTAAGTTGTAGTTTTTCCTGTCTTCTCTGATTTTTATGAGACCTTGGTTCTCTATAGCTTGTTTATGCCTTATGATTACATTATGTGATGGACAAGGATGATATGACATGAGTAAGTTGAGGGACTGATCAGTGAAGCACCTTGCTCAAGATCAGATATCTAGACAACTCTTCTCATTTAACTCTAAATCCTAAACTGTCTTTATTCATGACTCTTGATCTAGAAAAAGTAGTGTTAAATACCCCTACCTTGTTCCTGAATGGATTCCTGCTAAGTGACTTGGGAACCACACATGGTAGAGTCCAAGGTCAGAGGCAATAAAGCTATACCTGCCCAAGATGGTAGTTCCCCAGCAAGAAGTACACTGCCAACACTGTTGTCCAGTGCTGAACAGACAGACTTTTATCAATCTATCTCCTCACCTAGGCTATCATCAGTAAGAGAAAGATTTCATATAATCATAATGTCAGTATATTTTATGTATAATATATTTCTATGCATTAATCAATAAGATATGTGTACACGTAGTAAAATATATTTCTCCCAAAATAAGAATAGCTTTTGTGTTTGTTTTCTTGATTACAAAAGCAACACTTGTCTATTGCAAACCATATGGAAAACAAGAAAACCTATAGAAAAGAAGGTGGACATCATCACCTTATTTTCCACTCTCCAAAGACAACCAACATTAACTGTTTGGTTGGTACTCTCCATTAGGGTGTGTGCTCACCCTGCTCACATGTCTGTGCATAAAACAACACAAGTTTCTCTAGCTTTGCTTTTCTGACATGATTGCTTCAGTGTCATTCACAAATACCAACAGATTAAATCAGTCTTGGGAGGTGGCACTGGAGAAAAAGAAAATCCTGTCTGCTGTGTCTGTAAAGCATTGGTACTTATCTTTTATAAGGTCTAGACTTCTTTGAGATTTTGATGAAAGCTATGAATACTTTACAGAAAAAATAATCTACCCATACACAATTTTTTTCATATAACAACAAGAAATTCATGGATTTCCTTATACCCATCTATAATTCTCCTAAAGACTTCAGGTTAGAAAGATTCCAACTGTAAAAGAAAAAAAAGATGCATTTAAACAGTTATTTTAACCTACATTTATATATTTATTTGCTTACTTATTTGCTATTTCTCTCACTATATTGTGTCACAAAAGCAGAGACAGTTTATTGTATTCAAAGATGTACATGTATTGTCTGGTAGCTAATATATGTCTCAGTTATTCATGAAATGAATTGAATAAATGAACAAATTAGTGTTTATTGGTATTCCTTCTGTTCCCAGGAGTAACTTCAGCATTTTATAAATAAGTGGACAGGCCAGAGGAGAAATAGGGTGGGAAATGCTGAATCTACCATTTTGATACAAATATAAAAAAGATAGTAGCCTATGGCCATTTGGGGGAAGAGATGGTATTTATTGTTCAACAGGAGTGGGGGGTGTGAACTGTACTTCATCTAGGTAGGGAAAGAACAGTAGTGGCCCAGGTCTCTGAAAACCCTGCCTAATGTTTAGTCACAGGAGGATCTTGTATGTACTTGGTAGAAGTTGTCTGACCCTGATCTATGATGGGAAAGCATAACCTAACATTACCCACCTTTTTCCAGGCTCTCCTTCCCATTTACATTGTTCACAATTCCACTTTTCCTTAAATTCAAGACCAGCATGCTGAAAATCCAGCTTCAGTGCCCCTCATACTCAGTCTCTTTTCTCTAAATCACTGGTGCTATCAGTTACCAGGTTTGCCTCTCAAGTGTTTCTTAGGCTTCTTTCCACTGGGCTCCTTCTTGGGAGCCTAGAATTCAGGCTTGAATATCTAATGCAGCTGGGCATCAGAGAGAAGGAAAGAAGTGCTTCATTCTACTGAGGTATTAAGCAATGTACAGAGCCAGGACGTCATCTCTTGGCCTTTGCTGCATGTCATTACCTTGTTCAGTGCACTCAGCACTAATCGCACTATAAACACAAATGTGTTTGGTGAGCTGAGCAGTGCAAAGCAATAAACTGAATGGGAAGATTAGATGACAGCCATGTGCCCGGGTGAGAGGCTCAGGCACAGGTGGGTGGGAATGAGCATGGGCTAGTGGAGTGGCACTGAGTCTGCTTACCAGATAGCAAGTGCAGCCCTTTAAGATAGGATCATAGGAATGTTCTTGCTCCTTGCCTTTTCCTCTTTCCACTTCACAGCCATTTAAAACTTCCTAGCTTCTAGCCCCAACTGTTAAAATAATAATGCCTGGAACCTAGTAGGTAATCAATAAACACATGCCAATTTAAACAGAGAAACTAATTGATTAAATTACCCCAACATCTATTGAATGCTTCTCTTCCATGTATTACGCTTGCTGCTAGAAATGAGATGAGGTTCCTAACATTGTATAGTCTAAACCAGAAAGGGAAATACACACATAATTTAAAAATGTATAATGTCATAAGAGCTAGAAGAGACTTATGTCATTGTTCTATGAAAATGCAAAGAAAAAAGTGACTCTCGTATCTTACACCTCAGGAGAACATATAAAAAGTGATATGTGAGTCTGTATTTGCTTAATCCACATTGAGGACCTATGGAATGCCAGGTGTTGTGTAAAGCATTTAAAATAAAATGGTGTAAAATCAATTTGGTCCCAAAGGAACTTGTATTTTACCCAGAGAAACAGGCAAATGAAAAGGAATTTGAGTCTAAATGCTTGCAGTAGATTGTAATATTGTTTACAATTGTGTACTCCTCCAATACTCTGTCGGAGTATTATGTATACTCATTCCCTGCCTCCCTGGGAAAGGAGTATAATTTCCTGCCTCATTGATGTTGGGGTTGACCATGTAACTTGCTCTGGTTAGTCTTGTGAGTATATATGACCCATACAATATCTTATGAAGAATTTTACATTCTGTTGATTGTTCCATTCAGCTTCTTGTTTTCCTATGCCAAATGCCCTGAGAGAGAATATCATGTCTCAGAAGAGAGCTACCCCTTAAATGGGAATCCTAGAAAGAAGATTACCTAAAACAGGCTTGAATCTGATCCACAACCTGAAGCAGAGACTCATCAGCCAGCTCTTATCTGCAAACATGCAACATGAACAACAAAGATATCTTTTTTGTTTGGCTGTAAGCTACTGAGACTTTGAAGTTGTTTGTTATGCAATGTAACCTAGTCCAACCTAATACAATGGTATAGTAGAGAGAAGTAGAGAATACAGTGAGAAAACATTCAAGATGTTCAAAAGCCAGTCTGGAGCAATGGTCAGCAAAGACTGACTAGAAGAGGCTCATCTAAGTTGAGTCCTGAGGAACGAAAATTCGGGAGGAGAAGGATGATCCAGGAAGTGGCAACACTCATGTAAGGACCCAGATGTAAGAGCTAGTGATATATTTAAGAGGATATGACAATAGTTTAGTATAGTTGAAGTTTAATTGTGAGCCTATACATGTATAAAGGAGAGTGTGTAGGGCTAGTTGGGGAACAGATTAGTGAGAGACAAGACCAGAAAAACGATCTCATGAAGACCTTTCTGTGCTATGTCAGCAATTTAGACTTCATCTTTTGGACTATAGTCATTGAAGGGACTTAGAAGGGGTAGGGAGTTGGGATAGTCACTTCATATTTGAAAGTGATCATGCTGGTTGCATCTGGAGGATTAATGAGAGAGAGGCAGTTGAAAGACTTTTGCCATACAAATGTGGGAGACAATGTAACCAGAGAGAAAGAAATACAGTCTGGAGATACTCAAGGTCAAGGGCTGGAATCAAGAAGACATGGCAATTGGAGAAGGGTAAAGTAGAGACAGGAATCCTGGGGGACTTGCAGTTTTCAGGGTAGGGGTAGTGAATGAATTCTGATGCCATTCTCTCAACTAGGGAAGTAGTACAAGGATTGGGCTTAGGTGTGGATGATAGGGAGATGAGGGTGAGATCAATTTGGGGCATCTAAGTGAATATGTCCGCTAAGCATTGGATATATGGCCTGGAGCTCAGGGAGAGATGTGGCTAGGGATAGAGATTTGGGGGTCTGAGTGGCTCAGTCAGTTAAGCTTCTAACTTCGTTCAGGTCATGATCTCATAGTTCATTAATTCAAGCCCCAATTCAGGCTCTGGGCTGATGGATCAGTCTCTATCTCTCTGTCTCTCTGTCTCAAAAGAATAAATAAACATTAAAATTTAAAAGAAGTGTGAAAAATGAAGTAGAAATGGTGTAGGAATTATTTCTTTTTGGAACCATGGCTGTGAGGCAGGAAGAGAGATAGATGGGTAGTCTTGGAAACATGTTAGTATGCTATGGGCTGAACTGTGTCCCCTAAGAATTTATATGTTGAAATACTAATTCCTAGCACCAATGAGACTGGTATCCTTATAAAAAGAGAAATTTGGACAAAGAGACATGCATGCAGAATGTCATGTAAAGATTGGAGTCATGATGCTACCATCCAAGGAACTAGTGGAATCCAGAAGAGGGGACTGGAACAGATCCTTTCTCAGTGCCTTCAAAGGGACTATGGGTCTGCTAATACCTTAAACTTGAGCTTCTAACTCCAGAACTCTGAGACAATAACTTTCTATTGTTTATACCATACACTCTATGGTACTTTCTCTTTTAAAACATTTTTAAGCTCATGTATTTTGAGAGAAAGAGAGAGTGAGCAGGGGAGAGGCAGAGAGAGGAAGAGAGAGAATCCCAAGCAGGCTCTGTGCTGACGGCATAGAGCCGCATGTGGGGCTTGAACCCATGAACTCTTAGATTATGACCTGAACCGAAACCAAGAGTCAGATATTTAACTGACTGAACCACCCAGGTGCTCCTATGGTACTTTCTTATGACAGTCCCAGAAAACTAACACAAAGGGTGAGGATGAGGTTTTGTTCTGTGATTTATTTTTTCAAATGGCAATAGGAAAGGTCTGGTAAAAAGACCAGAATTAGAAAATTCTCAGGTTCCTTTGCAATCTCTATACAGATATCCCCCTGTCAATGAAGCCTCTCTTCCCCATCTATTTAACATATCAATTTTTTCCTTCACTTTCCCCTCTTTCTTTTTCTCCATGACAAATTCACTATCAGACATACTATGTAGTAGTAACCTTGCTCACTTATTTACTATATGTCACTTCCCAATAGAATGTAAGCTCTACAAGTTCAGGGATTTTCATCTCTTCTGCTTACTATTGTGTCTCTAGAACCTAGAAGAATCCTGGCTCATAAAAGAAACTCAATAAATATTTGTTGGATGAATGAATGAGTGAATGAATTATAACTTCTTTTTCCAGTGAAATGGGAGGCAATGCCATCTGCTGAGGGAGGAGAAGAGAGCATGACAATGTTGAAAAGAGGTGTCTTAGGAATGATAGCAGTATCATGGTGAAATATTAAGGGACCACTAGCAGTTGAAGACCATGCAATTGTTTGAAAGTTGTGATTTTTTTCCAAAGGTTCTTAGCAGCCTCTGTGAGGAGAATAGGAGACACTTGAATGGATTCAGGGTTGAAGATTTTTTTCAGGTCAATGTAAAGGAAAGGAAGGAGGCATGGACATTTTGGAAACCTGGCAGAAGTATGTTTGAAGTATTAGATGATAGGTTCTTGCCCCGATAAAGAAAAGGAGAAGGCAAATGGGGAGGGGGATTTGATTGACTGGTAAGGAAGAGAAAATATCCCTTATGATGATGAAATTGAGTAACACAGTCTCCATGAGTTGCACACTCTAATGAATGGAGGTATTCCAGGAGAGCCCATATGAGAAGGAGCTGAGATGACCAGACAGGAGATGTGGCATGGGGAAGAGTCTTACATACCATATTTAGGGATTGTTATTATGGAAAAGGCTTTGGACTTGGAATCCAGAGTTAGGCTGCATTTGGACTTGGAAACTTGCTGAAATATGATCATATGTGAATTATTCTCCCTAGGTATCCATTTCTCAGTTTTAAACTAGAGATAATAATAACATCATTCTCATGGAACATTAATGAGGATTGAATGAGATAAGATATGTAAATGCAACTACTATATTTAAGAGAATAAATCAGATGACATATGATCCTGCATATTGCCTGTATAGAATGAGTGTTTAATAAATATTGGTATTCTATTTTGCTGTTTGTTTGCTCATTTTGTTTTCTTTGTAGCTTAGAAGGTTCACTTAGAATGTAGATATGGGCAGAGTACAGAAGAAATGGGAGGGTGTTGATTCATCAGAGGAAGCTTTTTTGTTTTGTTTTGTCAGATAGTTCTCCATTTGGCTTGAGCTTCGTGTCCCAGACTTTCCTAACTGGCTACTCTACCTTAGTCAAACAGTCTGTAGTCTCCTGTGCATGATCTGACCCTCTCTGGGCTTTTGCCATTTTCAGTAAATGCCAATCCTTTCTTCCAATTCCTGATTCTATGAAAGGCTGGCTTACAATTCAGTTCCTTCAGGAATTCCTCCATATTTTATCCTCTGCTACATATTTTCTTAGAGGTTGCTTTTACTCTGAAGTTGTGTTCTCCCATCTTTTCTGAGGCTGATGTCCTTGTCCAACCAGATGTCCAGGTACAGAATTCTAGGTGGGACTTCTTTGCATTTTACTATTTCCCAGCATCTCTTCTGCCTCATCTTAGCTGAGTTTTTAAAAAATACATATTAGACATGATTTCAATATTTTCCTCCAACTTGATCCTCACCCTGCTAAGAATAGTTGCAGGAGGTAATGGAGTGCCTTAGAAAAAAAAATTGTAGATGAATAAGAGGTCTTAATTTATACACACAGCTCTGGTAGTAAGGTAGAAAACAAGATAAATGGTGGAGGAGACTAAAGGGACTTGCAGAGAAGGTAGGTAACATGGAAGTCAAGATGCTTGTCTTGTCAGGAGACTGGGAGAAAAGAGAGACTCATTTGACTTCTGAGTAACTTCTTTTACTTATATGGAATCAGATATTAGGAAAAATAACTTGAGTCCTTTACAGTTATGTTTGAAAGACTGGTGGAGATTCAAATCTTACTTCTTCCATTATTGGGTATATAACTTGAACTAATTACATCATCTTTAGCTTCAATTCTTTCATGTGCAAAATAGAGAAAATAAAACTCACCACAGAGGACTTTGGTGGGGTTAACAAGAGCTCATGTATCCTAAGGACCCTCTCACAAAAGGTCCCATGTGGAAGCAAGTAAATGCTCACTAAATGGCAGTCGTGTTTGTTATTGATTTTGTCATTACTGATTTTTATGGGTGTCTGGGGTTGGAAATCTCTGAGCTTTTTTCAACAGGTGGATAACTAAGAGCTCTATAGATAGAAAATAATGTTTGTCTAATATATATTTTTTAATTTTTAAAATGTTTACTTATTTTTGAACGAGAGATAGATTGCACGTGGGAGAGGGGCAGAGAGAAAGGTAGACAAAGCATCTGAAGCAGGCTCCAGGCTCTGATCAGTCAGCACAAGGCCCAACACTGGGCTCAAACTCATCAGTTGTGATATCACGACCTGAGCAGAAGTCAAACACTTGACTGACTGAACCACTCAGGTGCCCCTGACTAATATATTATTTAGAACAGAAAATAATCTTTATAATAAAGTGACTGGAAATGACCATGCTCTAAATGAAATAAGTTTATTCATCTTTCACTTAATGGCACAGACTGTGGAGAACCTCTGGCATCCCCAACATGTGGCTCTCCCCCTGAGTCCAAGGCAGCTTCTCTAGTTCTGTCATCTTTAAAACTCAAGAGTTTTATTGCTAGAAGAGAAGAATGGATAATGGGGTAGAAGAGAGGGGAAAACAGGATGACTCTGGGCAAGGGAACTTGAGTGGGAAAAATGTCCGAGACATCCATCTAGAGGACCTGGAAAATCCTTAGCAGGGCCTGGTTAGCCCCTCATCTGACAATGCTGAATCAGATATAGCCTACTCTATGTGCCTGAGTGACAGAAAATATTAGAGCTAATGACATAGGAAGGTGATTATCACAGAAATCTCGTAAGTGGAGAATCAAGCGGTCCCAGTTAGGACCGTCATCCCTATCGGGGGACTTGATTTTAGAAATAGAATTCCTACATCTCAGGAAACCACTAAGTCCCAGGAAAACTAGATTTCATGTGGAAAAAAATTTTTTTCAGTGATGCTTTAGTTACTGGCAAGTAGGACAACCTTTCCTTCCTTTCATGTCCATGATGGCAACATGCATATGAGTTGAAATGCTATGGTCAATCTCTCATGGCAATACAGGGGTCAAAGAAAAATATTTCATTAATTGATTCAGAACTTATTATATACTGATCATATATCAAGGAATACGTTAGGCATGTAATATACAGGGACAACTAAAACATGATCCCTGATTTTTAAATGTTTACAGTTGATGTGGGGAGAGAGATCAGTAAACTGATGATTGCAATAAAATATGGTCAGTGATAAGTGCTGCAGTAGAAGGAAGCCAGGGATACTAGAAATGCAAGGGAGATGTGCCCAGCAAGGCCTGCGGAAAGTGGGGCAAGTTTCTTGGACATGATGACCCCGAGTTCTTCCTTGAAAGACAGATATTAATTTCTCAGGAAAAATTAGATGGAAAGAGAAGTGGGACAGATGTATGGAGAGGAGCAATTTGGGTAGAAAAGAAGAGGGAAGAAAGCTAGCTGTTTGATGCAAAGGACATCTGGAACATGGACTTTGGAGTTGAGATTTAAACAAAGAAATAAGTTGGTTGAATGATTACCCTCCCTTCAAAAACTCTCCACTTTCTCAACCCTTTCCTTCATCACCTCCTTTCAGCCTAGGGTGGGCTGGTTGTTAGAACTGTGTGTAGAACCTAATATGTTGCTGGAAGGTCCTCTTAAAGACATTTTCCTTAACCTATGCTTGGGTTAATGCTTAATGCTTAATGTTCTGGAAAGCAGATGGATTAAGTCAATCAGAACAGGATCACAAATCAGTCTATAAGTGTCCCAGAAGTCCTAACTCCCAGTCCTCAGTATACTTAGTCAGGAAACATGTAAATAAATATTAGAAACTATGAGCTTTCAAAGGGCAAGTGAAGCACTTAATTATCTCATTCTTCTCTTCTAGAAATATCTAGTGTTGGCTACATATCTTTTTCATACTGGGCTTTGTGAACCCGGTTTAGGGTCCAGGGAAATTATTAAGTATAGGTTCTTCATGAATGTTGTCCATGAATAATATTTAAATTATTAACTAAGATAAGCTATTAATTAAATCACAGGTTGTTATGATTGAGTCCTCCCCCCCAAAAAACTCTATTTGATACTTATAGTACCATTTGCCAAAACTTAAATTGAGTGAGTTTCTCCTCCTGAAATGAGGTCCTCTCATAGCTAAGGTTTAATCTCAGGGGTTTCTTCTGTTCCAGATACATTATTAGCAACATCAGCAAGTACTTATGAGAGAGCCACCTGGGATGAATTTCTTGGTCCTGGCACAAAGAATAAACCCCCCTGTTATGGACTGAACTGTGTCCCCCACCAAAGTTCATAGTTTAAGTTCTAATTCTGCAATGCAACTATATCTGGGATACGAACTTTAGGGAAGTTGTTAAAATTAAGTGAGATCATGAGGGTTGGGCCCTAATCCAATAGGCCTAGCATCTTTATATCAGATCTTTCCCCCTACTCTGGACCTCTAACCTCTATACACACAGAGGAAAGGGCATGTTAAAACAGAAAGAACATGGCTGTTTTCAATCCAGGAAGTGAGGAAGCGAGCTCTCATTAAAACCTGAATGCTCAAAGTCATGCCTACTGCACCTCTAAACATTTCATTAAATCCAATTATACAGCAAACACTCCCAAAATAAACTTAGATTGTATTGCAGTTTCACTTAACAGTATATAAAATGCTGTGTTGTGACAGGTGACTTTGAGTAGATAATGAAAGAAAATGCAAAATGCTAATTAAGTCATGATGTGGTTTCATCTTAGCTTGGGCAAACCATGCAGTATTTAATATATAGTAGCAGAATATCTACTATTGAAGCTTGAAAAGATGTGAGTTCTTTGTGTGCAATCTTTCATTTATGCATGTGAGAGGGTTTTCTTTGTTTAATATTTTTACATTGTAGTACTTGTTTTCCTTGTTGGGGTGTTTGCTTATTTAATACATTCCGTCAAGGACAGAAATTATTATTTTCTTTACTTTTCTTTTTTTTTCCTCTTCTTTTTTTGGTGGTGGGGGTGGTTATGTTTAAATGAAGTTGCTTTTACAACACCAAAGACTTAATCATCCATTTCCTACATAAAAGGTAGCTACTTTTTTGCATGGACCTCAAGCATATTGTAGTATAGAGGTGGAATTTAAGGAAAGGTATTAAGCAGGCTGTGTTGTAGCTTATGAACAAG